>NC_064615.1:4423571-4744642 GCF_023898315.1 Schistocerca nitens | reverse complement strand
CATTTCGTTTCAAAAATGGAAATTGTGACAGACAGTATATTAGTTTCAAAGCAATCAACCAATCTGCCTCTCCAGCTTGAATAAAAAGTTGTTCTTTTCTAAATGTTCATTTGGTAAAATAACATTTGCCCTCTTGTTCAATTTTAAAACATTTTCAGTTAAAATGTGGCCTACTGAAATCTGTACAGGAAAAGCATCAGAAAGTGAAGGACTCTTCTGCAGCAGTAGGTACTCATGTGCCATCGGAATGAAGATATCGTTTAAATTTAGATAGCAACCATGGAGTCATTTAAGATTGCTGCCTTGCTAAATGACGATAATCTGAAGGTAAACTGATCTAGAGCAGTTTTTGTGGCTCTGATTGCTCCATTAGAATGGATGTGTCAGTATTTCTTAGGGTGAAATATGCTGTGTATATTTAAGAGTGTATTCTCGTTCCACTGTTCTCTCTTTGGGACGCAGCAATGTACACACATAGCTATTCGTTTCATGCATGTCGAAATCCGATGGTTAGTTACAATCCTCTTTTGGTGACTCATTGCAATGGATCTAAATTTTTGCTGACCCGATTACTCAAGTGGGTCACTTGGAGGCAGTAACTTACATGTTCCCAAAGACTTATCTGGTATTTTCGTTGGGCTGTCTCTTTTTGGGATAAAATTAGCATATCTTATGCTTTTCATCCCTAGGCACAATGTGAGAACTGAGGACAGTGAGCCTGGTAGGGTTGTGTATTTGGGTACTGTATTTACAGCGTCAGTGACCTATCAGATTAATGACTAATTTTAAAAATAAAAACAAAGCAGAATTATTGAGGCACAAACCTTACATCCTGGTACTTCAACGAATTGTACATAGTGTCCAGCACTTCAAACAGAATTTGAGACTCATTGCTCTTCAGATTGCAATCCATATATTTCAGTGATGATTCAATGTACTCCATTGCCAGATATCGCAATCTTACTTGTAATTTAATGCAATCTGGCACAAAATTTCGCATATGTGTTTCAGACGTTTGTGTAGAGCCAGAAACATTGTTGAAAAGGAATAAAAATTCATTTTAACATTCGAAAATGATTTTATAACAAAACTTTGTTCTCCACAGACAGATCTCCTATTAGCATATTGGATGTCCCCAAACCATTCATATGAGATACCCACTTCTCTAGCCGACATTTGTGGGTCTATCTTTTTCATCAGCATCATTATAAGCTCTTTGGCTAAAACTGCACAACTCGCATGAATAAACTCCACTTATCATCATCCTGACAATTGTGTTAAGGAGCGTTTCCAGCTTTTGAGAGTGGACATGCTGAATTTCATGTAAATGAGATGGCAGAGAGGTGCACCAGTAATTAATTCATGCTTGTGGAAATCCAGCATAACATATAGTAAAAAGTGGTGTGTTATTAACAGTAACAGTTTGAAGAAGCCAAAGAAATACTGCCCAACGATGTGCAAGCAGTTACTGTTATAGTGGTGATATGAGCTACACCATAGTATTCTGGTTTCCAAGAGATGGACACACACAGAATTCTTTCGAGATATGTTGAATTATTGTCAAGAAGTTTATCATCTATGTGAAACATTTTGAAGTAGATGACATGATAACAACTGTTACTTTTCAGTATTTGCAAGGGAATGAAAAGTACCCGCAAGTCTGACCAACATTATGTGAAAATGCAAATGCAATAATTTTCCTCAATCTAAAACAATATTAAGGTAGATAAAAAGATGTGAGTGTAGGTAAGATCCAAATGAGGAAGACTGAAGTGAGGGAAAGATCTTAATAAGTGAAATGAAGAGTGGCTTGCTGAAAATCTGATTAAAAGATTTACAAAAAAATGGCTCTGAGCACTATGCGACTTAACTTGGGAAGTCATCAGTCGCCTAGAACTTAGAACTAATTAAACCTAACTAACCTAAGGACATCACACGCATCCATGCCTGAGGCAGGATTCGAATCTGCGACAGTAACAGTCGCCCCGCTCCAGACTGTAGTGCCTAGAACCGCACGGCCACTCCAGCCGGCAAAAGATTTACAGATGTAGGACTGTAGCAAATGGCAAGTGGTACAATACTGCAGTATATGATTTATTATGTTTCTACAAATTAACAGTGGAAGGAATCCCAAACAAAAAACTCAAACTTGTGTCCAGATTTCGCTTCCTTACACATTTCAATTAAAATAAGTCAAATAAACTTTCACCCAAATAATCGTTACTTTTTTCTGGTGTATCAGATTCTGGTACAGGGTTCAGAAAAAGGACAGCAGGTATTTCAAAAGACAGTTACGAACAAAGGAAGAAAGATATGAATAAAACAATTTTGTTTGTAAACAACAAATACTGTGACATTTTAGATTAGCTGATTTTAAAAATTCTTTCCAGTAAATGGCGTCGTCCATTGTTGATCCATTGACAAAGCCTTTCCCAGAAGTAGTTCCTCATGTCATATCTGGTGAAATGGCAGCCACTCTCTGGGTGACTGCCTCCTTGTGTGCTTGCAGGATTGTGGGGCTAAGTTTGCAGTTGAGTCTTTAAGTGTCCCCCAAGAAAAATATCACAAGGTAATAAATCAGGTGACCTTGGGGGCCAGGCAACGTCTCGTCATGAAGAGAGAAGACATTCAGGAAACAATTCTTTGATGTGACAGTAGCAATTTTAATCAATCGTTAATGTTAAGCCGTCTTCTTCGAAAGAAAAAAACGGGCCCCCCATGTCAAACACAGCAACAGCGCATCAGACTGTCACACATTGACTGGGAAGTGGTCATTGGTGATGTTCCTGAAGATTTCTTGCCGCTCAATAGCAGAAATTTTGTTTATTTACAGTACCTGAATGTGGAAGTGGGCCATATCAGAAGAAATCAAAATGTCGCCAGGGGAAATGTTCCGAAAAAATTGTTCACATGCAGCTCTTTGATTTTCAAAATCTTTCTCACTAAATTCTCGGTAATCATGATTTTATAGTGGTGCATGTGAAGATCTCTGTGCAGGATTCTTCTTACAGTCCTATCAGACAATCCCAGGGCAGCTGTATGTTTAAATGCTGTGCATTTTCTGACATTGTTAGAGTCTAAGGTGGGTCAATTGATTTTCTTCCCAGTGCAGAACCTGATGCTCTAAAGTTTGATAACCATTTCGAATAGTGTTTCTATCAGGAACAGATTGATGTTGGCCAACTTCGATTTGAATGCTAACTGCTCGCTAAGCAGTAGTCACAGAACCACCATTAGGAACATAATCTCCTCAAAAAACGCATAATGCTCATCTAGCCAAGCCATTGAGTTTAATGAAAATAGCATCTACACCGCTATCGATAGACATCCCCTCGATATTTGTAATCCAACCACAACTCACACAGTGGCGTCTTGAAATATGATAGATGTTTTTGCCGGACCCTGTGTTTATATGTTAGTTTTTCTGATGAAGAAACTGTGGTGATAAAACAGTACAAAAAGAGTATGCCAATTTTAAACAACAACCATCCAAATCGATATTCCACCACACAATTTTAAAACAGTTACTTCAAGGAAAGTTGTGTTCGTATGGCATATTTTTCTGAATTCTCTTATTTTGAAGATTTACCTTTCCTTAACTACTTCTCAATATACAGATACCAAGAAGGAATTTCTCAAAATAGCTTATCAGAAGAGTGTTGTTTGTCAAATCAGACATCTAGCTCCATCATAATATTACACGCCACTTGGTGCATTTTACATTTAATACATGATAATAATTTGCCATCATCTTTTAAGACTGATTCACAGTTGACAGAAGGGAACATCATGTAACACCATGTCTAAACATTCCACAGTGCATTTCATGTCGCAGCATTCACACCGTCCGTCAACGGGACACAAGTGGGTGGGAAGTCACGTCACATTACATCAGAGTTTCTCAGGAAAGGAGTTTTGACAGTGATGTCGACGTCAGCTAACATCAGAATTTAAACTATTCCCACCATATCACTCAGTATCTAGTAGTGGGGCTTGTGCTTTATTTCTTCGTAATCTTCATTTCATTATTTTGCTTTGTTTTCATGACAAATTGCAAATTTTCTGTAAAACCTTGGATTTTTTTCAATTGTGTGTTTTTGCAGAAGTGAGGCCAGGTGTCTAAAAGTGAAACATGATTTTGGTTTTACAATGGCAGAACAGACCTGGTGTCTACTCTGTGTATAGATAAGAACACAAATTGGTGAAACAATTTTCATTAAATAACCTTTTACTAAGTGAAAAAGTCAGCTCTGCTAAAGGAGAAAAACACTGCTCTTTATGACATTATTTGCTACACAGGAAAAAAAGTAATGGGTAAAGTAAATAGGTTCTATGTGTTCTCTTATAAACATTGTTTGATGCATTTACAGGTAAATATTTTATTTAGCAAATAAACGGCGATGCTCTGAAACGTTTCATTTCCTAGTAGTTTACCGTACAAAACTGATCAAGAAGGTCTGTTAAGAAGTTTACTTTGGCAGTTAATACACTTAATTGTTGTTAGTTCATTGAGCGAGATGGTGAAGTGGTTAGCACACCAGGCTAACATTTTGGAGGACGATAGATCAAATCCGTGTCCAACCATGCAGATCTATATTTATCATGATTTCCCTAAATAAATCCATGCAAATGCCAGGATGGCTCATTTGAAAGTACACAGCCAGTTTCATTCCCCCTCCTTGACACAATCCAAGCTTGTGCTCTGTCTCTAATGACCACTTTGTCAACAGGACATGAAACCCTAATCTTCTTTCTTTCTTTCCATTGTTAGTTCCTCAGTTCCAATACCAAATACCTATTTTTTGTGGCATGTATCATATCTCATAATCTCACTTTCACGTTCGCTACTTGGCTAAGCGAGCTGTGTTGTGTTTGCATTCTATCTAGTGTGAACCCTCCACCATTTGACAGTGATGTCTGTAAGAACTGTCCTTATACAGCTATTGGTGTGTGAAAATATTTGAAAATATATCTATGCATGCAATAAATTGCCACAAATGTGTTATGTTCAAACAATAGAAGTTTTACTATTCGATTCACATTTGTCAGCCTAGAAAAGAAATTTAAGTGGGAAATCATAATGAAGGAAGTTCTGGTATGGTCTGCGTTGGTAACTTACGTTTAAAAAAATGCAAACAAAATTCACGAAACAGAAATAAATGTGCAAGGATTGGAAAAATTTCTGACGCTGCAAAAATTGTTAGGAACAAATATTAACAGTATTTCAGTACTGGTGGAGCTGTTGTCTCACAGAAAAGATCTGTGTCCTAATGTCCTGACAAATTTCGTTTTTTTAAAAATAATTGTCAAACATGATAAACTACATTCACATTCTTTTTATCAAGTAATTAATTTCATACAACCACATTGAATTTATATAATCATCCATGCACACAAATACCTGCCACTGTATAAATGATCCATAAACATAACCGAAGCATACTCTTCTACATTCCTTAATGTTGCATTTCTCCTGGAATTGTCTACCCAATTTCATCTTCAATTACGTTCCCACTTTGCGTCGGTATTTCTTGATCGCTCAAAAAGCTGAGGAATCAAAATACCACGAACTTGACATAAATTTCGGGAGACACGGCGCCTGATTGAATTATTTCATTACTTTGCTTAGCTCTCCGCTGTAAACAGTCCCCAACGAATTTGTTTTTTTATTATCGTTCCTGTTTACTGTAGGGCCGACCACTAGTAAATTATCTATTAAAAATTTTCAAGCAGATGCCTTCTTATTTCGATCCCTTTATTCTTCACTTTCAATTTCCCACAAACATACATATCTCCTATACATTTCAATACGTTCAGCAATGAACTTTCTAGAGTACTAACGCGTATCTGCCGTTTTAAAATTCACTTTGCACACACAGACAAGAAACGCCATAAGTTTTCGCGCGGAGACTTTTGAAAACGAAAGGATACTTACCTTCCTCCCTCATTTTGACCACCGTGGGGACAGGAGAGGTGAGGGGAAGACAGTGTTGGTTGTTTGCTCAATACTAGCACCGTTAACCTAACAATGGGCCGCTGTACCAGGTAACACTCCCTGACATACCTCAAAACAAGAGGGAGATTAAGATGGTCCTGGCGGTCCCTGTCACCACGGAGCCGCTGCGCCGTAAAAACAAGACGGTGCAGTGCTTCAGGTGTCAGGGCCTGAACCACATCGCTGCGCACTGCAACATGCCAGTGAGATGCAGGAAGTGCGCCGAGGCCCACGACACCAGGACATGCACACTCAAACACACGGACCCACAAATAAGGTGCGCGCTGTGTGGCAAAAACCACACAGCGGGTTACCAAGGTTGTGAGGTCCACAAAAGACACTCACAGCAGGCAAAGGGCGCAAAGGCCGCCCCCCATACACGTAAACAAAACACGACAAACCCAACCAGTCACACAAGAAAACAAAATACAACAACACACACAGACAAGGCCTGGGTAAAACCAAGGCCGGACACACCGAGGGCGACATATGCAGAAGTGGTTTCTCCTCCGAGGAACCATGAAAGCGGGGCCCAATCATCACAACACCAGACACTATCACGAGAACAACACCGGGAAACACACAGCATCAACGACCAGGTCCACCATGACGGAGGAAGCTCTAGGGAACCCCACACACACTCCCCCCCCCATGGATCAGTTGTTAGGCGTAATGGTGCAGACCATGAACCTCGTCATGGAAATGATGAAGGAATTCAGGGAAGCCCAGAAGCAAAACACACAGATCCT
This sequence comes from Schistocerca nitens, assembly GCF_023898315.1. Taxonomy (NCBI): domain Eukaryota; kingdom Metazoa; phylum Arthropoda; class Insecta; order Orthoptera; family Acrididae; genus Schistocerca; species Schistocerca nitens. The sequence continues at coordinate 4,737,898 of NC_064615.1, read as the reverse complement.
CGTCGCCCTTCAGGCAACAGTCCAGCAGTCGCTCCCCTCTGCGACTTCCTCAGCAGTTTCAAAACCCCATCATGGATAGACGACCAAACATCCATGGCCTGACAATGTGCGTCTTTAACGCAGACGGCATTGTTAACCAAGCGGTCGAGTTCAGAGAACTCATGAAGGAGTTCTCCATCGACATATGCATGATGGGGGAAACCCACTTAAAACCGGGAACAAAAGCGACAGTCCCCAACTATGTTAGCTATCGCAAAGACAGGCCAACCCATGGCGGTGGAGTGGCCATATACATAAAAAGAGGGATCCCCCACCACCAGGTATTCTTACCAGCTACCAATAAAATCGAAGCAGTGGCAGTGGAAGTAGCCACTGCCACTGGACCCCTAACAATCGTTGCAATCTACCGACCCCCACAAGACCAGATAGATGAGGAAGACATAGCTACTCTAGGGCAAATTGAAGGCAAACTCATAATAGGGGGCGACTTCAATGCCAAACATCCTGATTGGAATTCTAGAGTAACCTCCAGAGCAGGCGCGAGATTGCAACAACTAGCGCGCAACCACCATTTCGAAACATGGGGTCCAGTCGAGCCCACACATTTTCCAAAAAATGGAGGCAGGCCCGACGTGTTAGACATAGCTCTCACTAGGAGGATTACGGGGTTTGTGACCGCGAGGACGATCAACAGAATGTCCTCCGACCACAACCCAGTGATCCTAGAGGTCGACGTGGGAGAATGGGTAGCACTCCCACGGTACCAGACGTCTTACAAACGTACAAACTGGGAGCGATACCGAGAAACTGTCGCCTCTGATATCGCTCGCGCTCCGCCACCTACTGCCGAAACAGTAGAACAAGCGCTACAAGACCTAACAGGTACCATTCTGCAGGCAGCAGAAGAGGCCACCCCCCCACAAAGGGATGGCCCGCCGCCGCAAATACAGCTCCCGGAACACTTGCTAGCTCAAATTCGACATAAGAATAGAGTGGCAAAAGAGTGGAAGATAACCAGAAACCAGGCCACAAGGAGGCTGCTCAATCGTCTACAGAGAGAATTGAAGGTAGCGCTCAATGAGCACAGAAACCAGCAATGGCAAAACCGCCTCACAACCCTCAAAGTAGACGATCACACACTTTGGCAAGCAACCAAACAATTCACAAAAAGACGCGCTAGAATGCCGCCACTGCACGGCGAGCGGGGTATGGCCTACAGCCATGCTGAAAAGGCCAACGCCCTCGCCGACACTTTCGAGAAGCAGTTTCAAGCGGCTGAACCCCAGGATGATGAGCATGAAAGAGTGGTCCGTCGTCAACTGGCTGTCTTCCTCAATGCTGAGGAGGACCCAGAAGACGAACCCACAATTTTTGCCCCTGAAGACGTGGCAAAAGTAATTAGGTCCCTCCCCTCCAAAAGGGCGCCAGGACATGACAAAGTCACCAACCAGTTGGTCAAAAACCTCCCACCCACGGCGATCGAACACCTCGCGAACGTCTTCAACGAGATTACTCGTACCCGCGAGTTCCCAGCTTGCTGGAAACACGCGGAATTGGTCGCAATACACAAACCAGGGAAAGACCCTCTATTCCCGCAGCACTACAGGCCGATTAGCCTCTTGCCAACTCTCAGCAAGATCTATGAGCGCCTCATGCTAAGACCCATACAAGAACATATTACCAGAGAGCAAATTCTGCCGGATTTCCAATTCGGATTCCGGCAGAACCACTCTGCCCCACAACAGATCATGAGAGTGGTCGAAGCGGCCACAGAGGGCTTCAACCACAGAGGCTACTGCGGGATAGTGCTACTAGACGTAGCCAAAGCCTTTGATTCAGTATGGCATAGAGGGCTACTCTACAAGTTGTACACACAAGGGTTTCCCGGGAGTATAGTTCAGCTGATCAAGAGCTACCTCACCAATAGGACTTTCTCCGTCAAAGTAGAAACTGCCACCTCCACCAGAAGGCGTATTCGTGCTGGGGTGCCACAGGGATCGGTCCTGGGGCCCGTATTGTACAGTTTGTACACTGCGGACACTCCAACGGCCCCCCTGGTGCGCACTGCGCAGTACGCTGACGATACAGCCTTCTACACGAGAAACGCGAACAAGGACCTGGTCATCCGTAGGCTACAAAGGGTTTTAGATGACACAGAAACTTGGGCCCGTCGCTGGCGAATCACCATCAATTCTGAAAAGACGCAGGCAATGCTGATTACCCGTAGGCTCGGAAGGCGCGAACCTCCTCAACGCCCCCCCCTCCACCTTCACCTAAACGGAACCCAACTCCCCTGGCGCAGAACCGCCAAGTATCTTGGCGTAACCTTGGACTCTCGTCTTACGTGGAAACCCCACATAGACGAGGTCCATAGGAAGGTCTGCGCCAGAATGTCCATCCTGTACCCAATCCTCAACTCATCCAGCTCCCTACCCTGCTCAGTAGGAGTGAACGTTTACCAGGCCCTGATCCGGCCAGTCATGGAATACGCGTGTCCTGTCTGGGGATACGCGGCGAAGCAGCACCTGGACACTCTCCAGAGGCTGCAGAACCGCGCCCTCAGGAGGGCACTGCGTTTACCCCTTGGATTCCCTATCGACGATTTGCATGCCGCTGCGGAAATCCCACTCCTGAGAGAGCGTTTCCAAGACCTGGCAAGGGCCTTCTATGAAGGTACTTCCAGGTCGGGAAACGCCCTCATCCATTCCCTAGGTCGGTATGACATGTCCCGCGATAAACACAATCGCCCCATGACGATCTTTGACGACTAAGTCGAAGAGAAAAATCCCAATACCCATTCCCAAATCCTGCTCCTACCCCAAATACTACAAATATCTCGCCAAACCTCAGGCAAGTACCAGAATCACACAGAACAAACATCACAATCTCACAGACATCCAAAAAGTACAGAAATAATCACACACACAAGCACACAGGGGAGTAAAAGCCGCAAGGCTACAAACTCCCCCTCACACTTCCCCAAAGAGGGGAAAGTAATAGATGTGAGCAGCAGTAACCTAACAATGTGCGCAGGAATACTTCGTATCTAGGGGCAGCTTAATATTGGCGGTGTTCGGAGGTAAATGAATGTCTTTCAACTAGAGCCGATTTTTCCGCTTCTAACAGGATCAGTAAAGTCGTCAAGTTATCGTGGACAAACAGTGCTGTGAGAAATGCATGGTACACACTATGCTTCCTACAGTACATTTATTCACTGCCGGTTTCTATCACGGACCATCATGACAGTGAAAAATATCTATTGTAACAACTTCACATGGCATGTGGTAGTAATGATGTTTAACCAGGAAAGATACGCTACTGCTGACTTGAAAACGTAAGATTTATACTTAACGCGCTATACGGGCGTAACGAAGTAGAAAACAACGCCAAAAACATGAAAACTTGAAAGAGCAGTAAGTGCACAGCACTATTGGTCAGGCACAACGGTATATCAATGTTGTTGACAGTTGCCTGATTTTTTTTTTTTTTTTTTTGATGAACAATAGGCCGAACCAACAGCTGATTCGAACTCATTCAGCATGGCAGTTTTATGGTGATCTACTGCTCAAACGCTATTTTTTTTTCTGCGTCCAAGTGGTTCGTGCCCACAGATTAGAGTAACTTCCCTGTTTTCGCACATCTCATATCTGTGCAAAATTCCTGTCCCCAAACAACTATCTGTCTGCGCAGATGTTTTGTGCGCCGTCTCTAGACAGATAGTTGCATATGGACGGGCTTTTACTCTCTCTCGACCAACGTCAACATATTCTTCTAAAGAAACTATACGTTACATCCCGTTCCGTTCTGTTTACGACCTCTGTGAATGCTGCCGTTTGAAATTCGAAGTGGAAGGTTTTGACATTCCGGTTCATCAAGGGTGAATCCACCTTAATTACTAACTTAAGTAAACTCACGAAGGTTAATGCGTGTACTTGTTGCAACCAATTTTATTATGATTCTGAACTCGTACCAAGGATGTTAGATCCTTGATTTGGTTTCACATGTCCTGTGTCACTTTGTAGGAGGGAATTGCTTTGGAAAAGGCGGGAAATAGTGTTTTCATGGCTTGTGTGACATTTGTATTATGTTAATATGTTCTGTGACTTGATATTTTCTGATTTCAGCATGTAAAGTGAGAAAGTGTGGGTGTTAATTCCTTACTACACAATATGGAAATTGACAGTGATATATCCTCTGGCGAGGAGGAAACTTTGACAGCTGGGGAAGTGCTCCAAATCTTAGAAGAATCTTGGCTGAACGAAAAATTTAGTCCAGAAATTTTACCACACCGAAACGAAATGGTTGAGTGTATGCTAGAACAAATTAATCAGATGGAAGAAAATTTGAATAAACTTAAAAAAGGTGATTTTCGTGTTATAGTTCATCAAATGGAGCTAGATAGGATACGCTTCATCATCACTAGCTATCTAAGGATACGTTTATCAAAACTTGAGGAATTTACCGTCCATATTTTGAGTGAGGAAAGTAGGCGGGATCATGCATCGAAATATTTGTCTCCAGGTGAATACAAGTTCGCGACCGAATATGTTCGCCACATGGAAAACCATTTTCATCTGCTAGCCTTTCGTCACATGCCCGGAAATTTTCAAGAATTCAATAAAACGAAGATGGTTGTCGTCCCCAATGTGTCAAGTCATGTATTCATTCGTGCCAAAGAGAACATTGCAACAGTAGTAATAGATGATGAAGAAATAGATCTGGAAGAAAACAGTCAGCATATCCTGCCGTATTCATCAGTGATGGAATTTGTTCGGAGTGGGTCAGTGCAGCTCATTTAAGGACCAAAACTGTGCGCTGCTGGTGTTATTGCAATGTGCAACTTCAGCCCATGAAGTTACAGTGCCTATGGACTGAAACTCTAAGCTAATTGATTTAGATGTGTGCATTGAAGTTAAGTAATATCATGGTAGTTGTGCTTTGTGTCATGTGTCAAAGTAATTCCCAGATAGCAGGTATTGACTTTTTTTAAAGATAAGACATTTTACAAACCATTAATCTAAAATAGTTTTGAACACACAAGAATAAAATTAGCTATTTGATTAAATTAATCACCAATTTGCTTGTTTGATTTGGCTTTATCCACTAATCCCAGTCCACTGTTGTCAGTAGTAGGCATATGTGTTTAATTCATGATTTCATCCTTTATGCAAAAAAATTACTATGAAACTTCATTCCATGGCATAAAGTAAAGTAGTCTGCTGTTGCAGGTACTGTTCTCCACCCAGTTTTGTTTTTACCTATGCTGCATTCAGTATCATTCGTCATTGATACGGCTGCAAATAGCAACATCCTTCTAAGTGATGCAGTTTAATTTAGTTGAGTTGCTTGTCTCGTGTGTTGTATTCATGTTCTGGAACACATAGTAGGTTTACAAATAGGACAAAAGTATATTTTTCTGAAAACCATTGCTGCATGGTTGCCATTTACGCAACAGTATTTTTTCTGATCCATCTACATAATTATTGTCTCCTCAGAAATTCATCTTTGTAGTAGTAGTAGTAGTAGAAATGACTTCAGTTTGTCTTTAAAACTCTGCCAGTTTCTGTAGTAGTAGTAGTAGTAGTAGAAATGACTTCAGTTTGTCTTTAAAACTCTGCCAGTTTCTGTAATTCACAAGGTAGGTGGTCAAATATTTTTGTGGTTTTATACTTTGTTCCTTTCTGTAGAGTAAGGTTAAATTGTGGAGCTTGGAGGAGTTGTTAACAAAAAATGTTTGTTTCAGATTTAAAACGTCCTTTGCTACCTGTCAGACATTAAATGTTATTGGGCAAATGTGCAAACATTTTTGTTGATGAGTATTGAACTCCTTTCTGAGCCCCTGGCAGCTTAACTCTCCCCCCCCCCCCCCCCTTCTAGTGTTGTAGGTATGGACATCTATAGTCTTCTAAAATAGTGGACTATTTATGATTAATTTCATTAGTGAATATGTGTAGTGTGCGTGAACACAACATTTTTCTTACTGTTTGTTTTTATACAATCAGCCCTAACTTTTTATGTGATGAGTTACCCCAGAAAATGATTCAGATAGACATTAGGCCTATTGAATGGAAAACAAAACGGTATGTACTGTTGAGTCATTTATTGCCAAGACAAATACTTACATGAAGAGCAAAAGCCTTAAATTGTTTGGGGAGCTCACTAATAGGCTTAATTAACAAATGGCATAATGCAAATTGATTATTATTAAACAGTCATTGGACACAGTTAATACTATTCAGTATGTCTCATAAGTAGTCACATGGTCCATAGATCATTTGAACAATTTTTCTCATTGAATTTGTGTGTAACAAGTCAGTTTAACTGTCGAGTGGGCGTACCGATTTTTGTAACTCAAGTGGGTGCATGGTGTACTTTGTACACGTGTAAACAATAGCTGTCTTTATTACCAAGGTAAACATGTAGAACAAAATCATAGTGTAATTAAACACCAATAAAATATCCTTACAAAATATGTGCTAAAGCACTGTTTACTTAAACAATAATGAAATAATGTTTCATTATACCATTCCGCTGTTGCAGACAGGTAACGACCCACTCGAGGCATTAAACAGTGCAGTTGAATCAGGTCCCAGCCAACCATTTATTCCATTACACAGCAACTCTTAGACAACTGTGCTGCTAGCTCATGATCGTGGTTCCTTTTCTTGCACGGATTGTAATTTTTTTTTTTTTTTTTTACCTAGCTCACTGTTACTGCTGCTCACTTAGATGTACGACAACAGTTATCACTGTGTTTACTGAAACAGTAACCAAGGAACAGATATGGGCTCAGCATTTGGAAACGACAATGCAATGGTGAAAAACAATTACATTTGTTAAAATTTTGTATTTGTGGGAATCCACAGCTTCCAGATGCTTAATAAGTCACTGTGTGGCTCCTTTCGTAAAGAGACGGAATATGCTACTTTTTGCCTGCAGCTGAGTGATTTGAAAATGATACGAAATACAGATGTTACAAATGTGCCTGACAATCATTCTTGGTTGAAATTAGCTAATTGCATGGTTAAATAAACATCACATAAGTGCCTTCTATGGACCATGATTATGTCTATTAATTATATTCTGTTCGCTGCACTTTGTACATAGGGCCAACTGCTTGAGAGTTAGAGGATGTTTATGCCTAATTAGTGAAAATGTACCCCCCCCCTCTCTCTCTCTCTCTTTTTTTTTACATCTAATAAGCTTACCTCAATTTTAAAATCTTGCAGACTGATACTCCTTATCCTCTAGGTTTCTCTTCTCTACTCTTCGAATCTACCTGGCCTGTAATTGCAGGTAAGACACTGACCTGTTAGCTTTCTTGATCCTGCTCTTGTTGACTGTGTAAAATGCTTTTGTTGTAAACACACCAGGATTTATACCAACTCTCGGCACTTCAATTCTGCCATTATTTCCATTATTGTGACATAAAACTGCATCATAGACACGCATTCATAACTGATTCTGGTAATTGATGTTTATGTGAACACATCTCATTTTTGTTGTTGAACTTACACCAATCCTCTTTTGGACACAGATTGTACATTGGTATTTGGTCAGTGGATAGTTTGTGGAAAAAAATTGCCTACACAGCACGCCTAATTGCCTCTAAATTATGTGTGTTTTTCCTGATAGCTTTCCCATAAAATAACTGAAGAAAATAAATTTCTTTCAGAGTAAGCCTGCCTTTTCCTCCTAGTGGTTCTCCATCCTCAAGTACTTCACCGTTCTTCTCTTTCAGCAAGTGACGAAACCTACTACCGAGCCTCTTTTGGATGTGGTCAACACATTCCAACTTTTCTGTTGTTGTATTGTATGGATTTGTATCTGTTAGAGCTTTGAACGAAGAGGAGTCTCCGTCCCCAAGGTATTTAGTATATCTAACACTATACTGGCATCCAAGTCGAGAACACCCTCACAACTGCAGCAGCCTCCATCCCCCCACTTAAGCCACTATAATTTTTAGAGCATGCAGCTGCATGCTCTTCTTGCCACAGTTTCTCACTGTCTTCATTGTTGTAAATTTTCCTTGTTACACTGGTGGCAGTATTTAGACATAATTCCTACATCTGAAACTTTACCCGAGTCAATACCAATAACAGATGCAACTCCATAAAGAGATGTGTGACCCCTTTAAATCCAGGTCCCATCTACAGTCACACACAGGTCAGTAATATTTGTAGGAGATTCACTGTCATGAATACCTACCCCAGGATCTATTTCTATTTGGTTTATCACCACCAATTCCTCCACTGCTTCCTTCATAAGGACTTTGTTTGTTTTTTCAAAGCTTGCACAAGGTGGAGGCATGTTCAGAAAACTACATAATAAATTACCTCTTTCCCTGCCCTGTCCAAGGCATCTTAGAGCATATGCTAACCTAAAATCACTTTCATAGATACCAGTGTCAGGTTTTTGGAGGAGGAAAATGAAAATTCATAGCCACATGAATTACAAATTAAATTAAAATAGCAAACTTTTCCCACTCCTCTTTCTTCACCAACAATCATGCATTCCACATTTTTACATCTAACCCATGAACATGAAAACTTTTTAGCCTGGCAGAGAAAATCTAAATCAATAAGTCCAAATCCAGTGGAATACAAATCAACCTGTGCAATTCTCCTGTCCCAAGTTTCGATGCTGAAGCTGAGGGCTTATGGTCTTCATTTTGAGCTGATTCCTCTTTTTTTTCTGTGGTAAACTGATTTCTATGAAACCTCCATTTCCTAAACAAAGTTTTCCACTCCCCGTTGTGAATAAATTTTGACTTCCACATAAAGGTTTACAAATTCAGCATTCCACCAGCTAATATGTATTAGTATTGTCAAAACTTAAATCAACCTCAGGCAAAGATACAGATGTCAGCCAGAGATATAGATGTCAGTCAAAGATATTGAAAAAATAGCCTTCACACTGACAAAAATTCTACTGAAGCAAGCAGTTTCCCAAATGTCGGAAAAAGTGAGAATGGCCGCCAGTGCAGAGTCAATCATTTTAACAATTTAAAGGCATTACGATTAAATATACACATGACATAGGTTAAACTGTGTAGATCAAGAAAACAATATTTTTAAAATTGATTCTTTGGACCAAAATCCATCACATCCCCTGTTAAGGCTTGTAATATTTGGTGTATAAATGCCAGTCTTATTTCAGCAACTTTGCTGGAATTCCGATTGTGAATTGCCTAGTAAGTGTTCATACCTCAGTGGAAGACTACTCCTTAGTACATTACTTTTTCGAATATTTTGGAGAAAAGATGACAGTAAGGAACCTGGAAGATAACTACCTAGGTCTGTCTTGTCTCCTTTCATAGAAAGAAGTATAACATTTACATATATTAATCAGTCTGGAAAACATTAATGTTACATTTTTGTATTACATGTAATACTGAAGACTACCTATTAGATTAGAATACTTATAAGGAACTTGAAATTCCAACAACAGGAGCCTTCTCATTTATGTTTGCTGTCGGAGTTAAGCCATTGTAGTGAATGACCCACACAGGCTGTTGAAAGTGTTTTACTTTTTATCTCTTGTAGCAATATGGCATAGGACATTTAATCTTTAGTTCGGGATCTCTGTTGTCTCTATGGTGTATGTTTTTAATTGTCTTTCCTTCTGTTGCTAACTCCTTTTTTGTCTTTGTGTTCTACGGTTCTGATGTGGGTGTGTATAACACTAGTTGTCTTTGCACCATAAAACAAAACAAAGGAAGGGATAGTAGCGTGTGGGTGGGGAGGGAGACAAACACTGTCTGGTGGAGTGTGCAGCAACTAGACTGCACTGCTAGCAGGCACAGTGTCAGGAGGCTAAGGGGAAGAGAGATGGAGAAAAAAGGAGGAGTGGGGGGAAAAAACTGACCGATGCATTGTCAGAGGGCTGCAAATAAACAGGTGGGAGATGAGAATGGGGAGGAGATGATAGGTCAGAGGGATTAGAAACTGTTGGGTGGAGGGTAGGGGACAGTATGTTACCGTAGGTTGAGGCTGGGATAGTTATGGGAGCAGAGAATGTGTTGTAAAGGTAACACCCATCTGTGCAGTTCAGAAAAGCTGGTGGTGCAGGGAAGCATCCAGACGACTCGGCTAGTGAAGCAGCCATTGAAATCATGTGTTCAGCTGCATGTTGTGCCACGGGTACTCTACTTTGCTCTTGGCCACAGTTTAGCAGTGGCCGTTCTTCCTGGTGGACAGCTGAATGGCAGTCATACCAATATAAAAAAGCTGTGCAGTGACTGCAGCAGAGCTGGTGAATGACATGGCTGCTTTCACAGGTGGACTGGCTCCTGATGGGGTAGGACAGGAATAGGAAGTGCTGGGTGGATGGATTGGACAGGGTTTGCACATGGGTCTTCCACAGACGTATGAGGCAAGGAGTTGGGATTGGGAGTGGCATAGGGACGACTTAGAATGTTTTGGGGGTTGGGTGGATGATGGAACACAACTTTAGGAGAGGTGGGAAGTATCTCGGGTGGGATGTTCCTCATTTCAGGGCACGATGATAGGTAATGAAAGCCCTGGCGAAGGTTGTGGTTCAGTTGTTCCAGTCCCGGGTGGTACTGGCTTATGAAGGAGAAACTTATTTGTGGCTGGTTCTTCGCAGTGGTGGGAGGATTGGTGGTGTGAGGGGAAATGACATGGGAAATCTGTTTGCAAATTAACCCTGGGGAACAGTGCCTGTCTGCGAAGGCCTGCGTGAGACCCTCAGCTTACTGAGCAATGGAGTTTTTGTCACTGCAGATACGCTGCCCCCGGTGTCTACGCTGTATGGGACAGACTTTTTGATGTCAGAGGGATGGCAGCTGTCAAGAAGTGGGTTGTAGAGAAGGTGTTGATATTGTGAAGGAATGAAGATAACAAAGATCTTCATGATCTGGATTCAGGACCAAGACACCTCATCTTCGTTCTTTCACAACCTCAACACATTCTCTCCCATCCGCTTTACACGGTCCTCCTCAACCCAGCGTGTCACCTTCCTATATGTTGACCTCCTCCGCTCTGATGGCTCCATCCACACCTCTGTCCACATTAAATCCACCAACTACCAACAGTTACTGCATTTTGACAGCTGCCATCCCTTTCACATCAAAAGATCCCTCCAATACATCCTGGCCACTGGGGAACGGCGTATCTGCAGTGACAAAAACTCCCTTGCCTAGTCTGCTGAGGGCCTCACCAAGGCCTTCACAGACAGGCACTTTTCCCCAGAGCTAATTTGCAAACAGATCTCCCATGCCATTTCCCCTCACACCACCAATCCTTCCACCACCCCCAAGAACCAGCTACAAAGGAGTGTCCCCTTCATAACCCAGTACCATCCCGAAATGGAACAACTGAACCACATTCTTTGCTGCCCTTTGATTACCTATCGTTGTGCCCTGAAATGAGGGACATTCTACCAGAGATACTTCCCACCTCTCCTAAAGTGGTGTTCCGTCAGCCACCCAACCTCCACATCATCATAGTTCATCCCAATGCCACTCCCAATCCCAGTCCCTTGCCACAAGAATCATATCACTGTAGAAGACCCAGTGCCCAATCCACTCACCCGGCATTTCCTATTCCAGTCCTGTCACAGGAAAGCAGCCATGTCATTTACCGGCTCTGCTGCAATCATTGCTCAGCTTTTTGTATTGGTATCACGATCAGTTTTTCTGAACTGCACAGATGGGAGTCATCATCCTTACTACACATTCTCCCATAACTATCCTGGTCTCAACCTATGGTGACATACTGTCCCCCTCTTCCCAACAGTTTCCACCTCCTCTGTCCTGTCATCTCCTCCCCATTCTCATCTCCCATCCTGTTTATTTGCAGCCCTTTGCCAATGCATTTGCCCGTCTTTTCCCGCTCCTCTCCTTTCTTCCCAACCTCCCTGCCACACAACCTCCTGACGCTGCACTTGTTGGCACACTCCACCAGACAGCGTTCATCTCTCTTCCCACCCATAAACTACTATCCCTTCTCCTTCCCAACCCTCTCCAGATTGCTCTTGCGTCCCACGTGATAGTTGCATTCTAGCCTGAGATGCTGGAGCTGGTGGTTGTGTGTGCATGAGGTGTGCTTGCTTGCTTGCTTGCTTGCTTGTGTGTGTGTGTGTGTGTGTGTGTGTGTGTGTGTGTGTGTGTGTGTGTGTGTGTGTGTGTGTCTTTTTACTGATGAAGGATGTGGCCAAAAGCTTTGTGTAAGTGTGTTATATTGTTCGTGTCTGCAACTTGAGTGTATTCTTTACAGTAAGTAGCAGTGTGTCTTTTCCTACATTGTTGATATTCCTGCATGGAGTTTGCATTATTAATTAATGGAGTTACATTGTGTTTGTGCACTACTCTTTGCACATTACATCATCTTTACATTTGATTTGTGAATGCTTCAGAAGTAAAGGAGTTCACTTATCAAAAATCAGAAGCATTGAGTCACCAACAGGCAGACACAAAAAAGAAAGAAAAACTGCTAATTTTTACAGTAAATCCTTTCTTGAGCTAGAGCATAAATATACACAGAAGGCACGCATACACACAGCTACGCCACTGCGTGGTTCCATCTGCACACACAGTGCCATTGCTGCAGTTGGTTGGGATGGGGCTTGTGAGAGGTGGGGAGAGAGCGAGATTAGGAAGAGGAGCTGGTGGTGGGTGGCGAGTTCCTCTGAGGGAGGCAGCCAGTTTGGTGGCTAGGAATGCAGGAAGGATGAGTGGTAGGTGTATGGGCTAGGCACAATGCGTAGGTGTCGGAGCCGGTTGGGTGTGGCGCATGCTGAAATGTTACATGGGTACATCAATAGGGAGGGGGTGGTGATAGGCAGAGCATGGGAAAACTGTTGGATGGTGGGTTTGGAGACAGTGGTTACTGGAAATTTATTGAGGCTAGGATGAACACAGGAGTGAAGGATGTGTTGCAAACATAACTTCCACCTACTTAGTTCAGACAAGCTGGTGGTGGAGGGGAGGATACATATGACCCAGATTGTGAAGCAGCCATTGAATTTGAGCATATTTTGCTCAGCTGCACCACTGGTTGGTCAGCTTTGTTCTTGACAACAGTTTGGCAGTGGTCATTCATCCTGCTGGACAGCTTGTTAGTAGTCATACCAACATAAAAAGCTATGCAGTGTTTGCAGCAACATTGGTACATGACATGGCCCTTTTCACAGGTGGCCCCTCCTCTGACAGGTGGAACAGTCCTGCGACAGGACTGGATTAGGAAGTGCTGGATGGGCAGATTTGGCAGGTCTTGCATTTAGGCCTCCCACAGGGAGAAGGGAGTGGAGCTGGTATAGGAGTAGATCTTGATGTTGAGTAGGTTGGATGGGTGACAGAACACTACTTTAGGAAGTTGATTAGTGTAACATGAAGTATTGTACAATATGTGTGTTATTGTTCTAAACAGTTTATCATCATGAAAGTATCTTCTACTATACTGTTTTGAAATTCTGCCACTGTGTAGTATTTTTTTTACTTTCAGTCCTATAATTGAAGTTATTCATACACACACAAGCACATTATGGAAATATGTTAACTGATTTTTATAATTGCGATGGATCGTTGCTAGTTTGGTGTATGACACGCCAATTGCACGTGCAGCTCTTGTGTCATGCTAATGTACAGAATTCCTAAGAATAAACTGATTTGTATTTGCTTAACATGGACCAGGCAACTATACATACATAAATTTGGTACTGTCATAGTATTAAGTTTCTGAAAGTAATTCATACAAGATTCTTGTGGTGGAAGTCGGGCAGTACATCTAACCTCGCTTTTGGACATTTAAATATTACTTTTGCAGCACTGGAATTTCCCCATAACAGAATTCCATTGATCACATGTGAATAGGAGAAGACAAAGTATGCATATAATAAGAACATTTTGCTGATACGACCCCTCTATTTGTGCAGCAAGTATACTATCTGAGATGTTTGTTGCAAAGTTTCTCCATAGGAGTATGCTGTTTAAGTCTCAGGTCAATGTGAAAAACAAGAAAGTTTGTTATCTTCTGGTGAAATTAAAGTGAACAATGTATCCTCAGTTTTTGTATCATTTACCTGAAGTGAATTTGCCTTAAACCATGTGCTTCAAATGTCTACTGCTCTTGGTACATTAAGTTTTACTTCGCATAGGCTGCTATCTTGTGCAACTAGTATAGTGTTATTGACGAAGTGTACTGTTTGATATATGGCGTCATATAAAATATAGCTATTTATATTTTTATACAGTATATACAAACATTGAAACTTCCTGGCAGATTAAAACTGTGTGCTGGATTGAGACTCGAACACGGGACCTTTGCCTTTCACAGGCAAGGGCTCTATCATCTGAGGTACCCGAGCATGACTTATGCCCCGATGTACTGGCAGAAGTAAAGCTGTTAGGACGGGGCGTGAGTCGTGCTTGGGTAGCTCAAATGGTAGAGCACTTACCCGCGAAAGGCAGAGGTCCCGAGTTCGAGTCTCGGTCCGGCACACACTTTTAATCTGCTAGGAAGTTTCATATCAGCGCACACTCCACTGTAGAGTGAAAATCTCATTCTGTATACAAACATTATAAACAGAAGGTATTGCAAGAATCTTCCATGAATGCTTCATACTAAATTACAAATACACTGAAGTGCCAAAGGAAATGATATAGGCATGTGTATTCAAATACAGAGAGATGTAAACAGGCAGAATATGGCACTGCAGTCGGCAACACCTACATAAGATAGCAAGTGTCTGACACAGTTGTTAGATCAATTATTGCTGCTACAATGGCAGGTTATCAAGATTTAAGTGAGTTTGATCATGGTGTTGTAGTCGCCGCACAAGTGATGGGACCCAGCATCTCCATCTCCGAGGTAGCGATGAAGTGGGGATTTTCCCATAGGATCATTTCATGAGTGTATGTGACTATCAGGAATCCAGTAAAACATAAAATCTCTGACATCGCTGCGGGTGGAAAAAGATTCTGCAAGAATGGGACCAATGACTACTGAAGAAAATCATTCAACATGACAGAATTGCAACCCTTCCTCAAATTGCTGCAGATTTCACTGTTGGGCCATCTTCTGAATTTAAACATTTCTGCTGGCCACCAGACTCCCCTGACATGCACATTATTGAGCATATCTGGGATGCCTTGCAACGTGCTGTTCAGAAGAGATCTCCACCGACCTCATACTCCTGTGGATTTATTAACAGCCCTGCAGGAATCATGTTAAGTTGCCTCCAGCTCTACTTCAGACATTAGTCGAGTCTGTGCGATGTCACGTCGTGTTGCAGCACTTCCGTGGGCTCGCGGGGGCCTTACACAATATTAGGCAGGTGTACCAGTTTCTTTGGCTCTTCAGTGTAGTTGTGGGTGGTCAGGTTTGAAGTTGCAGTATGCACAGCCACGGAGGCCACCTGCTAAGCCACCCTACAGCCACTGGAGCTTGTGGCATTATGCTCTGGTATATTGTAGAAAATTCTTGTGTACCCATATGTCTGACTCCTTTTTGTACTGAAGCTCATTCCTTGAAGTCACTGTGGAGATTGATTTTCTCATAGTATTGCAATAATTTAATGCACTATTGTTATTACCAATATTTATGTACTGTGAAGCAGCTATCAAAATAGTCTTTAAAAGACATTGCTGGTGAATGTTTTAGAAGTTTTAGAACTAACAAAAGATCTACTGTATTTTTAAAATGTTATGAATGATAATTCAGAAGTTGCGAGTATTTTTAACAGTTACTTTTTAATTGTAGCACCAAAAATAGGATTAAATGGTCTAGTAAAAAAAAAGGGACGGGAATATATTAAAAATATTACTCTGCAAAAACCTTAAGCAACTAGTTAGGAACAAACATCCTTTACTGAAAGTAATGAAATAATACAAGTTCTCAAAAAACAACAGCTCCCACAGTGCTGATAAATTTCAGAGAGAATTCGTGAGTTGTTCTGATTTAATAAATAATGTCCTTAGTGATAGATCTAATGCATCACTGGCACGACAAAGGGTGGTGGTTAAACCTTCTTACATGAAAGTTGACAAGAGAGACTTACATACTTATTTTCCAGTTTCTTTAATGACATATTTTTCCAAAATAATTCTAAAAGTAATGTGCTAAATTATAATCTCACATAGAAGTAGGAGCAATTGGCTTAGCACATCACAGTTTGGATTCCTGAAGATTTTCTTCACTGAGAACTCCATTTATACATTCACTCACCAAATATCACAAATGTTAAATAATAAAATGTCACATCAGTATGTTTTGTGATCTTTCCAATGCATTTGATTGTGCATATCATGTCACTCTCCAAGAAAGTTTTGTGGAATTGATGGTTTTACAGGCAGCTGGATTGAATCATGCTTAACAAACAGATTGCACTAAGTTGTGCTGAAGAATTCAGACAATGTTGAAGGAACAGAAAATGTTAGTGCATGGAGAGAAATAGTGAGGGGGAATTCCACAGGGTTCAGTTTTAAGTCCACTCTTATTCCTTATGTATATATGAAGGATTTTCCATGTAACAATCAACAAGTAGAATAGATACTTTTTGCGAACAACACTAGTCTTATAATAAATCTTATTGGAAAGATAGCCCCAGAAGAAATTGTTAATGATGTTTATCAAGGAATTATTTAGAGGTTCTCTAAAAATTTACTCTCCCAAAATTTTGAGAAAACACACTACATTCTGTTTTGTATAATATTCACACCAAAAACTGCTGTAGCACTTGAACAGCAGTCAATAAAGAGAGTAGTATACTCCAAATCTTTTGATGTACATACAGAAGAGAACTTTAATTGGAAGAAGCATATTATTGAGGTGCTCAAACAATTTATTCCAGCTGCTTTTGCTCTTTGCATAATTACTAGTCTTGGAAACAAATGAATTGATCTAACATATTTTGCGTGTTTCCAAGATGTCTTAGAATAAGTTATAGGGATGACACATCACTAACAAAAGGAAGTTTTTATTGTGCATAAAGACTAATATGAATAATATAGTTGACTGAGCATAGTCTAGGGCATGCGTGAGTGAGAGCTTGCGCTTGCTTCTCCCACAGCTTGAGAAAGGTATTTTATTCTGAAAGCTAGAAAAGCTCTGTACCTTTTGTTTGTGTACCTGTCAATGATACAGTGCTTCTGCCTTTTGGTGAGTCATCTGCTTTATTCCTAGATAATTCAATATCCCCAGCCAGAACTTTCTGTACATTATAATATGAATAATGTGTGGTGTTCATCCACCATAATCATGTAGGTACCATTTCAAGGAGTTAAGCAGTTTTAATTGCACATTCACAGTACATATATTTTCTAATAAAATTATTCATAAATAGTCAATCACAATTTTAGAATAATAGTGATGTCCATATCTACAACACCAGAAGAAAAAATGAGTATTACGAAAGCTGTCAGTGGCTCACAAAGTGGTTTAGTACAACAAACAAGTCTTTTGCCATTTTCCCAATAACAAAAGGTCTTGACAGGTAGCAAAGCAAGTTTTAAATCTAACGCAAAATTATTTCTCCTGGACTACTCTTCCAAGTAGATAGACGAATTTTTATTTAAAAGCTGTTAGCCTGTAAAAAAGATACTTAAATTTTACATATCCTGATACATCACAAGTATAGAATTGTTTATGTACATCAGAAACCGCAAAAGATCCAAAATAGAATACTTTGGCACACTATGCAAATTTGCTTTAAAGTTTGAGTACCTGTTACTGTATGATCGAGAATAAATGGTACACACTGCTTGCCGATGGGCAGGTAAGATGGATAACCCTGAACCTGCTATCCCATATTATTTTAACATTTGTGTGAACTTATAAAATCAAAAGCCTTAGGTTAGTTACAAATAATTCCCAATGGCAATAATTTTGGATTGGAGTATATCATCATCAAGGTAAATATAACAAGTTGGCAGTCCTTAATGAAATCCAGACTGTGGACTTCTGACATTGGTTTTCTGCACTAAATGTTCATGAACTCTCCTGTACATGAGACTTAATTTTTTTTAACAGGCAGCAGTATTAAGACAGGGTGGTTTTTTCTGTATTGTTTTGTCCCTTTATTGTGGAGTGGCTAGACAACAACATATTTGTTATAGTAAAACATAAGAAAGACTTCCCCCCATGAACCATGGACCTTGCCGTTGGTGGGGAGGCTTGCGTGCCTCAGCGATACAGATAGCCGTACCGTAGGTGCAACGACAACGGAGGGGTATCTGTTGAGAGGCCAGACAAATGCGTGGTTCCTTAAGAGGGGCAGCAGCCTTTTCAGTAGTTGCAGGGGCAACAGTATGGATGATTGACTCATCTGGCCTTGTAACAATAACCAAAACGGCCTTGCTGTGCTGGTACTGCGAACGGCTGAAAGCAAGGGGAAACTACGCCCGTAATTTTTCCCGAGGGCATGCAGCTTTACTGTATGATTAAATGATGATGGCGTCCTCTTGGGTAAAATATTCCGGAGGTAAAATAGTCCCCCATTTGGATCTCCGAGCGGGGACTACTCAAGAGGATGTCGTCATCAGGAGAAAGAAAACTGGCGTTCTACGGATCGGAGCGTGGAATGTCAGGTCCCTTAATCGGGCAGGTAGGTTAGAAAATTTGAAAAGGGGAAATGGATAGGTTAAAGTTAGATATAGTGGGAATTAGTGAAGTTCGGTGGCAGGAAGAACAAGACTTCTGGTCGGGTGACTACAGGGTTATAAACACAAAGTCAAATAGGGCTAATGCAGGAGTACGTTTAATAATGAATAGGAAAATAGGAACGCGGGTAAGCTACTACAAACAGCTTAGTGAACGCATTATTGTGGCCAAGATAGATACGAAGCCCACACCTACTACAGTAGTACAAGTTTATATGCCAACTAGCTCTGCAGATGATGAAGAAATTGAAGAAATGTGTGATGAGATGAAAGAAATTATTCAGGTAGTGAAGGGAGACGAAAATTTAATAGTCATGGGTGACTGGAATTCAAGTGTAGGAAAAGGGAGAGAAGGAAACGTAGTAGGCGAATATGGATTGGGGCTAAGAAATGAAAGAGGAATCTGCCTGGTAGAATTTTGCACAGAGCACAACTTAATCATAGCTAACACTTGGTTTAAGAATCATGATAGAAGGTTGTATACATGGAAGAACCCTGGAGATACTAAAAGGTATCAGATAGATTATATAATGGTAAGACAGAGATTTAGGAACCAGGTTTTAAATTGTAAGACATTTCCAGGGGCAGATGTGAACTCTGACCACAATCTATTGGTTATGACCTGTAGATTAAAACTGAAGAAACTGCAAAAAGGTGGGAATTTAAGGAGATGGGACCTGGATAAACTGAAAGAACCAGAGGTTGTACAGAGTTTCAGGGAGAGTATAAGGGAACAATTGACAGGAATGGGGGAAAGAAATACAGTAGAAGAAGAATGGGTAGCTTTGAGGGATGAAGTAGTGAAGGCAGCAGAGGATCAAGTAGGTAAAAAGACGAGGGCTAGTAGAAATCCTTGGGTAACAGAAGAAATATTGAATTTAATTGATGAAAGGAGAAAATATAAAAATGCAGTAAATGAAGCAGGCAAAAAGGAATCCAAACGTCTCAAAAATGAGATCGACAGGAAGTGCAAAATGGCTAAGCAGGGATGGCTAGAGGACAAATGTAAGGATGTACAGGCTTATCTCACTAGGGGTAAGATAGATAGTGCCTACAGGAAAATTAAAAGAGACCTTTGGAGATAAGAGAACCACTTGTATGAACATCAAGAGCTCAGATGGAAACCCAGTTCTAAGCAAAGAAGGGAAAGCAGAAAGGTGGAAGGAGTATACAGAGGGTCTATACAAGGGCGATGCACTTGAGGACAATATTATGGAAATGGAAGAGGATGTAGATGAAGATGAAATGGGAGATACGATACTGCGTGAAGAGTTTGACAGAGCACTGAAAGACCTGAGTCGAAACAAGGCCCCCGGAGTAGACAACATTCCATTGGAACTACTGACGGCCTTGGGAGAGCCAGTCCTGACAAAACTCTACCATCTGGTGGGCAAGATGTATGAAACAGGCGAAATACCCTCAGACTTCAAAAAGAATATAATAATTCCAATCCCAAAGAAAGTAGGTGTTGACAGATGTGAGAATTACCGAACAATCAGTTTAATAAGCCACAGCTGCAAAATACTAACACGAATTCTTTACAGACGAATGGAAAAACTAGTAGAAGCCGACCTCGGGGAAGATCAGTTTGGATTCCGTAGAAATACTGGAACACGTGAGGCAATACTGACCTTACGACTTATCTTAGAAGAAAGATTAAGGAAAGGCAAACCTACGTTTCTAGCATTTGTAGATTTAGAGAAAGCTTTTGACAATGTTGACTGGAATACTCTCTTTCAAATTCTAAAGGTGGCAGGGGTAAAATACAGGGAGCGAAAGGCTATTTACAATTTGTACAGAAACCAGATGGCAGTTATAAGAGTCGAGGGACATGAAAGGGAAGCAGTGGTTGGGAAGGGAGTAAGACAGGGTTGTAGCCTCTCCCCAATGTCATTCAATCTGTATATTGAGCAAGCAGTAAAGGAAACAAAAGAAAAATTCGGACTAGGTATTAAAATCCAGGGAGAAGAAATAAAAACCTTGAGGTTCGCCGATGACATTGTAATTCTGTCAGAGACAGCAAAGGACTTGGAAGAGCAGTTGAACGGAATGGATGGTGTCTTGAAGGGAGGATATAAGATGAACATCAACAAAAGCAAAACGAGGATAATGGAATGTAGTCGAATTACGTTGGGCGATGTTGAGGGTATTAGATTAGGAAATGAGACACTTAAAGTAGTCAAGGAGTTTTGCTATTTGGGGAGCAAAATAACTGATGATGGTCAAAGTAGAGAGGATATAAAATGTAGACTGGCAATGGCAAGGAAAGCGTTTCAGAAGAAGAGAAATTTGTTAACATCGAATATAGATTTAAGTGTCAGGAAGTCATTTCTGAAAGTATTTGTATGGAGTGTAGCCATGTATGGAAGTGAAACATGGACGGTAAATAGTTTGGACAAGAAGAGAATAGAAGCTTTCGAAATGTGGTGCTACAGAAGAATGCTGAAGATTAGATGGGTAGGTCACATAACTAATGAGGAGGTACTGAATAGGATTGGGGAGAAGAGGAGTTTGTGGCACAACTTGACCAGAAGAAGGGATCGGTTGGTAGGACATGTTCTGAGGCATCAAGGGATCACCAATTGAGTATTGGAGGGCAGGGTGGAGGGTAAAAATCGTAGGGGGAGACCAAGAGATGAATACAGTAAGCAGATTCAGGATGTAGGTTGCAGTAGGTACTGGGAGATGAAGAAGCTTGCACAGGATAGAGTAGCATGGAGAGCTGCATCAAACCAGTCTCAGGACTGAAGACCACAACAACAACAACAACAACAAGAAAGACTCATTATGTTAACAATTTCCAAAGCTCAACTGAACATCATTTGATTGTTTGACAGCTGGTAAGGATGAAAGATTCTTTTGAAAATGTAAATTGTCATAGAATTTTTTCATATTTGTTTTGGAAGTCTTTTTGTTAGAAATTAAGCTGTATATTAAGAAAGTGTTTAAACCTAAGTTATATGCTACTGACAAGAGTCATTAAAATTGGAGGCTTTGATCTGCTCATTGTTTATCATTAAAGAAAATTTCTCGTATTCTTCATTTAATTTTCATGCTTCATACTTTATTATGTTGTAAGTAGTTCGTATTTAGTTGCCTGCAGAATATTTCTTTTCCCTTGAAAATACATTTGGATGCTCTGTTGACTTTTAAGTACAATTTTACAATGTATAACAATAATTTAAATTCCTGGATGGAACAGTTTGGAGCACAGTAATCAGCAGTCACACTAGCTTTCGGGCAGGAACACACATACGTCGTCACAGACATCCAAACTCACACTCCTATGGTCACTGAGTTTTCAGAGCATCCTGTGGTATGCTAAAGAATATACATGTTTTCTTTTAGGCCAGGTAGATCTATATTTCACATTTAAGCACTAAAGGTCTCTTCTTCTTCTTCTTCTTCTTCTCTCTCTCTCTCTCTCTCTCTCTCTCTCTCTCTCTCTTTTACCCTGTAAGTTGTGATCCACACATCAGGTGTAGACATTAAGCTTCACGAGCGCCCCCCCCCCCCCCCCCCCATGGTATTAATCAGTCTATGTAGGCTATTGGACTGTTGTGCCACCAGGTTTCTTCTTCATGCTTTAAACACAAAACACTGGGCAGTTCATCAAGGCACAACATTCATACTTTGTATAGGAAAGATACAAATGTACATTGAAATTTCAGTTTACGTAGCCAAACTAACCATTAGGTCCTTCCAGCCAATAATGCTGTATGATGAGTCAACTAATTCATAGCTTGCATCTTGTGGTTTTGTGGTTAACGTTGTTGCCTCAGAAGGAGTCCTGGGTTCAGTTCCTGATGAGGTCTGAGATTTTCTTCGCTTGGAGACTGAGTGTTTGTGTTGGCCTAAACCTAACCTTCATTGGTGCGCAAGATGGTGTCAAATAGATTGCCTTGCACCAGGCAGCTGAACTGCCCCAGATAGGGTCTCCCAATCAACAATGCCAGATGATCATTTCATTTACCAGTCATAGTTTTTTCGTGACTGTTAGTAATTTTTCTTGTCACTGCCACACCCTCCATTGTATTATGTTTCCTTTTCCTTAGGAGGAAGTATTTTGCCCCAGCTGATAAGACTACTTTCAATTTAAACTTGGCTAGTTGAGTTGCTGGTTGCTTGCAACTCATTGTTACTCTTAAATTTGAGCCGTTCTGTTACAGAAATTTGTAATTGTTGAACTAGAATAGTTTGCCTTCCACAGTCCAGAGGGCGAAGCAACTTTTCCATTCTGACTTTGTCCCTGCTACTTTCTGTTCTCTTTGTATTTCTGATGGACTTTTTTCCAAGTGAAAGAACTGGTTATAAAGATCACAAAACCAAAATATTCTGCATCTTATGTGTATCAATGGACACCTTTGACAGTCAAACTGTGGCTGTCCCATTCTGTATAAATGTTGGTGTTCTAACTGAAACTATTGAAGTTAAATGTTTTATTAAAATTGAAACTGACTGAATATGTTGTAATTCTACTTCTACAACAACCTAGATTTTATTAACCACAACTTATATACAATTAAATCACAGAAAATAATAATAGAAAAACACAAGACAAAATGCATTAGAGGTTGCTACCTCATGGTCAGTACTGTATTCTGAATGTTTGTTGAGTAACTCACATGACAGTGCTGAAGAACACTGTACGACTGACTGGGAAACACTGAAGTATGAACCACACTCTTGGTGCACCCTTATTTCATTAGTTCATACACTGAAAGCACCATGGTTTGTTGAACAGTGAACGTAGACAGTCCTGCTTTAGTTAGACAGGCAATTAGATATACTAGTAAAATACCATTGGCAAGTAACAACAAAGCCCAAATTACAGTTCTGGAGAAAATCATGTATCAAAGGGTTATCATCAAAAGATACACCAGAGAGTTTGGTATAAGTATCGATTGATTGACAAGTGAGGCTGTGGCAGTCGATGGTAGCCCTTAAACTAGCCACGAGTGTTTTGCCAGTGACCTAGTACCAGAAGGGTGTATCTTCACATGCTGTACCTAGCATCATATTTATATCAATTCATCCGTTGATAAATCCAGAGGGATTACAAGAGATTATGCATGCTTTCACTCTTTAACTGGACATGGTAGTAACTGATCTGTGACATACACAATTTCACTTCCTGTATTAAGTTTATTATTGGAGCTAATGTTTTATCAACACTTGACACATTCCTTGACAACATGGTAGCATCCGACACAGGCAACCTGTTCAAATTAGTTTTCTAATAAAGTTTCGTAGCAATACAATAAGATTAGATTTCTATTTGATGAAGTTCCTCATATGAAGAAAAAAACATACTGGGCTGCTATTGTCTCACGGCACTGTGGCCCCACTAACAAGTACTCAGCAGTCTACTTTTTATGTTATCTTCTTACTGCCATCTAAGTAAAGATAAAAGCGAGTTCTACCAACTGAGGAGCTCTACAATTATGTCAGTAAATTATTGTGAGTATGAATAATTGACTTCCAAAGTAATATAGTTTTCTGTGGTGATGGTAAGGAGGCTGTGACTTAAAATCCTTAAATAAACAAATATACTTATAGTTTTCAAACGCGATTTATAATGGACATTTTTGTCAAATCAGGTGGCAGAGAAAAACAAAAGAAAAGAAATTCCTTTAAAAAGTTATTGTAATCTGTCTAGCTGTAGCAAATTATGTTTACTTAACAGTGAAATTGACTATGCAATGGTAATTTGTCAGACATAAATACAATGTGAAATAGTGTAACATTTATGTTAATTATTGAGCAAATATCTTCATTCTCTCATGATCACACAAAGTTTTGAACATTGTATAACAGTAATAACTTAAATAAATATACAGTTCTCTGACTAGATAATTAAGTTAATGTATACTACAAATGTATGTTGATGACATCAAGTACTAAGTACATTTGTTGCATAGTTATACATTCCAGATTGCAGCTTGTGAATAAACTGTAATCAATCTACTTGTACTTTTCAGGAAGGAAATTCTTTCATTGCAATTTTGTTAGATTTTACTTCCATAAATACATTTTTAGGCCTAATTTGTGCATGTCTCTGTCTATGGCTGTGAGGATTTTTTTTTTTTTTTTGTACAAAATATCAGAAGAAAATGTCATAGATGCATCCTTGAAAACTAATGCAACATTTTATGACCATTTTGTCTGATGAACACGACACCTGACAACCAAAAACTCTCTCTCTCTCTCTCTCTCTCTCTCTCTCTCTCTCTCCCTCTCCCTCTCCCCCCCCCCCCCCTCCCTCTCTCCTCCTTTCAAGTTGTCAAGGTGACTCTGCCTTCTTCTGGTATTCCCTTTTATTTAACTGCTTCAGCTTCTTCCTTTGTGGAATGTTTGTTCTTGTAGTTCTGAAATAAATTATTTTTGAAGTGAGAATAAATTTATTTATTGAGTAATGCATAAATATTAATATGAAGACAAAAGTTGATAAAGTGATAAAAGCAATAGCAATTAAAGTATGAAAAAGGCACAAATATATGGCTGGAGCTTGAAAATTTCTGCCATAGTAGTATTTGGACCTGCTGATTGCAAGCAAGCCAATTTCATTGATATGCACTCTCATTACTTACAAACACTACCACCAGTCATTCTTATTTTACGTAGCAGTAGTCGTAAGCCAAAATTTCAAAGCCGAAAGAACATTAAGTGCAGAGCAATATGCAAATCATGGTGAGGAATTGGAATGATCTGGTAATGTTATACTAAAGTTATCGTAGTTGGTAGGAATGAGTAGCTACATAGTAGATAATATTGATGTAACTTGTGACACTGAGGTTGTCATCCTGTATTCAAAAAGTACTGTTCATGTACAAAGGTTATAACAATTAACACAACTGTTAGAATCAGTGAGGAAATTGGCTTTAAATTTTAAATAGCACATATGCCTCTCAAATACACATACTCATACTCTCTCTGAATAGAACAATTTGAAACTTCTGTGTATTACCATTTTAATGACAAATTACATCACAGTTGTTCTGTTTTTAATATTAATGAAGTGTTTTGTGAACAATATAGGCCTGCAGTGAATCTATGAGAATACAACATTGGAATTCACATTTATTATTGGTTCTGATAATGATCGTGTTGAGTATACAAGAATTCTCTTTTCACATAATGGAGGTGCTAATATGGTATTAACATAGTAACAGCTTATTTATAGAGAAAACATATCCTATTTACCTCTTCTGCAATTTGTGTCAGCTGCAGTGCCATTGCTGTCCCTGTCTGCTGGACCATCTTGTAAAAGTGCCCATCAGAATTTTGCAGAAGTTCATAGGGATGAGCAAATTCCTGAAAAGTGGACAATTTTGTGTACCCTTTTTATTAACTAATTATTGTTGAGTAACAAGGGATTTCAATGATTCATCAATTATAAATTTAGCTAAATAATTTATGATGCAGGAAAGATTACAAAGTAGAGCTTTGGGTATTGACTTTCATTTAATTAAACCTTTGGTTAGAGGTAGAAGAATAATGTCATACCATTACTTTAAGTATGCTATTTTGTAAACATAGCTGTGAAGAAGAAATTCACACTTGTGAATGAAACAGTGGACAAGAGCTGCTGGCTAAGGGGAGGGAGGAGACATTAGAATAAAAGTGAAAGGGCAATGAGTGATGTAAGTGGGAACAATGTAATTGCTCAAGGAAGTAACCTTATAAACTGAGATCCAAATGAACCAAATGACAAAATGGTATTGGTGTTTTTACCGGATGAAGAAGGGGATAAGGAGAGATTGAAATGGAAAAAAAGTGAACTTATAATTGGCTTCTGCAAATGTAATGAGTAGGGTAATAAGAGGAGGGAAAAAAACTTTCAGAGTGGGAATGGAGAGGATGACACACACACACACACACACACACACACACACACACACACACACACATTATAGGATGATTCAAAATTCCTACTACATAGTTATAGATGTTGCAGGAGGGACTCACGACAGCAATATCTGGTGATAAACCCATGTCCAGAAATGCACTGTTTGGAAGATAAATGACTTTGAATGATAGGAGGCAATACACATTGACAGAGGTCGGTGTCTCGTGTCGCATGTCGTCACGTCAGGTGTCATCAGAGAACAACACAGTGAACTGAAGTGCTTGTACATCAATTGCCTCTGAGTGGTCAAGAAAGATGCTGCATTACATAATGGCAGAGTCCACATGTTCCGAATATACCGACATGTTGTTCCTCTGAGGTGAAAGTGGATGAAATTGTAAGAATGCAGCGTCTCGTGGTGGTGACACTAAGTAAACAGTTGTCAGATTTCCAGTCACATCAGGTGATTAAAAATACATGAATATTCCCCCAAGCACTCCTTGGCCATTGTCAAGTGGTATGACTGTCAGTGGGTTGTTGGTATGCCCCCTATAAACCCTAGCTGGCAGCTGTGATGTCACTGATGCCTGTGGCACTGCCATATGCAGGCATATGTTGACTCAAGTGTTCAACGCACCGCACCCACTTCAACCGCGCCATCACTAGATCCCACGTCATGTTGAGCTGCAGGCGACCGTCTGTATTTAGGGTGTTATCTGTGACTTTTTATTTCAATGGCTTCTATAATTACTCCATCCACAAGCCATCTGTGAAAGCCACGATGGATGTTTCATCAAATTTTA
This sequence comes from Schistocerca nitens, assembly GCF_023898315.1. Lineage (NCBI taxonomy): Eukaryota > Metazoa > Arthropoda > Insecta > Orthoptera > Acrididae > Schistocerca > Schistocerca nitens. The sequence continues at coordinate 4,710,627 of NC_064615.1, read as the reverse complement.
TCCGTTATCTATTTTCTAAAGCATGTTCAGCTAAAGCAGATGCATAGGCAATAAAAGCTCTCATCCACCTTCCCATGTTGTTCCACAGTGCATACTGTTTGTCTGACATAAGAGTGGCCACACTCGCAAGTTATTTCTTAGACCCCATGTGTTCTGAGTGGATTTTTATGATTGGTGCTAGGGAGAAAGTGTGACAGTTATTTTATATTCTGCTGATTGAAAGTATTCAATTAAAATCACGAGACATGGTCACCACCATCAACCTTTATATTGTTACTCACTCTTTTTACATCCAAAGTCAATAAAGTGGTTGGGGACTAGATGGCTTCAAATAAATGTCAATGTATCAATGAACGAAAAAGAGCAACCACACACACTTTATGATGAATACTTTACTTCACCGTAATTCATTTCTGGTCTGAGCCTGACAACAAGGATTCCTCAGATAAATTTCACATTATTTTGGTCCTATAATATAACAGAATATTCATGATTTTCTTGTTTACAAACACTTTTACATTATATGCAACAACATAACATTTTACTTGTTTGAGGAAACATTTTCTTTTTGCATTAAGGCACGCAAGTAAAATGTAAAGAGGTTTCATCCAATTTAAAAGCTTTTGTAAACAAGAAAATGACGAATATTATGTTACAATATAGGACCAAAATAATGTGAAATTTGTAAAAGACATCCTTGAACTGAAGTCTACATCTACAAGCCTACTCTGAATATGAAGTGCAGGAATGACTGCTTAAATGTCTCCTTGTGCATTACAATTAGTCTAATTTTGCCTTTGTTATCCGCATGATTCCCCGCTTACAGCTGGCTCTTTGAAACTGTGTAAGTAGTTTTTTGTGAGATAGTTTGTGTCTATCATCAAGCATCTGTTGGTTCAGTTTTTTCAACATCTTCAATGTTAACTGAAAGACTAAGTACCATTTGCTCCTACTCTACTTCGTTTACAGTCAGTGTGTCCTGTTTGGAATGGGTGCCACATGCTTGAAGTATTCTATGATATGTCGCTCAAATGTTTCGTAAGCAATCTCTTTCGTAGGATGATTGCTTTTTCTTAGTATCCTACCAATAAACTGAAGTGTTAAGTGATAATTCTGTTTCATAGTACTACAAGTTGATACACTTTGGCATTTGACTGATTCCAATTGTGGGTCTCTGATGCTGTAGTCATAGGATACAACATTTTTTCGTTTCATAAAGTGTACAATATCTCATAGCTGAATACTTGAAGCAAGCCGTCCAAATTTTGCGCACTTCGACATCTTATCAAGGTCTGAATGAATACCTGTGCAGACTTTTTTTGCGATAATACTTCATTATTTATAACTGTGTCAGATGCAAAATGTTTCAGGTTACTGTTAATTTTGTCTGCAATGTTATTAAAGCAAGGGTCCCAACAAACTTACCCGAGGCATGTCTGAAGTTATTTCAAAATCTGTCAATGACTTTACACCCAACATAACATGTTGTTTCCTCCCTACCGAGAAGTTCTCAATCAAAAATTCCACCTGATTCACCATCTGATCATACTCTTAATAATACGCACAGCCATGGCAAGGGATTAGATGCTTTTTGGAAGTCAACAAATAGTGCATCTTCCTGGCTGCATTGACGCATGGCTTTAAGATATCTTGTTTGTTATTACAATATTAGTCTGGGTGTAGTTTTAATAATTACAATACATTTGAAATTCTGAGTCTCAATTCTTAAGGATGCAGGATCATGCCAAGATGTTTACAAAGATCCATAGTTTTAATAATTATCATACATTTGAGATTATGAGTCTCACTTCCTATGCATTTACATGCACAAATAAGTAGCCAGGTCTAGATGGAATCTCAGTTTGGTTTTACAAAGAGTGCTCTACAACACTGACCCTTTACTAAGTTTGCATTTAGTTCAGATCTCTCACCCAACACAAAGCCCAAGCAGCTGAAAAAAAGTGCAAGTGACTCTTGCACATAAGATGGGCAAAGAAAAGGACCTGCAAAATTACAGACCAATATCTTTAACATTAGTTTGCTGCAGAATCCTTGAAAATATTCTCAGTTCAAATATAATAATTTTCCTTAGAGAGAAGAGCTTCTGTCCACAAATCAAAGCAGTTTTAGAAAGCATCACTCATGCAAAACTCAGCTTGCCCTTTTCTCGTATCAGATCCTGCGAACCATGGTTGAAGAGCAACAGGCAGATTCCACATTCCTAGATTTCCATAAAGCATTTAACACGATGCTACACTGCTGACTGTTAACAAAGGTACAAGCATGCGGAATATACAAGCATTTGGAATAGGTTCCCAGGTATGTGAGTGGCTTGAAGGCTTCTTAGATAACAAAACCCAGTATGTTGCCCTCAACAGCAAGTGTTCATCAGAGACAATGGTATTTCCAGTAGTGCCCCAGTAAGTGTGATAGAACTGCTGTTAATTTCTGTATGCATAAATGATTTGGCAGACAGGGTAAGCAGCTGTTTGCTGCGGTGTAGGGGAAGATGTTGTCGGTGAGTGACTATTGGAGGGCACAAGATGTCTCGTATAAAATTTTTAGCTGGTGTGATGGGTGGCAGCTAGCTGTAAATGTAGGAAAAAAGTAAGTTAATGCAGATGAGTTTGAAAAACAAACCCATAATGTTCCAGTACAGTGTTGGTAGTGTGCTGCTTGAGGCAGTCACGACAATTAAGTATCTAGGCATAATGTTGCAAAGTAATATGAAATGGAATGAGAAGGTAAGGATTATATTAGGGAAGGTGAATGGTCGGCTTCATTTATTGGGAGAATTTTAGGAAAGTGGGATTCATCAGTAAAGGAGAATGCATATAGGTTGCTAGTGCAACTCATCGTTGAGGAGTGTTTGAATGTTTGGGATCTACACCAGGTTGGATTAGAGAAAGACTTAAGATTTGTTACTGGTGGATTCAAACAGCATGCAAGCATTATGGAGATGCTTCAGGAACTTAAATGGGAAGATTATGTTCTTTTTGAGCAGCACCATTGAGAAAATTTAGAGAACCAGCATTTGAGGCTGTCTGTAGAATGATTCTATTGCCGCCAACATACATTTCACGTAATGGCCGTGAAGATAAGATTAGAGATATTGGGCTTGTATGAAGGTATACAGAAAGTTATTTTTCCCTTGCTGCAATTTTGAGAACAGAAAAGAAAATTACTGGTAGTGGCATAGGGTATGCTCTGCCATGCACCATATGGTGGCTTGCGGAGTACGTATGTAGAGGTAAATGTAGAAAGATAATCGAGTACATTATGGATGCCTCAGTCTTAGAAAACACTTGTTACACTACTACTTTCCGTGTACAAAAGTGAATTAGATTCTGCACAGTGACAAGCAATATCTTCGGTAGGGTTTAGAATTTCTTAAAATGCAAAAGACACAAGTTGTGTCAACAATAAGTCTCAATAGAGACAAAACCCACTGACTGGGCGCAGTGATAAACACGACGACTGCCGCAAGGCCACTGGCAGCGCTGTGTGCCTGCCAGCAACCACAACAGTCCTCACACCCAACACTGTGTGGCTGGCCTGGTCTGGTCTGATGGAGAGACACCCACTGCTATGCGTGGGGCAGTCGGTGTTAAGAACTGAGCTCTAGTATGTGTGAAACAGGGTTAAAAGCTCTATCATGCAACTGTGATTAACACTTTCCTATTTTTTCTAAATTTCTTAAGGCAAATGCTGAAATTGTTTGAAGACCATGGTCTAGCTTAGCTTTTGCTTTTCTTGTAACGGCCATTATGTCAGTGGGGTGTAAAATTCACATTTTCCTTTCCTTCCCAAAAAAAGGTAACAAATCTAAAATGTCAGATATGTTACAGTGCAACCAGGTTAGTACCACAGGTGACTTAGGAGGCAGAATTAGTAGTAGCCCCACTAGTTAATTCACTACGTAAATTGGTGTGTGTGTGTTTTTTTTTTTTTTAACCCAAATTAACCAAACTAAAAAGAGGGAGGGGGGTTTTGGATAACAATTTTTTCAGTTACCCCTGAATGTTTAATATGTGCTACAGTATTTTGTATTGTATACATTTATGAAAGCTGATGGTCAAAATAACTCAAAAATCTCTCCATCGGCTACATTTATATTCTCTATTAACCCAGATAACCCTGACGTCCTGGAAGGACGACGTCACTCACTGTTGAAACTATTTATTTTTGCGAATAACTCATTGTTGCAACGGACTGTGACGCATTGTTATATGAAGTAGGCAGAGTCAGTTGCGCGCTGCGACAGTCAGTTTGACGGTGTCGTTCCTAGTGAGTGAGAAACTGTGTCTTGAAAATAGGGTCGATTTTACCATGGATGAACTGACTGACCTTGTCATCAATGGGTATGTATATTTTCTTTCATATTGCGTCAATAATTCTAAAACGTGTCATATAATATCTTAAAGAATTAACCTATATTATTTATGGGTTCATATTACGATTGACCTTCCCCATGAACCATGGACCTTGCCGTTGGTGGGGAGGCTTGCGTACCTCAGCGATACAGATGGCCGTACCGTAGGTGCAACTACAATGGAGGGGTATGTGTTGAGAGACCAGACAAACGTATGGTTCCTGAAGAGGGGCAGCAGCCTTTTCAGTAGTTGCAGGGGCAACAGTCTGGATGATTGACTGACCTGGCCTTGCAACATTAACCAAAACGGCCTTGCTGTGCTGGTACTGCGAACGGCTGAAAGCAAGGGGAAACTACAGCCGTAATTTTTCCCTAGGGCATGCAGCTTTACTGTATGGATAAATGATGATGGCGTACTCTTGGGTAAAATATTCCGGAGGTAAAATAGCCCCCATTCGGAACTCTGGGCGGAGACTACTCAAGAGGACATCGTTATCAGGAAAAAGAAAACTGGCATTCTACGGATCAGGGTGTGGAATGTCAGATCCCAAAAACCGGGCAGGTAGATTAGAAAATTTAAAAAGGGAAATGGACAGGTTAATGTTAAATATAGTGGGAATTAGTGAAGTTCGGTGGCAGGAGGAACAAGACTTTTGGTCAGGTGAATACAGGGTTATAAACACACAATCAAATAGGGGTAATGCAGGAGTAGGTTTAATAATGAATAGGAAAATAGGAGTGCGGGTAAGCTACTACAAACAGCATAGTGAACGCATTATTGTGGCCAAGATAGACACGAAGCCCACACCTACTACAGTAGTACAAGTTTATATGCCAACTAGCTCTGCAGATGATGAAGAAATTGAAGAAATGTATGATGAGATGAAAGAAATTATTCAGGTAGTGAAGGGAGACGAAAATTTAATAGTCATGGGTGACTGGAATTCGTCAGTAGGAAAAGGGAGAGAAGGAAACATAGTAGGTGAATATGGATTGGGGCTAAGAAATGAAAGAGGAATCCGTCTGGTAGAATTTTGCACAGAGCATAACTTAATCATAGCTAACACTTGGTTCAAGAATCATTAGAGAAAGTTGTATACATGGAAGAACTGTATGCACTGTAGATTGAAACTGAAGAAACTGCAAAAAGGTGGGAATTTAAGGAGGCGGGACCTGGATAAACTGAAAGAACCAGAGGTTGTACAGAGTTTCAGGGAGAGCATAAGGGAACAATTGACAGGAATGGGGGAAAGAAATACAGTAGAAGAAGAATGGGTAGCTCTGAGGGAAGAAGTAGTGAAGGCAGCAGAGGATCAAGTAGGTAAAAAGACAAGGGCTAGTAGAAATCCTTGGGTAACAGAAGAAATATTGAACTTAATTGACAAAAGGAGAAAATATAAAAATGCAGTAAATGAAGCAGGCAAAAAGGAATCCAAACGTCTCAAAAATGAGATTGGCAAGAAGTGCAAAATGGCTAAGCAGGCATGGCTAGAGGACAAATGTAAGGATGTAGAGGCTTATCTCACTAGGGGTAAGATAGATACTGCCTACAGGAAAATTAAAGAGACCTTTGGAGAAAAGAGAACCACTTGTATGAGTATCAAGAGCTCAGATGGAAACCCAATTCTAAGCAAAGAAGGGAAAGCAGAAAGGCTGAAGGAGTATATAGAGGATCTATACAAGGGCGATATACTTGAGGACAATATTATGGAAATGGAAGAGGATGTAGATGAAGATGAAATGGGAGATACAATACTGCATGAAGAGATTGACAGAGCACTGAAAGACCTGAGTCGAAACAAGGCCCCTGAGAGTAGACAACATTCCTTTAGAACTACTGACGGCCTTGGGAGAACCAGTCCTGACAAAACTCTACCATCTGGTGAGCAAGATGTATGAGACAGGAGAAATACCCTCACACTTCAAGAAGAATATAATAATTCCAATCCCAATGAAAGCAGGTGTTGACAGATGTGAAAATTACCGAACTATCAGTTTAATAAGTCACAGCTGCAAAATACTAACGCGAATTCTTTACAGACGAATCAAAAAACTGATAGAAGCCGACCTCGGGGAAGATCAGTTTGGATTACGTAGAAATATTGGAACACGTGAGGCAATACTGATCTTACGACTTATCTTAGAAGAAAGATTAAGGAAAGGCAAACGTTTCTAGCATTTGTAGACTTAAAGAAAGCTTTTGACAATGTTGACTGGAATACTCTTTTTCAAATTCTAAAGGTGGCAGGGGTAAAACACAGGGAGCGAAAGGCTATTTACAATTTGTACACAAACCAGATGGCAGTTATAAGAGTCGAAGGGCATGAAAGGGAAGCAGTGGTCGGGAAGGGAGTGAGACAGGGTTGTAGCCTCTCCCCGATGTTATTCAATCTGTATATTGAGCAAGCAGTAAAGGAAACAAAAGATGATGGTCGAAGTAGAGAGGATATAAAATGTAGACTGGTAATGGCAAGGAAAGCGTTTCTGAAGAAGAAAAATTTGTTAACATCAAGTATACATTTAAGTGCTAGAAAGTCGTTTCTGAAAGTTTTTGTATGGAGTGTAGCCATGTATGGAAGTGATACATGGACGACAAATAGTTTGGACAAGAAGAGAATAGAAGCTTTTGAAATGTGGTGCTACAGAAGAATGCTGAAGATTAGATGGGTAGATCACATAACTAATGATGAAGTATTGAATAGAATAGGGGAGAAGAGGAGTATGTGGCACAACTTGACAAAAAGAAGGGACCGGTTAGTAGGACAGGTTCTGAGGCATCAAGGGATCACAAATTTAACATTGGAGGGCAGCGTGGAGGGTAAAAATCGTAGAGGGACACCAAGAGATGAACACACTAAGCAGATTCAGAAGGATGTGGGTTGCAGTAAGTACTGGGAGATGAAGCTTGCACAGGATAGGGTAGTATGGAGAGCTGCATCAAATCAGTCTCAGGACTGAAGACCACAACAACAACAACATTACGATTGAAAGTTTTCATCAGTTGTAATTCAATAATGTTTTCAACCGTCCTTCCAGAAGGACGTCAGGGTAATATGTTGTCATTTTGTATTCACAGAAAACAATGTACACTGATGGAACTTTTGGACATGTTAGAATCGAAAGATGAGGAAATACCTAATACTGGTGTGAATGTAACATTACACCCTCCTCTAAATTCAACTGATGACATAACAGATGAAGATTCGGGTGCTGAAGAAAATCCAAGTGTTGATAAATTACCAGCAAGTCAGCTCAATGCTACTGCGCTTTGTGATTTGGTCATTTTACCCAATGGTAATGCTGTGAATGCAACAAGGAAACAATCCTTCACCTCTGATGTTGTCCCAGGACCCTCCAGCAGTATGAAAACAGCAACAATAACAACAACAACCACAAAAAAACCAGCAAGGCTATCAAAGAATAAAGTTCTAAACCTCAAGAAATATAACTGGAAAAGTGGTGAAATAGTTAATCCAACACCTGTATGGCCTCTAATGTTCACAGTTGGAATGAAGAAAGGGCGAACACCGCTTGAATATTTCCAACAGTTTTTTTATAATGAAGTGCTTCTAATGATGGTCACTTACACAAATCAGTACGCAGCCAAGAGAAATAGACTAGGTGATTGTTCAGAAGATGAGATGTTGGGTTTACTGCAATACTTCTGCTAAGTGGATATGTAACAGTGTCACGCAGAAAGATGTACTGGCAATCGGATAAAGACAGTCACAACGACCTCGTAACAAATGCCATTTCCAGAGATCGATTTGACTTCACCTTTTCCAATTTGCATGTCTGCAACAATGACAATTTAGATAAATCAGACCATTTTGGGAAAATCCGCCCATTACTGTGTATGCTGAATGATAGATTCAAACAATTTGTACCTCATGTGCCGCATCATTCTGTCGATGAATTGATGGTCCCATACTTTGGAAGTCACGGGTGCAAACAATTCATAAACGGGAAACCAATCCGATACGGATTCAACTTTTGGTGTGGAGGCACAAGTGGTGGATATATTATTTGGCTCGAACCCTACCAAGGAGCTGGCACGTGTAGTAAGGAATATGAAATGAAAGGTATGGGGTACGGTGTGGTAATGGCTTATGTTGAACACTTACTTCCACATGTTCCATATCGAATATACTTTGATAACCTCTTCACCAGCGTTGAACTACTACTGGAAGCAACAAGAACAATAAGAGGAAACAGAGTTAAGAATTGTACTCTATCACCTGTAGAAAAAATGATAAATGAAAATAGACGATCATATGAAGTTTGTTCTGACTCAGCATCTGGGATTTCCATTGTAAGTTGGAATGATAACAATGTTGTTACTGTAGCCACCAACTTTGACAGAGTGCAACCACTACGCTCTGTAGCAAGATTTTCCAGGGAATAAAAGAAAAGGATTAGCGTGCCTCAGCCTAACTTATTACACTCCTACAATACTCATATGGGAGGCATAGAGCGAGCTGACCAAAATGTATCCCTATATAGATGCTCTATAAGAGGGAAAAAGTGGTATTTCCCAATCATTGCACATTTTATAGACATTGCAGAGCAAAATGCCTGGGATCTTTACAAGCACAATGAAGAACCCGTAGATCATCTGACATTTTGTCGTCGAATTGTCACTGCAATTCTTGAAAGTCACAAAAGAGTCACTACCAGCAGAGGACGTCCTAGTAAGAGGGCAAAACTAGATTCTAGATTTGATGAAAGAGAACATTATGTTGTTGAATTACCAACGGATGAGGTAACAAAAAAGAAGAAGCAGCTGAAATGTCGAAGTTGCCACAAAGAAAAACTACTACTATGTGCATAAAATGTGACAAACCACTTCATGTTTGTTGCTTTTTGTCTTATCATACTAGTGCATAAAATATGTGTATAGGTTATTTTCTTTGTTTTTTTGTATTTATTAGCTGTTTTAGCCTATAATTCAAATTTATTTATGTTTATTTGAAAGTATAAAAACCGAAACAAGATAATTGTGCAATGTCATACATTTTGAAAACAACTATGATTTTACTTGCTATGAATACTGTCAATATTTATATTTCCTAGCTAAATTATTAACTAAACTATACTATGTCTTACCACCATAGTGCCTGCATCCATAACCAACACTTTGTCCGAGTCCATGATAGTATTCAGGCGGTGAGCAATTGTTAGAACCGTACAGTTTTTGAACTTTTTCCTAATTGTTTGTTGGATCAGCGCATCTGTTCTATAAACACAGAAAAAACACGTTTTAAGATTATAAACTGGCTACCTCTACATTTGTGCATTATTTAATAAGAGATTTTGCGAAACTACAGTAAATGACTAATTGCAAAATTAAATACAAGAAGGTACCCAAAATAAACCAAACTTGCCATTCTTTTCCTTATTTATTCACATTTTAAGTACAAATCTTCAATCCCCTTCGAAAAACTATCCACCTGCACTAATACTCTAAGCTTGACTGTGCCTCTGTCGTTTTTTTTCTTCACCTCAGCTACATCAGCAAAACACTTTCCTTTCACATCTCTTTTCATTCTAGGAAACAAAGAAAGTTGCACAGGGCAAGGTTGTGAGACTATGGGGTGGGGAGGGGGGTGGGGGTTGAGAGACGGGTCATCACATTTCTGGTCAAGAATTTTCATAGAGACATGGCTGTGTTAAGAAGGGGTATTGTCATGATTGAAACATCAATCACCCAACTACCACAAATCGGGTGCTTCTGCCACATACCACTGCACAATCTTTTCAAAACTTCCGAATAGAAAGCCTGGTTAACTGTCTGATCCTGTGGAACAAACTCTGAATGGATGACTCCTCTCACATTGAAAAAACAAATCAGCATTGTGTTAATGTTTGATTTCACGTGATGAGCTTCCTTGGGGCGAAGCAAACTTTAAAGTCTTCCACTGAGTTGGTTGTTGCTTTGATTCAGAATCGTAAGCATAGCACAAAGTTATGTCACCTGTGGTTTGAAAAAAAGTTTGGATCATTTCGGGACTCTTGCTTCGAAGCACAGCATGCTTCCGTGTAACCTTGTTTGAGTTGAGCAGTCAGCAGTCGGGGCACAATTTGGCAGCCACCCTTTTCATTCCCAAATATTCTGTCACATTTCACTGCACTGAACTCCAAGTCACTCCCGACAGCTCCACAATTTCTTCAATGGTTCGTCGTCAATCTTCATTGATGACTGCACAGAACTTTTCAACATTTTCATGTGTTCAGGATGTGGAAGGACAACCAGAACAAGGTTTGTCATCAGTTGACATTTATGAAATAGGAAAACCACTCAAACACTTCAATTTTCACCATAGCATCATCCTTGTACACTGTTTTCAACATTCCTAGAGTTTCTGTTCCACTTTTTCCGAGCAAAAAGCAGAATTTCACCATCGTACACTGTTCTCAAAAATCAGCCACTGCAAAAACAATGATCACACAAACAGTTGTAATTACAAACTCTGCTCAAACCAATCTTGACCTCCTCCAGCAATGGCAATCGGCTTACTGACTGTGGAATGTTCGCTCTACAAAACATGGTACTTCAAAAGCTCCAGCCACCCAAAAAATTTGTTTGGTTTCCCCCCCCCCCCCCCCCCCCTTGTATCAGGGACTATTCAGAATGAAATTTTCATTCTGCAGCGGAGTGTGTGCCGATATGGAACTTCCTGGCAGAGACTCTAATTCGGGACCTTTGCCTTTCGTCTTGCTCTTGCCTGGGAAAGGCAAAGGTCCCAAGTTCGAGTCTCGGTCCGGCACACAGTTTTAACCTGCCAGGAAGTTTCAGAGAATTATTGCTGGAGTTATTAATGTTAACTACTTGCAACAAATATAAAATTGCAGAAGCAAATAAAAGTAGGAATTTTACAGATAATGTTTCAGTTTATGTCGCTTAACTTTTATCTTGGCTAATGACAATGAAACATTGTTAGAAGTTCAAAAATACTTAAAACTCAAGATAAGCCATCTGCTGAATAGAAATACTTGGAGTAGGGCTTACAGACACACAAGATTAAAAATGCTATGGACTTTAAAGCTTTAGACATTAAAAAATTCTATATGAGAAAAAATGGAAAAAATATGCACTTTCCCTTAACTGCTAATTAAGAAGTGGAGATTATGCACTGGAGCAGAAGTAGAGAAGATGAAGGGAAGATTCAGATGTGATTATAGGTTAACAATCAAGGTTCTATTTCAAAGTAAGTCCTATCACTTTGTTTAGTGTTAAAACAATAAGAACTGGACTTACTGTGGGTCAACATTTGCTGTGGCCTCATCAAGTACTAGTATGTTGTTGTTTCGCAGAATTGCTCGTGCTAGACAAACAAGTTGTCTTTGGCCAACACTGAAATTGCTGCCTCCTTCACTGACTTCAAAATCTAGTCCATCAACAGCTTCTTTAAGTTTCACCTGCAATTAGTGTTAATAAGTTAAGTATATATTTATTGTTATGCGTAGTACTTAAATTTTATTAACTGTAATGTTATGTCAGAAGTATATTTTCTCTAAATTTATTACCTCTTCTAATACTTCATAAAGTCTATGATCAGGAAATTCACTGAAAGGATCCAGGTTGTATCGAAGTGAAGCAGAAAATAATACAGGCTCTTGAGGAATGATAGATATCCTTTTCCTCAAATCATGTAGACCAATTGTCTGTGTATCTATATCATCAATATAAATAGCCCCTTCAAGCTCTGCTAGACGGAACAGTGCTGAAATGAGTGAAGACTTCCCTGCTCCTGTTCTGCCGACTATTCCGACCTAAGGATATAACAAAAGACATCATTGTAGAGAAGTTCTAAATAGCTAAAAGCTTATGTATGTGTCATGTGGATTAATTTTCTAGTTTGTTTATCTCAGTAGTCAGGTTACATACAATTTCCACTTAAGGTTTTTCCTGGTTATTATAATGTCACTATATTTCAAAACAGTGGTTACAGTGTGCCTTTTACTTCAAATGGAATGCTTTCATAAACTCACTCCCAGAAAAATTGTGTATATTGAAACAACTATAGGATTTGGACAGAGTTAGGGTACTCCAACAGTGTAGCCTAGAAAAAAATTTACTCTAGCTGTGAATTAGAGAAGGGGAAAAACTCAGCAGCATGGAATACGACAATTCATTTCAAAGCTACTATTACCTCAATGCATTTTTCAATAATTGTTGGCTTTCAGATTGCCTGAATCATGAACAGTCGAAAACCAACATTCCATTAAGTATAACAAACAGGTCATTTGAAGATGAGGCGTAGCACCTTTACATCACGCCTGTAGCAGTTAGCAATAGCAAGCAGCCTCGTGCAGAGATGAGACTTATTTCTAAATAATAATAATAATAATAATAATAATACTTTATTTGACATTGAATGATTCATTGCATTTGTATAAAAACAGGTGTTACAATTCTTGACATATGGCACAGTAATACATCCTTATGAGTATGTTACTGATTAACAAAATGATTAAATTACAAATATAATGGTTTGCTTAACACTGTTTACATATTTTTTCGAAGCATTTCTTATTCTACATGTAAGTATGGTAGTCTTCTAATGAGTAAAATGGATTTTGTAGCAGGAATTTCTTTAGCAAAAATTTAAGCTTCATTGTGAGTAGGGTAATAACTTAACTGGGCAGTGCATTGGTTAATTTTAAACCAGCATATTGTGGACCCTTTCATAGAGTGTTGTTCTGTGGCTACTGATGTAAAATTTTTCTTTATTTCTGGTATTATACTGATACAAATCATAATAAATGTTAGGCTGCAGTCTTTTAACAAGTAATATATCTTTTAGAATGTACATATTTACTATGCTTAGTACACCAGTTTTTAGAAACAAGCCACGGCATTGTTCCTTATATTTTGCTCCACAGATGATTTCTACAGCCCCTTTTTTGAAGTAGCAAGCTTATTTAGATTTGCTTTGGTTGTTACTTGAGCTATTTTTAGTCTGTCTGGAAAGGTGCCAGATTCTATTATTTAATGCTACAGACAGAGGTACAGAGACATTTTGTCTGCACATTCCTAATACATTTATACTGAGGCCATCATGCCCTGTGGAACTGCAAGATTATAGAGAGCTAATAATGTTAATTATTTCTTTGCAATTTGTGGAGGCTAGATATATGTTATGCTCAGATGGATTGTCTTTAAAATTATGCTGCACATTATTATGTTATCATTGACAGCTTCCCCTAATGAAGAAAAATATTCATTGAATATACACACATAAAAAAACGTTTTGCATCACCTCGGTTCCGAGAGTTCCGGAACTTTTAGAGAAAATTGGTGTAGAGATTAACATAAACATCATTTCCACCCTTTTTATTGCTTATGAAAAAACACATTGCATGTTGCACCACCATACAGCGAGACCTTCAGAGGTGGTGGTCCAGATAGCTGTACATGCCGGTACCTCTAATGCCAAGTAGTACGTCCTCTTGCATTGATGCATACCTGTATTCATCGTGGCATACTATCCACAAGTTCACCAAGGCACTATTGGTCCAGATTGTCCCACTCCTCAATGGCAATTTGGCATAGATCCCTCAGAGTGGTTGGTGGGTCATGTCATCCATAAACAGCCCTTTTCAATCTATCCCGGCATGTTTGATAGCGTTCACGTCTGGAGAACATGTTGGCCACTCTAGTCAAGCGATCATTATCGTGAAGGAATTCATTCACTAGATGTGCACGAGGGGGGCGTGAATTATTGTCCATGAAGACGAATACCTCGCCAATATGCTGCCAATATGGAGGATGGCATTCATGTATCGCACAGCCGTTGCAGCGCCTCCCATGACCACCAGCGGCATACGTCAGTCCCACATAATGCCACCTGAAAACAGCATCGAACTTCCACCTTGCTGCACTCGCTGGACAGTGTGTCTAAATCTTCCCCAAGGTCGGCTTCTACCAGTTTTTCGATTCGTCTGTAAAGAATTTGCGTTAGTATTTTGCAGCTGTGACTTATTAAACTGATAGTTCAGTAATTTTCACATCTGTCAACACCTGCTTTCTTTGGGATTGGAATTATTATATTCTTCTTGAAGTCTGAGCTAGTTGGCATATAAACTTGTACTACTGTAGTAGGCTTGGGCTTCGTGTCTATCTTGGCCACAATAATGCGTTCACTATGCTGTTTGTAGTAGCTTACCCGCATTCCTATTTTTTAATTTATTATTAAACTTACTCCTGCATTACCCCTATTTGATTTTGTATTTATAACTCTGTATTCACCTGACCAAAAGTCTTGTTCCTCCTGCCACCGAACTTCACTAATTCCCACTATATCTAACTTTAACCTATCCATTTCCCTTTTTCAATTTTCTAACCTACCTGCCGGATTAAGGGATCTGACATTCCACGCTCCGATCCGTAGAACGCCAGTTTCATTCTCAAACCATGGAATGTGTGCTAACATGCAGTTCAGTATATTGATGTTATCATAATACATAATTCTTCTGCTTACATATAGTTTCTTTTTAGTGACAAAGGGCATCTAATCTGCCTCCCATTTTAGCTGTACTGCATGCTGATCAGAGATGGCTAGTTTTAGAACAGCTGTACTGTAGGAAAGATGGGTCACATTTGCGATTATACACTCCTGGAAATTGAAATAAGAACACCGTGAATTCATTGTCCCAGGAAGGGGAAACTTTATTGACACATTCCTGGGGTCAGATACATCACATGATCACACTGACAGAACCACAGGCACATAGACACAGGCAACAGAGCATGCACAATGTCGGCACTAGTACAGTGTATATCCACCTTTCGCAGCAATGCAGGCTGCTATTCTCCCATGGAGACGATCGTAGAGATGCTGGATGTAGTCCTGTGGAACGGCTTGCAATGCCATTTCCACCTGGCGCCTCAGTTGGACCAGCGTTCGTGCTGGACGTGCAGACCGCGTGAGACGACGCTTCATCCAGTCCCAAACATGCTCAATGGGGGACAGATCCGGAGATCTTGCTGGCCAGGGTAGTTGACTTACACCTTCTAGAGCACGTTGGGTGGCACGGGATACATGCGGACGTGCATTGTCCTGTTGGAACAGCAAGTTCCCTTGCCGGTCTAGGAATGGTAGAATGATGGGTTCGATGATGGTTTGGATGTACCGTGCACTATTCAGTGTCCCCTCGACGATCACCAGTGGTGTACGGCCAGTGTAGGAGATCGCTCCCCACACCATGATGCCGGGTGTTGGCCCTGTGTGCCTCGGTCGTATGCAGTCCTGATTGTGGCGCTCACCTGCACGGCGCCAAACACGCATACGACCATCATTGGCACCAAGGCAGAAGCGACTCTCATCGCTGAAGACGACACGTCTCCATTCGTCCCTCCATTCACGCCTGTCGCGACACCACTGGAGGCGGGCTGCACAATGTTGGGGCGTGAGCGGAAGACGGCCTAACGGTGTGCGGGACTGTAGCCCAGCTTCATGGAGACGGTTGCGAATGGTCCTCGCCGATACCCCAGGAGCAACAGTGTCCCTAATTTGCTGGGAAGTGGCGGTGCGGTCCCCTACGGCACTGCGTAGGATCCTACGGTCTTGGCGTGCATCCGTGCGTTGCTGCGGTCCGGTCCCAGGTCGACGGGCACATGCACCTTCCGCCGACCACTGGCGACAACATCGATGTACTGCGGAGACCTCATGCCCCACGTGTTGAGCAATTCGGCGGTACGTCCACCCGGCCTCCCGCATGCCCACTATACGCCCTCGCTCAAAGTCCGTCAACTGCACATACGGTTCACGTCCATGCTGTCGCGGCATGCTACCAGTGTTAAAGACTGCGATGGAGCTCCGTATGCCACGGCAAACTGGCTGACACTGACGGCGGCGGTGCACAAATGCTGCGCAGCTAGTGCCATTCGACGGCCAACACCGCGGTTCCTGGTGTGTCCGCTGTGCCGTGCATGTGATCATTGCTTGTACAGCCCTCTCGCAGTGTCCGGAGCAAGTGTGGTGGGTCTGACACACCGGTGTCAATGTGTTCTTTTTTCCATTTCCAGGAGTGTATTATCCAGACATGTTTTGCTGTTTCCAATTTCTCTAGTTGGCTCACGGATAACTGGATTCAGATTGAATTCATTGAGTAGGAGGTGTAGCTTTTTGGTATTGGCATCATTCGTTAATAAGTCTATATTTATATCCCCTGTTATTATAGTATTTACATGGCCATTTAACCCTGAAAATGTACTGTCTCTATATGTATCAACAAGTCAGATAGATTTTTGAAAAATGTATCCATACTGGCTCCAGGTGGCCTATACCCACCAATAATTGCTATACTTTCTCTACCCCATTTGAGAGTCATTGCAGCAAATTCTGTGATTCCTTCTATGCAGAATGCACTTATGTCAATAACACTGAAATTACTTGCTTTAACAGTGAAGATTGCTATGCCAGCCCCAGACTTGTTTTTCCTACTAGAGGCAGAACAAAATTTCATGGTGAGTGGTTCACTGTTGCTAATTAGGTCTTCAGTGCCAGTGTTTAGTTATGACTAAAATATTAGATTAGATTATTTTTTCATTCCATAGATCTGTGCTGAGGAGATCCTCGTGGATGTGGAACATGTCTCTCTCTCTCTCTCTCTCTCTTTTTTTTTTTTAAAAAAAAGCTGAGATGACAATACTAATAGTATGAATATATACAATACATCATTTGTTTCTATTAAAAAAATTCGTCAATGGAGTAGAAGGAGTTGGCCACTAGTAAGTCTTTCAGGCTCCTTGTAAACTGATCTTTACTTGTAACTAAATTTTTTATTTTTGCTGGCAAATTATTTAAGATGAGTGTTCCTGAGTAGTGGACCCCTTTTTGAACTAAAGTAAGTGCTTTTAAGTCCTTCTGCAGATCATTTTTGTTCCTGGTATTGTATGTATGAACTGAGCTGTTTGTTGGAAAACGATATATATTATTTAGGACAAAATTCATTAAGGAGTAAATGTACTGAGAGGCAGTGGTTAGTATACCCAGTTCTTTGAAGAGAATTCTACAGGACGTCTGTGAATTTACGCCACAAATAACACATATTACACGCTTCTGGACTCTGAAAACTTTTGTTTGACTTGAAGAATTACCCCAAAATATTATACCATATGACATTATGGAATAAAAGTAGGCAAAGTATGCAAGCTTCTTCATTTTTATGTCGCCTATGTCTGCTAACACTCGAATTGCAAATACAGATTTGTTAAGGCGTTTCTGCAGTTATTTGGTGTGCTCTTCCCAACTGAATTTATTATCACGTTGTAATCCCAGGAATTTAAGACTGTCAACCTCTTATATCTGCTCTTCTTCGTATTTTATGCATATGCTGGGTGGAAACCTCTTACAGGTTCTAAATTGCATATAGTGAGTCTTTTCGAAGTTTAATGTCAGTGAGTTGGCTTTAAACCATTTATTAATATCCATGAAAATATCATTAGCAGATCTTTCTAGAACTACACTTGACATACTATTTATTGCAATACTTGTGTCATCTGCAAACAAAACGAACTCTGCTTCTGGCAGTGTAACTGATGAGAGATCATTAATGTACACAAGAAAAAGCAATCGCCCTAAGATGGATCCTTGTGGGACACCACATGTAATTTCTTCCCATTCTGATGATGGCTGATGACTTAATTCACTAGTCCCTTGCACTGACACCCTTTGTTTCCTGTTAGCAAGGTATGACTTGAACCATTTTGCAGCACTGCCCATGACACCATAGAATTATAATTTACTTAAAAGGATGTTGTAGTTCACACAATCAAATGCCTTTGACAAATCACAGAAAATACCTGCTGCTTGTAATTTGTTATTTAATGAATTAAGTACATTTTCACTGTAGGTGTAAATAGCCTTCTCGATATCAGAACCCTTCAGAAATCCAAACTGTGTTCTTGATAATATGTTATTTGTGGTCAGATGGTTGAGAAGCTGCCTGTACATTACTTTTTCTAAAATTTTTGAGAATGGTGGCAAAAGTGAAACCGGTCTGTAGTTTCATGGTATCTCTTTATCCCCTGTCTTGAATAGAGGCTTAACATTTGCATATTTTAGCCAGTCAGGAAATGTCCCAGTTATAATTGACTGGTTACACAAGTAACTTAGAATTGTACTAAACTCACAAGAACATGCCTTAATTAACGTTGTTGATATTTCATCATAACCAATAGGAATGTTTGTTTTTAAAGATTTTATTATGGAAGTTATTTCTTTTGGTGAAGTGAGTGACATATTCATGTACCTGAAGCTATCTGTAAAGGCTAGTTTCAGATATTCAAGTGCATTATTTACTGATCCTGACAATCCCATTCTATCAGTAACAGATATAAAGTACTTGTTAAATAGATTTGCCACACTATGCCCATCGGTTACTAATGTGTCATTTACCCTTAGTGCTATTTGCTCCTTTTCCTTTCTGGTTCTACCTGTCTCCTCTTTCACTATATCCCATATTGTTTTTATTTTGTTCCGTGACATTGCTATCTTCTTCTTGTAGTGCATTTGCTTAGATGTCTGAATTACTTTTTTTTAATATTTTACAGTATTCCTTGTATTTAACTAAATCATCAGCATTGGAGCTATTCTTGGTCAACAGATACATTTTCCTTTTTGTCTTACAGGAAATCTGTATTCCTTGTGTAATCCATGGTTTTATTATAGACTTCTGCTTAATTTGAGTAACTTTTAGAGGAAAACAGTTTTCAAACATGGTACTGACATTGTTCATGTATGTGTTATATTTTTCATTCATATCATGAGCACTATAAACATCCTTCCACTTCATATCTTTGAGCAGTTTTCTAAAACACTTAATTTTTGGTTGACTACTCTCCTGTACTCAGATTTAGCAGTCTTGATAATCTGCTTAGAATTTACATCTAAAACAAGGAGCTGCATGTCATGATCTGATAGTCCATTTATAACAGGTTTTATGATATGATTTTGTTCCTTTGATTTGTCTATAAAAATGTTATCAATGGCCGTCCTTGAGGATTTAGTGATCCTAGTTGGAAAGTTTACAGTGTGAGTTAGATTGAAAGACAACATTACTAACTGCAGTAAATGTTTACTGGAAGATTGCATTAGAAAATCTGCATTAAAGTCACCAGAAATCAAAATTTCTTTGTTTCTTCCTGTTCAATAACCCAAAAGAGCTTCTAGATGATTTATGAATAGATTATAATTTCCTGCAGGTGCTCGGTAAATAGTTACTATTATATAGGATCTGTTATGGAACTCTACTTCTGTTGCACATGATTCAAGATCTGCTGCTCTAAACAGAATTTATTAATGTCAATGTTCTTGAATTTATGGCAGTTTTTAATAAATGTGGCAACTCCTCCTCCATCCATATCTATTCTGCAGAAGTAGGAAGCTAGCTTAAATCCTGAAATGTCTAACATATCTATACCAGTGGTCACTTGATGTTCAGAGAGGAAGATTATGTCAATTTGGTTAGATGAATTCATTTCATCGATACAAATGAGTAATTCATCAACTTTATTTCTGAGTCCCGGAATGTTCTGGTGTAATAAAGATAACTGATACTGCATACTAATGGGATTATAACTGCTTTTGCGAAAATGAACTGGCAGTTTCTGATTACTTTCTGTTAAAACATTGTTTAAATGGAGGCTATATGCTAAAATCTGACTCCTGTTCATCTGTTTTCTCAAACTGAGTGTGTCTGCCAATCTCTCTTAATACTCGCTTTCTTTCCCCATTCCCTATCCTAAAAAAGGCATCCCTCTGACTCCTGTGACCACTGGTATTTTACCACTTGTGACAGTATCCCCCTTAAGTTTTCTGCAATCAACCCAGACAGTTTTCCCTTCCCTTTCCTATTGGGGTGAAGGACATGCCTAGTGTAGTCCCACCTATCGATAGCATCCACAGGAATCAAACCAATATGGGACCCTATATCCGTCCTAAGCAGCCACTCCAACTCCAAGTTCACCCGACGGAAGAGTTCAGATGAGGCCGATCATGGCGTCTCAACACAGACACAAATCCCACACTCTTACGCTTCGTTGCTGATGCTATCTTTACCAGGTCACTTTCTATGAAATATTCAGAGTCTCTGTCAATGCTATTTCCCGGACCACCCACTATAACCACGGCATCCTCCTTTGTGAAATCCTTGCGTAAAGAACCTACATCCTCTGTTACCTGACCCAGATCTGCACTAGGCTTGAAAAAGTTTTTGACCTGGTACTCTGGAGCTAGATTTTCCTGCAGTAGTTGGCCAACACTGTGAAGTCACTGTTTACTTACGATACACGCGCGTGAAATTAAGCCTAAAATCCGTGCTATAGGTGCGAGAAGAAAAAGAAACTTCTTACCCCGTTTAATCTTCTGTAACACTTCACTAACACGTCCACTAATTTAACAACACTTATATTTATAACACCTGTACACGTTTAAAAATAGCTTAATAACAACGCTTTTTATAATTATTTAGTGCAGCAAAACCTCGAAGAGTCCGTGTCGGCGCAGTGTTGCCAACAGATTTATCAAGACATATAATAACATCCAGAGCATTGTGCTTGTTTTTAAGACTGCCAAAATTCTGGTGTATGACTTTAAGTTCTGAGTTTCTCCTGCTGGACTATACAAGAGGATTTAGGGCTTTTCAAACTGTCAATCAGGCTTTACAAGTTTCCCAGGATTGGCTGCAGATTTGGTGGGTTGTGCCATTCCATGGCAATGCACTTATTTACAACACTTTGTGGAGAATTTTGTCTAAGTTCCTAAACAATTAATTTACTGACTGTCTTTTTTCCTCTTTTGTTCATGTGCATACCATGAGTTGCGTGGAGGTCTCTTTCTAGATTGCTGACATTAACTGGGGATACATGGTGAAATTTATTACATATTGCTTTAAGCATATCTTTTGTCTTGTATGATTCACCAGTTTATGGTACTGGGGAAACAAGAAACATACTCGGATAATTTAGGTAGGAATAACACAAAGTTCCCTTCTTTACAAAAGTTTTCTAACATTGCTCTGAAAAGCTATTAAGTTGCGATTGGTTCAAGGTAAAAGATGCGTGATAATGGATTGGCTATAAGATTTTGCAGCCAATCAGAAAACAGTATGTTCACACATATTTTATGGGCTGTAGAATACTTTAGGGAGACTAGAAAAAATGTGTAGCTTAACCACCCTGATGATAGTATAAAGCTACTATTCACACTAGTAAGGGCTGATGGTGAACTTATAACAGAGAAGTGACAATATAGTGAAGTTTTATGTAAAGTCTATATTTCATTCCGTAGCTCATTTAGATCTGTTGCTAGAGAAACTTCTGATGTGACCTGCAGATACAATTAGTGCAGTTGGTTCTACTACTGCTTGTTCAGTGGAACAACATTGATTTGTTTTCTAACAGGGAAGACTTGTAAGAACTGCACAAGAAGAGAACTCCACTGAGACGTGAGTGTACAGTTTTTTTTTATAGGTGAAAAATGTAACTGCACCACCGTGTAGGCTATATAACTACTTCAGTAAATAGTGAAATCTGTATGATTAGTACTATGTATACCAATTTGCTTGAAGTTGGCCAGATAAGTTAGTACATGGGGCCAAAGAACAGCTTTGTTGATACATAACAGTGGTCGTCAGAATACTAATGATTTTGTGTTGAAATCACAGTACTTACTGGTTTGGTGGTTTATTCCATTAAATTAAGTTACATGTATTCCACAACAACTACATTCTGGCATCCTATTGAAAGGAACCCAAATACTTCTGTGGTGAAAAAATTGATGAAATTTTAACAGGAAGGTTAACTAACTAGATATTTAATAACATTTAAGAATGTTTTTTTTTTTTTTTTTTATGGGAATTTTCATCGACAATAGTGCTGTTGTCCAGAGCAATGTGGCTAACACCTGAAGTTCCTCCACAGTCCAAAAGCCATCACCAGCACTGCAGTTCAAGAGATTTAAGATGGACTGATTGGTTGATGAGTAATTATAAAATTCAGCACCAACACTTAAGTGAAAGGAGAGGTTAGAAAGGCCATGAGTCGGAAGACTGTTCACTGCAACTTGGACGATGATTGTTTCCTCAATCCACAATGACGTCCCAACAGCCAACAGTAATAACATTTGCTACCTGTCTTCCTACAGCAACAAAGTACACTCTGCACACCAGTCCAGTTTTCTATCAGCATCGTAGTGCAGTGAGATTCTCAAATATTGTTTGGTGAGCTGTGTTAAATACAGATTAATACTGGCTGTAAGAATGTCACATTGATGGGGGGAAGAAAGGTAGCCTTATGTAGTATCAACAGATGTGCTAACATCTAGGTAAAATACAGATGGAATCCAGATGAAAGCTGAACAGGGACATAAGCCACATCAGCAAGATATGTTTGTAATAAACGAAAATTATGACTTTTGGTAACAGTGTGTTGAATGGAGAGGAGTATAATTTAAAAGTCATGAAAAAAAGTTGGAGGGGGGGGGGGGGGGCTGATGAAGAAGCTCAGTACAGGTTCTGGGTGCAATAGGAGTAAGATACCGGAAAACATTGAAGGAGGGAGGGAGGTGCATATTATACTCTAAGATATATGTGTAAACTGTGTAATAAACTGGTAGGTGGACCAAAGAAAGGATGAACTCCACCCGAACAGAGGATAGTGAAGGTAGCTGTAGGCACATTGTGGAACTGGGATGGTTCTTTTAGGGAATATTCTTCTGCAGAAGGAGGTGTCTTTCCTGGTTTCTACAGAAATCAGAAACCATTGTTTTTGGAGCTTAATCCACAGTGGCAAAGTAAAGGAGCCTATCTTTGTTGTCTGGTTGATTTTGTATACTAATTTATTAAGGGAATAACATGGACACACGTGTCTGAGCTAGCTTCATGAGTTTTTCACGATATAGGAAATAAAGAGTAAAGAAGTATAGTATGCAAGGCAACAAAAGGTTGCTAACTGTTTGGCAAATGTAGCATTTTTTGCTAATAGTTTTGTACTACAGAAACTTCTACTCTTTTAGGTGGTGTACATTGTGTGGTTTGGTTTGTACAGATTTTATTGGGGAAGTGTAGCTGAAATTAGAGTCAGCTGCTTAGCTTACTTCATCTTATTTGAAAGCATTGTACAGCAAGCAAGAGATACAGCTCCTATGCCAGAGTTTCCTTAAAAGTTTAGTTTGTTAACAGGGTGATGGCTACTGTCTGTTATGCTGCACTCTCTCTCTCTCCCCCTCCTCCTGCCCCCCTCCCCCCCTCCAGAGGCTGTCAGTAGCAGGGTGTTAGAACCAATTTTCCAGACCTGTTAAGGTGAAGCCAGTGGTGACCATTCTGTAGGACTGGCAAAAATCTTCGTCCCTCCGGCTCACCAGTGAAGAACCTCCCAGGGAGAGATCTTTGGGGTGGGGAGTGAGATTGTTATCTGTCTTTGTAGTCTATCATCTTTCTTTCTCAGTTCTAACATTCCTACTCTTTCTTTTCCTTTCCTTTCTTCTCAGCCAGGAGTACAAGGTCCATCCTCTCTCCTTCCACATTCCGTAGTTTCCAGTGTGAAACCCATATACTTATCTGTGTATTAGAATCTGTTTTTGCAGTATTGCCAGAAACATAGTGCATGCATCAGTGACTCCTGGACAAAGTTACAGCAATGATCAACCTATAACATGAACTGATAATTATTTCCTGTGCAATAGCATTGTTAAGTGATAAATACTCATTATGTACCAATACCAGAGAAGGAAAGTTGCTACTCACCATATAGCGGAGATGCTGAGTCACGATAGGCACAACAAAAAGATTCACACAATTATAGCTTTCAGCCATCACACACACACACACACACACACACACACACACACACACACACACACAACTTGCACACATGTCTGCAGTCTCAGAGAGCTGAAACCACAATACTCATTATGTTTAGATAAAGAATTGATAATTAAACTAGAGGTGCAACTGGTTTACCAGCACCCTTTGTGGCTACCCCACATGCATGGAGAAATAGAGACAATGTAAAAAAGTGGGTATGATCATAAAATATTTGGACTATAACTTTCACAAATTTAAATTTGTTTGTATAACCTTCATCAAAGTACTTCAAGATGAGGTATATTGCGATGATAAGTGTTACTTATTCTTCGTGGGGTAATCCACAGGTAACAATAAGTAACATTAGGACTGTGTCTTGATTAAAGACATCTTAAAATGGAATTATATAAAGTAGTACTTCAACAAACACCACTGTGGTTTTTAGTTTCCAAAGTTTTAACTAAATGTAATTTGTGAAGGCAAAAGTGTCTTGTGAACTACCAGTACTATTGACCTGTGTATGTTCTATAGCCATAATGACATCTTTCATCTCAGGAAGGGGATATGTAGCATAGCATATCGCTTGCATGAAGTGATGTGTTGCACGATATCTACCGAACTGACAGCTGATGATCATCACTGTGAAAGTTTTTTGTTAGCTTTTTAATCTAGAATAGCATACTGACTGGAAGTTTATGACTGTCTGTGCATGTAGACTGGTATGGATGAACGCCGCACATCTGAAAGGTGGGGCGATGGTAGCAGCTTTACTACACTTCACATTACTTGCTGGTTTGGTGGTTTATTCCATGCTGCAGTGTCCTTCCTCAGAGACACGAGGTGCACTGTGGAAACATGCCTTCTATGACAATGACAGTGACACCATGGAAGAACAGAAATTAGTTTCTATTTGCCAGATTGGAACAGAATTGTCACATATCATTGCTCATGTGTGAATTCATATTCTTATGAAATGTTATCTCTTTGTATTTAATACAAAGCACTTTCTATTAATTGTAGAGAGTAAAAAATAGGTAAGAGTTTTTAAGATTTCCAGCACAGATACAATTGCTAACGAGAAGTTGTTCTCAGTAAAATGAACTATATGGTTAGTCTGAACATTAAATCAAGAAATGGCAGTTCAGAATTGAAAGATAACAGCAATCGTAACCTATACACAATATACTCAAATGAGGTAACATTAACGGCAGTAGTACTGCAGATCATCTCAGTACTAGGACATAAAAAATCGAGTCCAGCACTAGTATGTCATCTGCTGGCCTAATCCTGTGATATTACAGCTACGCGTTCTCAAGGAAAGTAAGCTTAACCACAGATGCTGAAACATCACAAGGCATTAATATTTCATGTTTTTCCCTCTGCTAACAAGATTACTAATGAAGGCCACAGTAATGTGTTAATGACAGAACATGTGAAGATCAATGAGGAAACAGAGCTATCTATGCTAAGGATTTGTTCATATCTCTCAAGAAACAATTCTGTAATTAATGTGCTATGCTGCCCCTCAAGTACCTGCAATGGCTTTGTTCCTGGTTGTGGCTTAAATGAATGACATATGAAGTCGTACAAAGGATCTCTAACAAAAACTTAAGCATTCGCTAATGTAAATATAACAATTATAAGGAAATCCAAGCTAACAAAAATGTTTTGCAGGACCCAGAAACAAATATAATTAGTAAATTACTTGATGTAACTTCACATGTAAACAACCGAACATACTAAACGTGCAAACAAAGTTGACTCTCGGCACGCTGGCTGATGGAAGCGACCGTAAATGGGAAATGCCTTTGCAGTCGTTTCCATCAGCCACCGCGCTAAGTGTTTGTGCGTACAATACACTTTCTTGGTGTCCAGGCAAAAATTAAAATTTCAGCTAACTTTTTGCTTTCCGCTGTATCGTTTGTTTATTCATTCATTCACACACACATCATGCATAAATCTCATTACACACTATGTAATCAAAAGTATTCGGACACGTGGCTGAAAATGACTTGCTGGAATTCAGTATGCTGTTGGCCCACCCTTATCCTTGATTACATCTTCCACTCTCGCAGGCATACATTCAATCATGTGCTGGAATGTTTCTTGGGGAATGGCAGCACATTCTTCATGGAGTGCTGCACTGAGGAGAGGTATCGATGTCGGTCGGTGAGGCGTGACACAAAGTCGGTGTTCCAAAACATCCCAAAATGTGTTCTATAGGATTCAGGTCAGGACTCTGTGCAGGCCAGTCCATTACAGGGATGTTATTGTCATGTAACCACTCCGCCACAGGCCATGCATTATGAACAAGCGCTCGATTGTGTTGAAAGATGCAGTTTCCATCCCCGAGCTGCTCTTCAACAGTGGGAAGTGAGAAGGTGGTTAAAACATCAATGTTAGCTTGTGCTGTGATAGTGCCACGCAAAACAACGAGGGGTGCAAGCCCCCTCCATGAAAAGCACGACCACACCATAACACCACCACCTCCGAATTTTACTGTTGGCACTACACACGCTGGCAGATGACATTCACCGGGCATTTGACATGCCCACACTCTGCCATCGGATCGTCACATTGCGTACCGTGGTTCATCACTCCATACAACGTTTTTCCACTGTTCAGTCATCCAATGTTGACGCTGCTCACACCAAGCAAGGCATCATTTGGCATTTACAGGCATTATATGTGGCTTATGAGCAGCCGCTCGACCATGAAATCCAAGTTTTCTCACCTCCTGCCTAACTGTCATAGTACTTGCAGTGGAACCTGATGCAGTCTGGGATTCCTGTGTGATTGTCTGGACAGATGTCTGCCTATTACATATTACGACTCTCTTCAACTGTCGGCTGTCTCTGTCAGTCAACAGATAAGGTCAGCCTGTACGCTTTTGTGCTGTATGTGTCCCTTCACGTTTCCACTTCACTGTCACAACGGAAACAGTGGACCTAGGGATGTTCAGGAGTGTGGAAATCTCACATACAGACATGTGACACAAGTGACACCTAATCACCTGACCACGTTCGAAGTCCATGAGTTCCGCCGAGCGCCCTATTCTGCTTCTCTCACGATATCTAACGACTACTGAGGTCACTGATATGAAACATATATTTTGAGGGTGTCCAGATACTTTTGATCACATACGGTGTAGTAGAGCCTTCAAAAATGTGTAAACAGTTAGGCTATTTTTGTAAACTATACTATCAACTAATTACAAAGATTGCTAAACTACTTACACAGTTTGAGTAGATCTGAATAAAACAGTTTTAGGTTTGAGGCTGCAGTTTTTTCTAAAATAACTTAAAATTGATGTTTCAACAGTCTTTGCAGAGGTCCTCTTGCAGATGACTAAATTGTTGAGTTCTGGACGTGGTATGCCCAATATACCTTTCTGTTTTGTTTATCAAATGACAATTTCATTATGACAGAGTTGAGCTTGAAAACAAACCGTGTGAAAATAAAGCAGTTAATAGATACTTGAACTTAGTGTAACACAAGTTCTGGAAGCTGTTTTTGTAGAAAAAGGCTGAAGATGGTGTTACGTGCAAAATTTCAATTCTGATTTGAGAAGAAGGATAACTCATTGTAAAGAAACAAAACATATATGATGACAGAAATATGAATCTTGCAGAAACATATTAAGTGGAGATACTCTTTCAGCAGTAGGTAGGAAGAGACCACAGATGCCAGTGACGACTGCACTTCTCAGAATCTTAAACAGAAAATATTAGAACAACAAGTTTCTGTTTCTGCTCTCCAAAACATCTGTGAACTGCATCAAAATGACAAAAAATTTGTTGTTTTCAAAGCATCTTCATGTAAATAATAATTGTGATTGAAGAAGCTTGTGATTATTGCTGATAGCCTCAGACGTGTTGGTGGAGAATCAACTGTGGGATCTGTGAATTACGTGATGCTTGGGGCTTTCCTGCTGGTAGTTCATTTTAGACTTCCTTCTTGTCCTTATCCGCTGTCTCCTTGGTCTGGATGAATTCCCTACTTAATTTATAAACTGTCCATTTTCCTTCTATACATTTCTCTGTTCACCCCGATTAAATTACCTGTCTGCTATGGTCTGATAATAATAAACTATTTCTCTCTTTATCTCTTCATAATTTTATATTGAAAATACTTGTTTTGTGGTTTCAGTTGTACTAATTATTCATTATTTATGGTTGAAAAATATTACAATCTTGTTTTACCTTGTATTCATGTCACTTAAGAGTTATGTATTATTTTTGTTCCAGTGATTCATGCAATTTCCTTAATGTTCAGTCCATATTACTCCCTAATAATCATCTTAATAAAACAAGTGTAGTAAGTTTACCTTTTCAGCAGATTTTATAGTAAAATGGAGATCTTTTAGAACTGGAGGATCTGATGCAGAATATCGTAAATATGTATGAACAAACTGTATGACTCCATCATCTGGCCAGACTTTTGGTGGTCTCCTGCCTGTAATAAAGCTCCGTTAGTTTAACTCACATGATATCACTTTATGTAATGTTTCTAATGGTGAACAAAAAGTAATTAGCAATGAATATGGAAGTCAGTATTAAAGTATCATTAAATATGACCAATCTGACAGATGCTATGCATGAACACACACAGCTGGTTGCCAAATTGTATCATCAAATATCTCAAACACTATCAAGGGCAGAATAATGAATCCACAATTAATCAGTAATTAAAACAATGGTAGATCCAGAAAATACAAGAACATGAAGAACTATTGTGACAAGATTAATAAAAAATCAGGTACCATACTGAATATAGAAAGACAAAATCAAATACCAATCGATATAGAAGACATCAGCATCTCCAATAAATTGGAACTAGAAATGCACTCTCATACAATTAGAAGTTTGTAGATCATTAGCGAGAAATACTCCACAGTTTCTTCCTCATCTAGAAATAGTCTTTACACAGCTTAACAATAAGAAGAAGAAAATTGTTGTTTATTGAGAGTTTAACATGGACTTCTAAACAATGGCAATCTTAGACAGTTACTCTAATTTCAACTTATGCCCTATGGTGTCATTCTCAGTCAGAGTAGATGGTAATAGCAAGACTACTATTGCCACTTTCTTCTTAGGCCCCACATGTTATAGTGATGCAGGGACCACAATAAATGGTGTATCAGATCATGATAATCAAATAAAAAAGTTAAAATATACCAGCTGCAAAATAGTAAATGATCGTACCTAAGTTACATGTGTTAGAACAATAACATGAGACACCAGAAAATCCTGAGTGTAATACAAATAATGGAAGGAGGCACTGACTGATTGACAGGTGCACAAAAAAGGTTGAAATGGTGCTGAGTGTACAGATAATGTCCTCGTCTGGAGCTAACTGATACAAAACACACACAAATGCTCAGGGCTACGTTTACCCCCCACCCCCCAAGTACATTGTCCTGGCAGTGCAGTCCAGTTAGAGAAAGAGGTCATGTAACAGGAGAGAGGTGAATGGGAAGAATAATGGAGGTGAGGGAAAGGGGAGATTGAGTTGCAGAGGGGCAGGTGGGGAGGGGGGGGGGGGGAAGAGAGAGAGAGAGAGAGAGAGAGAACAGGATAGGCATGCGGTCCCAGTTAGTTCACCCTGCCACAGGCAGAGAGAATTGTATGTAGCACTTGAGAAAGCAAATTAAATGCATAGGGATGAAGTAGGAGGGCTGAGGGCAGGAGACTGATTCCAGGAGGATAGCGGGTTCAGAAGTTGTGTGGTAATGATAAATCCCAACAATGCAATTCAGGGCAAGTGATATTGGGGGGATCCATACACCAGAGGTTGCGAAGCAGTCATTAAAGTCAAGTATGTTGTGCTCAGCAGCATTTGCTGTCACCGGGTTGCCAACTCGGCTCTTGGTAACAGTGTGCAGGGACCATCACTGGGTGGACAGCACATAAAAGGCTGTGCCAAAGCTAACAACACAGCTGCCATGTGACATGACTGTTTTCACAGGTGCCCCAGTTACCAAAATGGTACGATATGCCTGTGGCAGGACTGGGATACAACGTAGTAGGTAAACGGAAAGAACATTTCTTGCACCTACGCCTTTCGTAGCAATACGACCGTTGCGACAACAAGTTGGAACAAGCTGTGTCGTAAGGAATGGAACAGGTGTTTTGCATATTGGGACAGAGGAATACTACTTTCAGAGAGGTGGGAGGGATGTTACTCATTTATGAACACGGCGATTGATAATAGAATCCCGGACTGAAACAACTGGATAACTTTCTTCTCCAGCGCTTCAAGTACCTATTGTAATGGATCTGGGAGATGTGTTATTTTCTACCAAATTTGTTGATACCAAATCTAATGAGGGAGGTTGTAAATGTTTTCTTATATTTTTGTCAGAATATTTTTTGTGAATTGTAATTTGCCTTATTATGCTAATTTGCTTATATGTTCGAGAGTGACAGCATATTGATTAATATTAGTAGAAGTGACGAATAATATCAAAGAGACTGGTTAGAAGTGGAAGCTTGTGTGTTGTCTGAAATGTCTTTGATGTTGGAGTCGTCTTTGACCGTAGTCAGTCGGCAGTGAACACTCGGTGTGTGACGGTAGAACAATGTACAGGTCCCCATTATAATAATTTGCAAGTGACCAGAAAAAATGAGTTATTCTACTACTTTTTTTTATATAAACATCAAGAAGGAAGTACATTCGGAAAAATGGTATTTGAAGCACCAAAAATGAGGCAAACGCATTGAACCAGGACATTTCCACAGCCGACGAAACAGCATTATGGAATCATACTTTTACTAGATGACTGAAGCCAACACAAAAAGTCAAATATCATCTTATAAACATCCAAGGAAAAGTGAGTACTGTCATGAAATATGCTAAATTCAAGTATATAAAAATAGTAAGCATATTTCACTATGAATCTCCCAATCTACTCATCCACTTCAATGTGTGCAACATACAATTCCACCTGCCAGTGCCAGGGTAGGCTCACCAGTGCCACATCCATAACCTGTTGTCTGGCTCTTTCTCCCTAACAGTGCTCAGCCACCCTTCCGTCCCTTCCCTTCTGCACCTCATTCTTCTTCTCACCCACTCCATCCAATGCAACACCTTACCCCAAATCTGCTGCAGTGATGATACAACACAGCTGGTCTGTACAATGTAGACATGTACCAGTCTGCTGCAAAGGAAGGTATAGTGTGAAATCCCAGCAACATTTTCAATCTTTTTTACGTTAAAAGTACATTGTGAAAGGAAAAGGAAAATGTATCTTTTTGTAAAAATAAGTAGGGATCCTGCAGTACTTGCACACTGCAAAAAGTACTCAAAATTACTATGGTTATTAAAAAAATCAATGAACATGCACATAATGTCAAAAACCAACAGACTTGGGGCAGCATGGAATGTAGTGAAGCGAGAGACAGGACAACCAGTCACAGAACAGCACTATTGAACTGAATGGAATGGATGTGAGCAGTGAGTCACAGGTAGCAACTGCTTTTAATAATAATTTCTTAAATATAGTAGAATAGTTCAAGAGCAAACTCACAGTGGTATGTTTAAAAAGTGTCTTTGATAAAACTCTATCATACGAATGTATCACCAGCTTCTCCTGAAATTAAGAAAACCATACATTCTCTCAAAAATAAAAGCTCACCTGGCTTTCCTGGTGTCTCCAATAGAGCATTAAGAATTTGTTCCCGTATAATATGCCCAGTCTTATCTGAAATATGTAATGCATCACTAACTCAAATCATTTTTTCAGAGAGACTGAAATATGCCATTGTTAAACCCCTCTTTCAGAAAGATGTTTTACTGCTGACATCATTCTCCAAAATTTTTGAGATGATGATGTATTCTAAAATAGTATCTCACCTTAGCAACAATCATGTCCTTAGCAGATTACAGTTTGGGTTTCAGAAGGGTTGCTCTACTGAGAATGCCATTTACATGTTCAGTCAACAAATTTTAAAAAGCATTAAATAATAAAACCGCACCAGCTGGTATTTTCTGCAACCTCTCTATGGCATTTGATTGTGTGAATCACAGTATTCTCCTAGAGAAATTAACATTTTATGGCATTGATGGTATAGTCAACCAACGGATAATGTCATATCTAACCAAAAGAATGGAGGAAGTTGTATTCAGTAATTCAAGCAATATAGTCCACGGACGTAATTATGATGGGGGAGAAATCATGTACGGGTTCCCTAAGGTTCAATCTTTGTTCCACTACTGTTCCTCATATATGTAAACAATCTTCCACCTAGAATACAACAAGTAGAATTAGTTCTTTTTGCAGATGACACTAGTATTGTAATCAATCCAAGTATATGTACATAAATAGAAGTGATGGTAAACAAAGTTCTTAAAAGCATCATTGACTGGTTTTCTGCGAATGGTCTCTCCCTCAATTTTAAGAAGACCCAACATACTCAGTTCTGCTCATCTGGAGGTTCTACACCAGTGATAAGTGTAACATATGGTGAGGAAATAATAAATAGAGTGGAACCTTCAGAATTCTTCGGGGTCGATATTGATGAGAATAAATTGGAAAAAACACATTTTGTAACTCCTAGAACAACTTAGTTCAGCTACATTTGTGCTTAGAATCATTGCAAACTTTGGGGAGAGACAAATCAGTAAGTTGACATATTTTGCATATTTTTTTATTCAATAATACATATGGAATAATGTTTTGGTGTAACTCACCTTTAAGCAAGAAAGTCTTCATTGTGCAAAATATGGTCCTCACCCATGATCATCATGTAAACACCTGTTTAAAGAGTTGGGCATTCTGACTACTGCTTCACAGCATATTTATTCCGTCATGAAGTTTATTATAAATAATCCACTACAGTTCAAGAGGAACGATGAGGTTCATAATTACAACCTGAAGGAAATTTGATAACAAGCCCAGAAAGTTTCTCCTTGACAACTCCTTCTACTCCGCAGAAGAATTTCGATTGTTGTAATGTGTAAAAGGTAGTGGGTAGGAATAACTAACTCACATATGTATGCCGGTTTTTCTTTTTGTATAAGAATTAGGAATGTTCAGAATGTAACCATATGTACACATTAATTTGTGGTGTGCATGTATAGTGACTCAGTCCACATCATTACGATCTGTCATGCAAAATTATCAAATGAACATGCTGCTAACTGACCAACCAACCAACCTGTTGATCACTCAATCCATTACTATATGGTGACTGGTTATCTTTACTCCTGTTATTTACCACTAGAAAATATTTATGAATTGTCTCCAACAAGAACAATAGGAGGAAATTTTCTTTTTTACTTAATTTTTGAACTTCTATCCCAAAATCCAAAGCCAGCTTCCCTCAAAGACAGCAAAAATGAAACTAAGGTGAAGAAAACAAAATAATTTGTTAAGAATTGGGACTAGAATATATCCTGTAATGAGGGAATTTTACCCATTATAAAGAGCTCTTACATCAAAGTAGCAAAATTATACTACAAAAGATATCAAAGAATTTTAAACTTTGTTAACAGGAAGTCAAAAAGCATAAATTGTGAACAATTTAACAGGCAAAATAATAAAGCAAAAACCATAGAACATGGTAAGGTTTGTGCATCTAGAAATGTAAAAGTAGAGATGCTACATTTCTCTGGCAACAGGACAGACAAAAATAATTTGAGAATGGCAGCTGTGGCATTCAATGATTTTTTTTTTTTTCCATTCAATGATTTTTTTTTTTCCTAGCTGTATCTGGAAAGGGGGGGTACCTCCACAGCACTCAGTCTCCCACAGAAGTTACAGTGCTGCATAGCCACATACAACACAGGGTTTTGTATACTTTTGGCATGGTTAATGAAAGGTGCAGGTCCTTAGTAGAAATCAGACGTTCGTGAATCTTTTTTACGGGTTTAATAGATCAAACAGAGAGTTTTCTAAGAACTGGAACTTTCCAAATAAGGAAACTATGCAACTGCATACACTAGAATATGCACAGAAGACAAAGTAGTAAAATTAAAAGAATTATCCAAACACAAATGCAATAAATTTACATACCAGATTGAATCTGACGGTAAAGCATTTCAACCTTATAAAGTGATTACTCATCTTTTTATGGTGGCGCATAGAGAAAATATAAAATATACCCATATTTGGTAGGTTCTGTCCTGCACTATTTTTTTTAATTAGTTTAAGTAACAAGACAGACAAATCATGGCAATTTATGCATTTCTGAAAAGGTAGTGAATGACAGAATTGCTGCATATTTAATAAATAAAACCTTCATTGTAGTGTCTCAGTTTGACTTTGTTAAACGTTAACTTCATTTGTCCATATATGCTGACTCCCATACAACACTTAAAATGCCAAATATTTGGCTTCAATAAGGCTTATAAATATAATATTTCTTCCAGAATGAGATTTTCACTCTGCAGCGGAGTGTGCGCTGATATGAAACTTCCTGGCAGATTAAAACTGTGCGCCCGACTGAGACTCGAACTCGGGACCTTTGCCTTTCGCGGGCAAGTGCTCTACCATCTGAGCTACCGAAGCACGACTCACGCCCGGTACTCACAGCTTTACTTCTGCCAGTATCTCGTCTCCTACCTTCCAAACTTTACAGAAGCTGTCCTGCGAACCTTGCAGAACTAGCAAGGAGACGAGATACTGGCAGAAGTAAAGCTGTGAGTACCGGGCGTGAGTCGTGCTTCGGTAGCTCAGATGGTAGAGCACTTGCCCATGAAAGGCAAAGGTCCCGAGTTCGAGTCTCAGTCGGGCACACAGTTTTAATCTGCCAGGAAGTTTCATATCAGCGCACACTCCGCTGCAGAGTGAAAATCTCATTCTGGAAACATCCCCCAGGCTGTGGCTAAGCCATGTCTCCGCTATATCCTTTCTTTCAGGAGTGCTAGTTCTGCAAGGTTCGCAGGAGAGCTTCTGTAAAGTTTGGCAGGTAGGAGACGAGATACTGGCAGAAGTAAAGCTGTGAGTACCGGGCGTGAGTCGTGCTTCGGTAGCTCAGATGGTAGAGCACTTGCCCGCGAAAGGCAAAGGTCCCGAGTTCGAGTCTCGGTTGGGCACACAGTTTTAATCTGCCAGGAAGTTTCATAATATTTCTTGTTCAACTAATCATTAGAGAAGCCAGGTGTGGTATGCTCTTGCAAGAAGTATGCAGAGCTCTTTTTAACTATTGTACAAGAAGGTCCAAATTATTTTGCAGATTTCATTTTCAATATGCATGATATAAACCACAGATTTTCAAATCTAAATGAAGAGCATCGCTTGTAGCATACTTCATTCCACATGGGATTTCCCTGCACTGGGTATGAGTCTTGTAGTATAATATACATTGTAAATACTATTGTAAATCTTTTTTGTGCCATCCTTTTTGTTGTTAAGGTCTTTAATTGGCTTTCTGTGAATTATATAGTGGTCTTTTCCATGACCAAGTAGCTTTGTTTCTTACCGTTTCACAAAACATTACACATTATATTAAATTGAAACTTATCTGATTTTTGATGAGATAGTCTCTGATTTATTCTGAAGGAGAAATAGAAATCTTTAACTGTGTATCATGTGCTGAGAGAAAAAACAATCAATGTGAATCTGAGTCTTGAGTTTACAAGTAGTATAAGTAGTAAAAGTAACTACTAACTATGCACCTGAGGCATTTAGCGATCAAAATGCATAGAAACAACTGAAAACATTCAAGATCTACAAGAACATTCCACTTCAGAGAGAGAGAGAGAGAGAGAGAGAGAGAGAGAGAGAGAGAGAGAGAGAGAGAGAGTTGGGGGCAGGGAGCACCGTTTCCCAGAGCTGTGGCCAGAGTTGGAATCATCCAGGATGATTTAGCCACATGAGGATGTGTGTTGGGAAAGATGGGCATGCATGTCCGGAAAAAAGAACACTCTAGGACAGTTTCCAAATTCACCCAAACTTTATTTTACAAACAATACATGTAGGATACATAAAATTATTAAATTTGCAGATCAAGATCTCAAGTGTTTCTGTGAGATAGCAAACTACTGTTTTGGGATACACCCAGTCCACACCACCTTGACCTGGATGGTATATTTTCCAAGTTCATTAAATAACTAGGAAAAGCACTACAATAGTCACTACAATTTTACAATGTAAAAATTATTGCTACATTTACGCTCTTCTTTAGATCAAGCAAACTATTGTCCAGTTGTGGTACTACGTGTGTTACAAGATGCTGCACGGACTTCTGTATAACAGAATACTTCCAACAATTTGAGTTGTAACACCTCCTACCCACTCCACACCCCATGTCAAGCAGGATTTCATGCAGACTGAAGATACTGCAACAGGTTCTCACCCTGACGTCCTTTATAGAAGTGGGCTTCCGAAAGACAAAGACAACACCAAAGGTATTTATTGACCTCACACCATGTGGATGGATGTTTCAATGCACAAATGAAGTCAAACCATTCCAAGTTCAAAGATCATAGCACTAATGAAAAACAGGCTTAAAACTGCTCTTTTAAAATTAACATTGGAGAACCTACAAGTAAATTCTACACTGTGAAGAATAGTCACCCACATAACTCAGTTTTGGGCCCACTTTTATTTAACATCTACACCACTGACATAGCACCACTGACTCTGAAAAGTTTAGTTATGCCCAACTCAAAGCAACACATTCAAAGATTGTGAACAAGCACTCAGTAACAACTTAGGAAAGCTTGACCAGTATCACAAAAAATGGAGACTCTGCCTGACCTCTAATAAAACAGAAGTTAGCTCATTCCACCCAACCAACAGAATGTATTCTTCTACAATGAAATATTACAACATAGTTGACACCCCAAATATTTTGGTGTGACTGTCAACAGATCCCTGACATTTAGGAAACAGGACAAAAGCTAATTTTTTTAAGGTAACTGGCTGGTGCTGGCTGGGGATCTAATGCAAAGACCTTGAGAACTACAGCACAAGCACTTGTATCATGGTGCTGAATACTGTTCTCTTGTTTGAAGCAGAAGTAGTTGTATCAATAAAATAATAGATATATATCTAAATGATGCAATGAGGATTGTGACAGGAACTATTAAATACACATCAGTACCATGGCTGTCAGTATTCACCAATATTGCCCCATCAAATCTGATGACAACACCCAGTAATAGTGCTTTATTGTGAGTGGAATATGATCTTGAGTTATGCATGCTTGTAGTCATACTGTTAGTAACTGGTTTGCAACAGTTCATGTTGACTCTTCTGGTGTCACATTTCCTCCTATCTGTGCAATGGAAACTATACAGTTTGACACTGCTGCCCTTACAAGCAACCATTATAGTGGGCATCTATGCTGCATGAAATCTAGAACCTCATCCATGTATGTGAGTATGTCCAGTCATCAGCATTAGTGTATGATTGACATGGCACAAAAAAAGTGCAGATAACAACAGTATATGCTTCCTATATCAGACATTCCTTTAATCTAATTGACAAGCAATATTTTAATGGTTTTGTCACTAAGCCATATTCTGATGTTCCACACGGTTCATATAACTCCCTCTGCTGTTTTACAGATAAATGAAACAAATGCAACAATAATCTTTTCTACATCTGCACCATCTTCTAATCATACCCAAATAAAGGCAAAAATGAATGAAGAAAAATTGAATCAAAATCCTTAGCAACACAAATGTGTCATTTCAGATATTAACAGTTGATGAGTTAAAGCCATGGGCTTAACAGGTTACCAATCTCTTCAATCCTCGTCCAACTACCTTTGAGGCTACAGCAGTGTGAAAACATCACAGACAAATACCTCAAAGATTCAAGCCAACAAGATGCAGAGAACAATTCATGCTTTAGGTAGAAATGCTAAAGGTTCAACACAACATTATCACTTTTGGATTAAAATAGACCACTCACTGAAAAGCAGAAGCATTGAATCGTTGACAGGAACATACACAAAAAAAGAAAACTTGCTAGCTTTCAGAGTTACCCTTTGATGAGCTACCGTAAAACACATACTCTCTCTCTCTCTCTCTCTCTCTCTCTCTCTCTCTCTCTCTCTCTCTCTGTGTGTGTGTGTGTGTGTGTGTGTGTGTGTGTAAGGGCGCACTTTTTTTCTTTTCTTTCCTTTGAAGTCTACTGACTATTCTCCAGGTAGCAGCACACTGATAGTTCTGCAGGGCAGCCAACAGATAGACTAGATTTTAGACCTTGATACTCTACCAAATAGAAAGGTTCGTATCTCTTTCAAATCTGTCCTTTGCCAGTGTCATTGGGTCAGAGATCAGGAGAATGCGTTAGCCAGGGCAACAGGCAAACACCCTCTGTATCGAGGTACGTCACAAGAGCATGGGCAACGTAAGGTCTTGTATTATCTTGTTGAAATATTATGTAGCAGAGACACTGATGATAGGGTACAGCTACTGGCCTAAACACTTCATAAATGTAACACCTGCACTTTAAATTACTGGCTATTCAAACCAGAGGTTATCATGTTGTGTAACCAATAGTATGCCATATTATCACACCAGGCCTGTATGAACATGGCAAATGCAGTCTGACAGAGCCTCATGCCGTGTGCCCACCAGTGGCCATAGCAAAGCCTCACATCTGATGCCATGGCCTGGCCTGTTGGTGAAACATCCGTCACTATGTGTGGGTAGTCAATATTTTAATAGACAACACTGTGGCACTCCTGTGTCCACTGTTGTTGGGTGCCTCACTGTTAGCACACCTCTCTGAGCTACCAAGTCAGGGAAAGCCACAACAATGGTCACAGTGCTGGCAATCCGTGGTACCCCAGATGTTACCACACTATCAGTGTGGGTACTTTTCTTGCTGCAAACAAGCCCATTTCGTGACTCATGGTAAGTGATGTGGCTGTACGATACTACAGAGACAGGCGAACAATGTCTCCTCTGAAGTGCAAGTCATATGGGGCTGTTGAGATCCTCAATGGTGTTGAGTATGGCTCTCTGGGATCCATTAATTCCGTATTCATGTGACACCAATGGGATGTTGACCAACATGAGCAGCAATATCAACAATTTATAAAATACAGTCTTGATGGGGCATGACTGTGCTGCTGTCAAATTCCAACACATGCAAACAGATATTTATTCTTCTTATTAGTGGCGTAATGTGATCTTCTCACAAACAAATTAATATTCAAATGTAGTATGAATGAGAAACATGCTGGAGGACCTTTTCTATATACAGCACGTAGATCATGCTACCCCTATCTATTTTGTTCAGTTATGTCTAAAGATGCATCATTTAGATATCCAAGTACACAGTAAATTTCATGCCAATTTCACCTCCATTGCATACCATCTTTATGGTGTTGCAACTTTAATGGCCAACAGAATACACACACTGCCCAGCCAGAACATTATGACCACTATCATTATAAACCCGTCCACAAGATAGCAGGAATGACTGCTTGTCAGACACTCACGCGGTGATTGTAGCGTCAGTGAGAGTGCTGTCCATGACTAAAATGGGGAAGGCGTGTGATCTATCTGAGTTTGACCGCGGACAGATTGTGATAGCCCATAGGATCACCAAGAGAATTTTTGAAACTGCATGACTTTTTGAGTGTTCAAGAAGCACTGTGGTGAGTATCTCAAACACATGGCAAAACCAAGGTGAAACCAAGTCCAGATGTCATGGGGTTGGGCGGCCACCCTTCATGACAGACATTGGACCTGGTAGGCTGGGCAAACTGGTAAAACAGGTCAGGAGATAAACTGTGGGGGAATGGTGGGCAGAGTAAAGTGTGTCTGAATAGACTCCTAATGATGGGCCTCTGCAGCCAATGACCCACGCATGTTCCACTGTTAATGCCACGACATCAGAAATTACAACTGAAATGGGCATGTGACCATCGGCTCTGGTTGTTGGTGTAGTGGCAGAGCATTGCATTGTCTGATGAATCCTGATACCTTCTTCATCGTGCTGTCATCTTCCAGGGGAACAGCTCCTTGACACCTGTACTGAGGGGCAGAGGAGAGCTGGTAGTGGATGCAGTATGCTCTGGGGAACATAGCAAGAGAAAAACGACCGATTGTATGCCTCCGTACGAGCCCTAATTTCTCATATCTTATCTTCGTGGTCCTTAAGCGCAATGTATGTTGGCAGGAGCAGAATCGTTTGGCAGTCAGCTTCAAATGCCAGTTCTCTAAATTTTCTTAATAGTGTTTCCCAAAAAGAATGCTGCCTTCCCTCCAGAGATTCCCATTTGAGTTCCCGAAGCATCTCAGTAACACTTACGTTTTGTTTGAACCTACCAGTAACAAACCTAGCAGGCCTCCTCTGAATTGCTTTGATATCTTCCTTCTATCTGACACGGTACGGATCCCAAACACTTGAGCAGTATCCAGAATGAGACTTTCACTCTGCAGCGGAGTGTGCACTGATACGAAACTTTCTGGCAGATTGAAACCGTGTGCCGGACCGAGACTCGAACTCGGGACCTCGAGCAGTACTCGAGAATACAGTAGGTGGCACCAGCATCCTGCATGCAATCTCCTTTACAGGTGAACCACTCTGTCCTAAAATTCTCCCAATAAACTGAAGTCAACCATTTGCCTTCCCTACCACAGTTTTGACATGCTCATTCCACCTCACATCACTCTGCAATGTACACCCAGATATTTAAACAACTTCACTGTGTCAAACTAGACCCTAGTAATACTGTATCTGAACATTACAGGTTTATCCTTCTTACTCATTTGCATTAATATATATTTTTCCACATTTAGGGCTATCTGCCACTCATCACACAAACTGGGAAATTTGTCTAAGTGGTCTTGTATCTTCCTACAGTCACTCAACTTTGACACCTTACTGTACACTGCAGCATCATCATCAGCAAACAACCGCATACTGCTGCCCACTCTGTCTGCCAAATCATCTACGTTTATAGTGAACAACACCGGTCCTATCACACTTCCCTGGGGCACTCCTGACAATACCTTTGTCTTTGATTAACACTCACCATCTGTATTTACTTGGTTCCAATAAAGAAATTACATAAAATGAATATATTCTTGCAATTAATATTGTAATTGATGATGATAACAATTATTTATCTTTTCTTTTCCTTCAGTGTTTGTCCTATCTGTGGCATGGTCTGCCAACAACTGGCTATCAGCCAAAAATAAGTTGGTAATTATTTATGTTATATATTGCAATTTATCCCAAAGAAGGGAAGTATTGCACATACGCTGTCTGTGAATATATAAACTTTATTCTGTATGCATCCATATTTTGACTGTTTGTGTGCTACTGCGACAGAGATGGGTGCGTAGGCTATAATTTGTCAAGAGGAGTGTCAAAAACCATCTAAAAGACATATACAGAATAGCTAATGAAACAAATGTAAGGTATATACTACGGTGTCCGGCTTCGACCATGTCACCACCTTATCTTGCACCAGGTTAGTGTGTACATTATCTATGAGTGAAAGAATCAAATGAGGTGGCGAGAATTTCTAGTTGGTGTGATGAATGACAGCTTGCTCTAAATGTGGAAAAATATAAGTTAATGTATTGTAGATGAGTAGGAAAAAAATCCTGTAATGTTTGAATATATCATTAGTAGCATGCTGCTGGACACAGCCACATCGATTAAATATCTAGGCATAACATTGCAAAGCGATATGAAATGGAATGAGCATGTGAGGTAGTACAGAAGGTGACTGCATGACTTAGTTTTATTGGGAGAATTTTGAGAAAGTGTAGGTCATCTGTAAAGAAGATGGCACATGGAATGCTAGTGTGACTCATTCCTGAGTACAGGTAACTGTTTGGGATCCCTCCCAGGTCGGCTTAAAGGAAGATACCAAAGCAATTCAGAGGTATGCTACTAGGTATGTTTCTGTTAGTATTATGGAGGTGCTGTGTGAATTCGAGTGGGAATCCCTGGAGAGAAGATGAAGCTTTTTTTGCAAGTCACTATTGTAGAAATTTAGCGAAACAGCATTTGAGGCCAACTGCAGATCGATTCTGCTGTTGCCAACATACATCTTGTGTAAGGACTATGAAGATAAGATGACAGAAATTAGGCTTCTACAGAAGCTTATAGACTGTCGGTTTTCCCTCGTCCTTTTTTCGAATGGAAGAGGAAAGGAAATGATTAGTAGTGGCACGCTGTATGTGCAGTATGTATGCAGATGTAGAAACACAACTGACACCTCCACAGAATTATGTTCCTGTCCCAGTTAACTTTACAGTGGTCATACTGTTTGCCCTTCCTATGAAGAGAACTTGTTCACTACTGACTTAAGCTGCTTATGCACCTGCAAATCTGCAGAACTTCAATAGGATATTCAGAATGTATAATGGTTAACAATGTTAGACGAAATACCTGATTCAGACTCAAAAGGTGGTTCTCTCTCAATGTCATTGTATTGTAGAATTCTTTCCACTGATGTCATCTGACTGACAACTTCCGTTGTTTCTCTGATTGCTATCTGTAGCATTCCTGTCAACATCAGAGATTGTGCAATTGCAAGGCCAACATATCCCCCTAGAACACCTGCAATTAAATAAACAAAATAATTACATTAAGAAACCAGTCACCAAAATCACACAAGTCAAATATTAACAAGTAAAAATTCTGGTTACCAGGTGACAACAGAAACAGACATTTAAAAAAAATCACAAAATGCTAGGTGTCAGGACAACATGTTATTTCTCTGGCAAAACCACTTGTCTTTTAACAGAAATAGATTCACTGGTTCCAAAACTTTTGGTTTGTATCTTTATCATTTGCCAGCTGCTAAGTGTTAGTTCAGCATAATATTTAGATGAGCTTCTGTGAAGCTTGGAAAGTAGGGAGAGGTACTGGCAAAATTGAAGCAGTGATGGCAAGTTGTAATTTGTGATGGTACATCTCAGCAGTAGAAAAGCAGAGTTACAAGTTTGAGCCCTGGCCCTTCACACAGTTTTAATCTGTCAGCAAGTTTCAAATGAAGCTTTTATTGCAAACTCACTTTACCTCTCTGTTGCTACTGTTCTGTTGAAAACTAGAAGGGCAGGAAGAGAGAGGTAAAGCAAACGTCTGCATTTTACTTCTAACCTCTGGTAATAGTACGACAGCTGCTTGGCAAAAGGTTAGAAGTTAATGTCATATATTTGCCATAAAAATAATTTGGAATTAATATTGCACACGGATACAACAGACATGTATCTGAAGTAGGTAAGGATTGTGTCACTTCCAAAAAAAATGTGATGCAGGAGATAGAAAACTAGAAGCCTAGTTGTCTGCTGTAATCACTTTTAAAATTATAGAATCCATTACAAAAGGCAGACCAATGAATTGCCTGAACAAATACAACATTTTCAGTGAAACTCAGTTTGTTTTCCAAGTAGTAGA
Source organism: Schistocerca nitens (assembly GCF_023898315.1). NCBI lineage: Eukaryota > Metazoa > Arthropoda > Insecta > Orthoptera > Acrididae > Schistocerca > Schistocerca nitens. The sequence continues at coordinate 4,667,116 of NC_064615.1, read as the reverse complement.
AATACATAATCAGTCATAGTGTAGTTTACAAAAGTGGTACTTGATGAACTACACAAGGATGAATGTTTCAGAGGTGTATTTTTACATCTATCAAAGGCCTTTGATGATGCTTGATGTAGAATTTGGCTAAAAAACTAAAATTGTTGGAGCAGGAGGAACTGCAAATCAGTGGCTCTGATCAAATCAGAAAAAAGAGGCTACAAAAGGTAGAGGTAGCACAGGCTCCAAATAAATTAAAATTTTTAGTGAAATTTGCATCAAATCAAAAATATATTAATACAGGAATGCCTTAGAGCAGCAACTTAGGACCAATATTGTTTTTAATGTATACCAATAACTTTACACACAATGTTAGACCCACGTAGAATATTATTTTTGTTGATGACAGTAATATTATAAGCACAAATAAAACACCAGAACTTATAGTATAAATAAGCAAATGAAACCCTAAATAACATTTAGAACTGGTCTTCATGCAACAAACCACACTGAAAATAAAGAAAACAAACAGCATGAATTTCTCCAGAAAGAGGGAAAATAATTCTGTAAAGTCAAATTTGGATGAAAATTACAAACAGTATATTGTACAGACAGCAAACTTAAAATTTTTGTGTAGTGGGATGCACATAAATACACTAGGGAAAAAAGTCATCAGCATGCTATTCTGTTAGGGTACTGATATCAGTCAGTAAAATCTTTTCAGTTTACAAGCCACATAATCTTGAATAAAATACTCAAGCTTTCAATAGCTGTCTCTGCCATAGTCATCACAAGTTGACTGCCAATAACAGTGTCTGGAATCTTCCAGAGAGGTCCGGAGAGGTGCATGCGTGGAAGCCAAGTCGGGCAGCTCCTGGAGGCTTTGTCTTACTGTGGGACCGAGTGACATTACATGGTGCAAGCAGCCTGTGCCACGTGACTCTGATGACACTGACATCAGGGTGTAACAGACAATGCCTTATAGTTACATACTATTCCTACATGAACTCCATCTTTAGTTAGGGATCATTTTTTGGGGGTCCCATACACAAAATGTGGACACAGTCTTCAAACTACAGAGAAGGGCTATTAGAATTAATAAATGACAATAGTATCCAAGTTTCCTGTAAAGATCTGTTTAAACAGCTCAGGATTCTGATTACACCATGTGAGTACATCTACGAGTACTAATGTGTTATTCATCTCATTATTTATTTATTTTCAAGTGCCACTGATTCTTAATGTAAGTGTATCACTAGACTGTAGGACATGTCAGATTATTACAGTAATAGCCAGATGTAAAAGTTTATAAAGTTTACAGTCTAAATCATATGTAAACACAGCAGGGAAAGTTTTGGCTGAATGTAAACACTTTGGAAGTAAAGGAGACCACTCCCTGAATAGCGGAAGTGTTGAGTTCTTGTTAGGCACATGCAAAAGAGAAAGAAAAGGAAAACTTTCTACCTTTCGGAATATATCCTTTGCCAGGATTGCATTTTGACAGATGGACTAACGTCAGGTTGGGATTGTGTCGTGTGGGGGTGGATAGTAGAGATAGGGGAGAAGTTAGCTGCTTTGAGGGAGGCAGCAAGTTTACTGGTTAGGAATGTGGGAGAGACAGGTGATACGCGCTCGAGCTAGGCATGTGATACACAGGTACGGGAGATGGTTGGGTGTGATGCATGGGTGAAGGTGATGCAGGAAGGTGGATTGTGAAGGGAGACAGGATGGAGGAAGGGGAAACTGTTGGGTAGAGGGTGTGGGGATAGTAAGTTAATGGATATTGAGCCCAGGAGGGTTACAGTAGTGAAGGATATGTTTCAAGGATAACTCCCATCTGCATAGTTGAGAAAAGCTGGTGGTGGAGGGAGAGATCCAGATGGCCCAGATTGTTCAGCAGCCATTGAATTCAAGCATGTTGTGCTCAGCTGCATGTTGTGCCACTGGCTGGTCATCTTTGTACATGGCTAGGTTGTGGTGGCCATTCATTCTGGTGGACAGCTAGTTGCTTGTCGTACTCACATAAAAAGGTGTGCAGTGATTGTGGTCAACAGCTTCACCCAGTTATCCCACAGTGTGATTTAACCTAAATGAAATTAAAAGAATGATCTTCTTCATGAATTGATTCCAACTCATCGATAAGCCTGTATACAATGGGGATTTCAGTCAAACAGGTGGTAAAATTTTGAAGTACTGTTAGAGAAGATAAAGAATCACTGAACAGGAAATATAGAGATGCTGTCATCAGTGGGGAGAAACGAAGTGCTTCTAGTATCGGAACGAATTTCATGGCCGTGCTATTTGCCTGTGCTGGTAATTTGAATAGCCCAGACTTCTGCAAACATGGTATGCAGTACGTAATTCCAACAGAGTCCCTGGCTCTGGAGCTCCAGTACTGATGAATACTGCCTTAAAATACTGTCTTACAAACTGCAGCAAAGTTTTGTTATTAATGTGAGCCACATGGTCACAGGAACACCAGTTATTAAGTTCACAATTTGAATGGGAATGGGATGCTAAAGCTATTTAGTCTAGGTGCTCTTAAGATTTTCCTTGAAATCTCCTGAATATCTAAATGTGCTTAGCCTAGGGGATGAAGAGCTCTAGTGATCCAGAAGTATCCAGCAAATTATTGTAAGGTTAAGTTCGAGGTGACTGATTTCGGATTGTAAGATTCATATTGGACTCAGTTTGGCACAGAGATACTGCTGGCAGGGGTGGAAAGTTTGTTCATATGCATCAAGCAAGAATGCATTGGTAATGTGAGCCTTCTAGGTTAGCTTACAGTCGATGAAGAGCCCCTGGTATTTGACTACCATCTTTGAAGGGATGTGGTACAGGTATATAGTTGCAATGGCTGAATATTTGCTGTATGCCTCGAGAACAATACTACTTTTTATTTATCTGTGGATACATTCAGTCCATTTATTGTGAGTCACTGTTGGTGCTTGAACATTGTGGCTGTCAGTTACAGTTTCCTAGGGATGAACTTTCCATGTAAATACTTACATTGTTTGCATACTGCTAAACCTTCACCTCCTCCAGCAATAGCCTAATTAGGTGAGCATTGCGGATATCAAACAGAATAGTGCCAAAACAGGTCCTTGTGGCAATGCCACAGTTCAGGTTCCTATAGTAAGTCCTTCATGTCCAACTAGTAGCAACTGATCAGAGAGATAGGGAAACATATGAAGTGACAGCATTTTGATTCCGTGCAGTACATATATCCATCAAACTGGACTCTTTGCTAGTCACCACATAGCCGAGATGCTGAGTCACAGAAAGGCATAACAAAAAGGCTGACGGAAAGTTATCTTTCGGTCAACAAGGTCGTAGTCATAAACAGACAACGTACACACATGCGCATGCTCACGCAAATGCAACTCATGCGCACATGACCACAATCTCTGGTAGCTGGAGCCAGACTGCACAAGCAGTGGGGCATTATTGGAGAGGCAACCATGTGGGGAGGGAGAGGGATAGCGGGTAGGGGTGGGGGATGGTAAAATGCTGCTGGGAGCACGTAGGGACAAGGTGGAGCAGCTAGGTGCAATCAGGAGGTTAGATGAAGAGTGGGGGAGAGGGGGGGGGGGGGGGGCATGGAGGACAGTTAGTGGAAAAGGAGTAAAATAAAAAATAAAAAGGATAGGTGTGTTAGTGGAATAGAGTGCTGTGTTGTGCTGGATGGGACAATGACAATGACTAATGAAGGTTGAGGCTAGAAGGGTTATGGGAATGTAGGATATATTGCAGGGAGAGTTCCCACCTGTTCAATTCAGAAACGCTGGTGTTCGTGGGAACAATCCAAATGGCAAAGGCTGTGAAGCAATCATGGAAATGAGTCCTTCATTTCAATGAATGCTTCACAGCCAGTGCCATTTGGATCCTTCACACTAACACCAGCTTTTCTGAATTGCACACGTGGGAACTCTCCCTGTAACATATTCTAAGTTCCCATAACCCTCCTGGCCTCATTCTTTGTTAGCCATTGTCCATTAACCATTGTCCTTCCTCGTCTAACCTGTTCCCTGTTTCCATTCCAGCATTACACAGTGCTCTATTCCACCAACACACCCAGTCTTTTGACTTTTTACTTCTCTCCTTTTCCACTAACCCACCCTCCATCTAACCTCGCGACTGCATTTAGCTCCCCTGCTCTCCACTTCGCCCCTGCATGCTCCCAGCAGCACTTCACTGTCCCCCACCCTTACCTGCTATCCCTCCCCCTCCCTGCCCCAGCCTCCTCCTCACCCCCACCTGGTTGCCTCTCGCATAATGCCCTGCTGCTCACAATCTGGCTCCAGCTGCCAGAGATTGTGGTCATGTGTGTGTGAGCTGCATTGCATGAGTGTGTGTATGTTGTCTCTGCTAAATTTCTTCTCCATAATGCGATAGGAAGTCTTTAATTGCCAATCTGAACTCCACACTATCCTCCTAAAACTTCTCAGCATTTTTGTGTGTGTCACATTTTCTTACCTTGACTCCAGTGCCCTCTTTTAGTGTGGCAACACTGCTTGAGTGTTCTATTGTGTTGAGTTATTCAGTGACACAAAGTTTCATCTGACTGTTTGACTGTATCCCACATATATCCGAAATCCTCCTAAATATTGCCCTTGAAGTTGTACACTGCATCTTGCCCCCCTCTCCCCTCCCTCCCTCCCTCTCCCTACTGACATATCTCTTGTCCCAACACTCTCTCCCTAATCTTCGATAAATTATTTTTATTTTGAAAGTCTCTTTTATACCAACAAAAAATGGGTGTAACTTTTTAAAAATCTTACTATGTTACTATTTATTGACTGAAACAACTTATTATTCTGTATCTGTGCACTGAAGTTATCATCATTGTTTTCATGTTAGAACAACATTATGATATTATCTGCACTACTTTTCCGATGCTAGTTAGATAATTTTGCTTCATTTTATTTAGTGGAGGTACATTTGTTGTCAGATATTCTCGCATATTCTAGTTATTGTGTACTGATCGCACACTTTTACTTGGCCCCTGAATGGAGAGTGCTGGGAGCAGAAGCTCATAGCACACTGGCCGCTGAGGCGGGCACCGCTTCCTCCTCCCAGAGCAGCCACCTCATAGCTTTTTCAAGAAACAAACATGTAATGGGTCAGTGCATCACACATGTAACCTGAAAGTTGAGGCGAGTCACTAGAAGAACCAGATATAGCCTCTTAGCTCATTTTTGTAAATAATGTTAGCAATCACTATGCACAATACCGCACATGGATCAACACTATGTTCACAATGGCTACTTATTGTTATGGTGCAGAATACTGTTAAGTAGCTAAGGGTTGGCAACCGGTGTAAACATTCTGGAGCAGCAAGAAGTCAGGTGACTCCCATCGATGACAGAGGGGCCAGGATGAAATGTGCAACCAGTAGGTAAGTTTTAGTGTTTTTGTTGTTGTTATCCTTATACTGGCTATATTGTATGAGGCATGTTTAAATTCTGTAGTCTCCCAGTAACACTCTGAAGATTGGAAGCAGATACAAATATCTGATCATGGTGTGTGCACGTGTATACCGACAGCAGCTCAGAGTGGCATGCAGAACTCTAGCATATTCAATGACAAGAGCGGTTTTTATACTAAAAATGGTGATATTTTACTAAAGGAATAGTAAGCAATCATTTATTTTCTCCACATGTGTTTTGAGTTCCTGTTGAATTCGTCAGCAATTGAGTGATACAAGGGGGGTAATGGTGTCTTGAATGTATAGAATGTATATTTGTGGGTGTGACAGTTCAAAGATGACAAAACTTCATGTGATGACAAATCAAAACAATCTCAGCCTTGAACCAGCCAGTCTGACAACATACTCACACATGCGGAGACAGTTGTTTTCGAGGATTATCAATTGAATGCACAAAATATCACATGCATAATCAGTACTTTTATGGAATCTATAAGCACAGTTCTGCATGACAGCCTGAAAACATGGAAAGTCCTTCAAGTAGGTGCCACGAGTACTGGCAGATGACCTCAAGGCTGCACGAGTGGCAGTTTGCCAGATGACGTGGACGGAAAGAATGGGACTTACTTTTCAACAACTGTGATAATGGTTGGGACATGAATGCTGTTCTCCAGTCCTGAAATGAAGTACCAATCAGCACAGAGGAAGAACACACACTCACTGTCTAACAAATTACAGTGGCCATGTTTTGAGACAGTGATGGCATAATCCTTACTTAGTGTTTCAAAGGGCACTATGGTGACACAAGCAAGCTACCAAAATGTTTTGAGAACAGGGTTCTTCCAGCACTGCAAAAAATATGGCTGGCAAAGGCCAGATGTGTGCTCTTCAACCAGGACGATGCAGCAACTTATCAGGCAAAAACTGTGCAAGAGTTTCTTCATAAAGACAACTTTGAAGTGTCTTCTCTAGATCCTTCCTCATCTGACCTGACTCCTAGTACGGTAACACATTCTCCAGTCAAGCTGCTATTGTATCGGTGATTTTCCAGTAGTCAAAAACAGATTCCTGGAGAACCATTTGCAACAGCCAAGGTATCATGGCACTGACACTGTGAAAAGTGTGAATGGCTACAGGGTGGTTACGTTGAGAAATCACAGAAGTTTCAAATTTTTTTCTGACAATTTTGCTAAAAGAAAACTGGAGATCTTAGAGTGGAACACATCATATATAATTGGTATTAGTTTTTTTTTCTTTTGGTCAGATTTCTTCCATCCATGTCACATTACTTTGTTAATTTCATTTTATTATTATTATTACCACTTTATTACCAAATCTTCAATTACTACTCTTACCGAACAGACTGCCTCAGACTTATACTTGATAAACATACACAATAAGGTAGAACTACATTAATACAAATTATGAGACTTTTGTAGCTTCATAGTGAAAATAGTAAGCACTGAATGGTGTCCCTAGTTAAAAGTGGCAGCTACTTAAATTAAGACATATAAAATTAGGCAGAATATAAATAGCACTATCAGACTTAGTTTCAAGCTCGAACCATTCCACTCATCTGCTCCATAATATCAGCGCTGAAAAATTCAATAACTGAATGCATACGTATTTTCAAGCTGTCATGTGCTTTAAATCAATGACATTTAGGAATGTCTGTATCTTTTCCTAGTATATTAACTGTTGATTCTTTGTCTCATACTACAGTATTTATGTGTTACGTCTATGTTGTCATACTTGTGTGCTACAGAGTATTTTGCCACAATGAGCAACTCTTTTGGTCTCATGTTCCTCAAATTTTTGTGAACAAGAGACTTTTATTTCTTTTGTTCATATTTATGTATATAAACACAACATTTTTCTCTCAGTATTGTAATATATAAATAAGGTGGTAACAGCTACACTATGTTTAATCAAAATTGTGACCATTAATATCAAACTGATTTAGAGAAATCTTAAAAGAAAACCAAAGGCTAATATAACAGAATTTTTTAAAGACATTACAGTCAGAAGGAAAATAGATTAGTGTCAATGTTGTATATAGTGTGGATTGGAACAGCAATTTACATTATGTAATTTATATAAAATTGCTTATCCCTATGACCCAAAAATCAGTACATCCAAGATACAACTGAACGATTTTAACAAGAGATGAAAATGGAAATGAGAAGAAGAGTGCCTTAAAAAAGTTCAAAAAGACATTACAGTTCCACAACACAATTACCAACCAATTGTTTTATTACCTGTATCTATAATCACGAAGCTCAGAACAACAGATGCAACAAATGTGAAGCTTATTAAGTCCAATGACAGTGCAAATGCTGCACTGCATGCCAGAAAAGTGTACCACGACGAAGTGTGCACATCCTGTGAATTTGAAAAAAGTTGCATAAAATATGTATGTCAATGATAATAAACTGCCATAAACAATTCAGATATTTATACTATAACTTTTAAAAGAACAAAAATCTATACAAGTACTAACAGTTTCTTTGCTTTTGTCACATCTAAATAAAATGTTGAAGTTGTTTATTAATTAACTTTTGATCACTTTGTTTATATTTACCTTGTGGACATTCTTTACTGTATGTGTCTACTACTATCACTGAAGTTTTTCCTGCTGAAAATAAGTGCTGACCTGCAATTTTGTGACCACACCTATTCCCATTTGACCTTTCCTTCCGCACTGCCCAGCTTGCCCACTGTCTTGAGTGGTCCGTTCTTTCTGACACCTACTCAAGTGACCATTTCCCGTGTGCTATCCGTTTACTGTCTCCTACCCCATCCGCATGCACACCCAAATGGCAGCTTACTAAGGCTGACGCAGCTTCACTCCTGCCTGGCGACCTTTGAAGAACACGATTTCCCAAGTGGTGATGACCAGGTGGAAAGGAAAGTGGGTGCTCCAGTGTTAAGGCAGAAGAGGTTAAGTTGTTTAAGAAGGTCAGCCAAGATGGTACCTCTCTGACAGGTCCAGGAAGAACCCCAGAGGGGATGATGCACATTAAAGGTGCCCAATATGCTGACAGAAGTCCACCCTGGTGACACTGAATGACAGAGGGACATAAATGGTACAGAGGGAAAAAGTCATGTGGGGAAGGAAAAGGCAACCTGCAACAGCTTGAAGGTGGGTAGTCAGGGAGATGGGTTGACTACGATCATCATCCCGTAGGAGCAGCATGACGCCCCCATGAGATGGAATGCCGACCTCAGTGGGAAGGTCAAAATGAATCGGTAAGAAATGTCAAAGCTCAAAGCAGTCATGAGGGTGCAATTTTGTTTCCTGAAGGCAGAGTACAAGGGGACGCTGTGATGCTAAAAACAGCTGTAAATCCACTTTGTGGGACCAAAGGCCGAAAACGTTCCATTAGAGAAGAGTCATGATGAGGAAGAGATGTAGAGGTGTCACCTTGGTGGCTGACGAGTGACAGCCAGTGAAGAGTTGCAACTGCAGGGCTCAGAAGCAGAAGGATCCTGCTCCATGGGGCCCACAGAAGCATCGCCTTGCTGGTGCAGTCGGTCTGTGGAGTCCAACGCTGAAAAATGGTCGGCACTGCGCACCAGCGACACGGAGGCCGGCTGGGCTAGGTTATCACTTGGCGACACCATCAAAGAGGATCTTCGAGTTGGTGAATGTGAAGAGTGTTTGCCTTTGGTGGACTTCTTCAAGCCTTTCCGGTTAGAGGAAGACGCAGGTGTTGTTCAGCTGGAGGGATAAAGGAAGTCTGCACGGGAGTGCTCCCTCTGTCCTTTCTGGCCTACTGGTTGTGTAGCAGGTGGCTTTGCCCCTTGAGGCGAGAGACTGATGGCTTGTTGCACAGCTGGACGGGGGGTGCTGATGCTACATTGACACAGGGCGACTTCACAAACTCAGAGCTGAATTGGAGGTCGCATGTCTGCATGCCCATGTCCTTCATGGAGGGAGGGTAACAAGAAAGAACAGAATTATAGGTGCATGAGAGAACACAGGGTTCGCAACTAGCCAGTAACTTGCAAGCGACTGGGTAAGGCACTTTTTTCTTTACCCGGATCTCTTGGACAGCCTGCTCATCCAAGATACACAGGAAAATCCCGAGAGGCAGCGGAATGGCTGCCACTGCAGTTGATACAACAGGGAGAAGGAGGCAGACATTTGTCCCCATCCATCTCCCTACCGCAGTTACGCATTTAGCTGGGTGTTGACAAGACGCTCTAGTGTGGTTGAAACGATGACACTGGTAGCAGAGCATCGGGTTCAGAATGTACGGCTGGACTGTGATAATTTCATAGCCTTCTTTGATCTTGGACAGAAGCACCACTCTATCAAAGGTGAGAAAAAGAGTGCAGGTGGGCACTAAGGAGGAATCTACCATTTTCATTACACGATAGACGGCAATGATACCCTGATCAGAGAGGTAAGTTTGGATTTCGGCTTTGGTTACACCATTGAGCAACCTGGTGTATATTATGCCATGGGAAGAATTCCAATTTCTATGGGCCTCAACACGAATAGGGTAGCTGCGGAGCAGCAGCAAGCAGTTGTGCTTGAGAATCAGAAGTAGTCTCCAAAAGCAAAGTGCCATTCCATAAATGAGAGTAGGATTTCACAGGGCTGGCAGTTGCATCAACACCTTTCTGAATAATTAACACATTTACCATGGTGAAGGACTGACCATCTCAAGTAAGTGAGACCATAAGGAACCGTGGTGCAGCAGGAAGTGTCTTAGAATCATCAGCCTCATTACATTTACATTTTGTAGACATTGAGATTGGGTAGATAACTGAATCATTGCAAGAAAATCCCCCCTGACTGCTAGCGTCTATGATGGCGCGCTCCTTCCAACTGGGGTCCCCTTCACAAGGGGGCGGACCCACCTTAGGTGACTGTTCACACCTCACGTCACACCTCCCGAGCACCTGACAGAAGGACCAATCAGCAATTTGGGAAGGTTGTAGCTCAGGCAATCATCCCTCCCTGGGCCTGGCTTGTACCAGGGGTAAGTGCGAACCCTACCAGTTGACCTGGGGCTGGGAATTACGCGTTACCCAGTCACCTGTTAGATGTCAGACACGTGGGCTGGCCTTCAGAAGTGCAAAGGGGGAAAGAAGAAAGAGGAACCTCAAATGTCAAAGCAGAAGAATGAGAGGAAAAGGGAAACAAAGAAAGGAAAAGGGAGCGAAAAACAGTGGTGAGACTGTTCTTACGTCAGCGACAGACAATGCAGAACATTCCCAATAAAACCCCAGACATGTTCCCCAAGGGAGGGGAAAAAGAATAGCAAGAAGATAGACATGCAGCACGGAGAGGAAAAAATGCTGCAAAGGCTGGGACCCTGTGTAGTTAAACACGAACCTGCCAAAGAGTGGTGAGCCCCCTGAAGGGAGGGGGGGGGGGGGATAGCCACAGTTGACAACTATTTTGCAGGCCTGGAGGAAACTCATTTTCGAGATGGGATCAAGGCACTGGAACCAAGTGCATTACTCTACAAGGAGACTACATTGAGAAATAAAAAAGCTTTCACTGATGTAAGTACTTTCGTTCTATTCCATTCCAAGAAGTTTTCAAACCACTCTCGTACTTGCATATTCCACTGCACTTTGTAGGGGTTTGTTACGATCAATTTTCAAGGTGTCTGCAAGGGTGAAGCTATGGCAAGTTCATTCTATAAGGAGTGCCAAACAACTTCTCCCTCCAGCACCATGGTGAAGTACCTTAGCAGATGGTGTCCTTGGGGTGAGGGATGGTAAAGGAATCCACCTATGGGGTACTGTCTTCTTTTCTTCTTCAATGCTAATGTAACTGTCTCTTTATTTCCTTTTCTTACTTCTTCTTTACGAATAACAAATCTATCTTCCCTCTATCCATACACAAAATTCCTATTGTAGGATCTCTTCTTGTTACTGTCTCTATAGTAGAATTTACAACCTACAACAGTAGGATTCGCACTGGCAGGTATTTCACTTATGACAATGACAAAAGACTATAAGGATTTTTTTTAGGGTTCAGTAAGTGACATATGTTAGCAACGGCACATGCTGTAGCAGAGAAGAATCCAGGTAGGAGATGGAAGGAAAGACAAACTGATGGCATGCTAACATGCATAGCCAAATAAGAAGGAAGATCTTACGAGTTAAAAAGAGAATGAAAAGGTTTGATAACTAGTAATCTTCTGTATTGTGTCAATCTAATAATTACAAGAAAGTAAAGGAAAAGCTATATGTATCAGTAAATAGAAGCAAGATACAAAAGCATGTGAAGTAAGTGTACACAGTGATGTTACATATGTACTAAACAAGAGTAAGGGAAAAAAGAAGTTAGAAGAGAGGAGTTTAGATATTTAAATACAGAGCAATCAGGTAATGTCAGCAGAAAGCAATTATGGGAGAAATTTATTGTTTAGAATGAGAAAAGATAGTAAAATGGGGCTAGTAACTGTGTTTAGTGATGAAGCTAATATGGGGCACACATACCCAAATAGCAGATGATGTATAGGAGAGCAAAAGGGTAGGCAGATCTATAGGAGAAATGTCCTACACCCTGGTCAGGTGAATCCATGGGAGGAATGACCTGCAGTATTTTACGTAGGTAGGAGAGAGCTAAGGTTAGATGGACCCAAGAGTACACCCACATCTATAATGGTATAAGTGTTTAACACAGTGGTTGCCCTTAGAAGAAGTGTAAGTGCAATGAGTACAGAAGTATGAAGGAGTATAATGACTGGTGGTCACGATATGAAAGTTTTCTCCAGTCAAATTCTATAATCGAGTAGACTTATCTGATATTAGAGACAAAAAATGGTGGGAGCAGGAACATTCCACACTTGTTGATTACAGACTGTACTGACATTTGACCGAACAGTAGGCATATACTTAACAAGCAACTCCCCACATAATAATTATGTGAGAAAGAGTAAGAGGTAACTAACTATGCATATATACAAGAAGTCAACGAGAAACTCTCGAGTATACTGGCTTGAAGGCAATGCTCTGTTGAATAATTAAATAAATAAATAGAAAAAAATCATAAGTAAGTTGACACATTACACACACACATTATATATGTAGCTTTCTATACAGAAAGACTGGGCATAACTGGACAATTTCTTGCATCACACAGGATGTGAAGCAAATAAGATGAAGATACACAAAGTAGACTAACACGGTTTAACACAATTTACCTGAAATAAAATAACAAAACTGGAAAGACTTGTTATTAAAAATAAAGTCTCATTCCTTTTTTAAAGAAGGAAATCATATTCAGTGTTTTTTTACATAATTAGGTTGTTTGTAGTAATATGTTAATAAGAATTTTTTTGAGGTTGTGAGAGGTCCTAACGTCTTTTCTTTAAGTGGGGGAACAGAAGTGTTACATGGCATTTAGGCAAATGACATTTCAAACTCTTTGTGTGTAGTTGGAGCAGTTCCTGACTGGTCCTTTTTGTGTAAGGGGGATGAGGAGAGTGAAGAGAGACTTTGTGTGTGTGCGTGTGTGTGTGTGTGTCTGGAGCTTGGAGCTTAAAGGCATTCAGTGCTCCTAATTTCACTATACTTGAGTATTGCTCATCAGTGTGGGATCCGTACCAGGTCAGGTTGACACAGGAGATAGAGAAGATCCAAAGAAGAGCGGCACGTTTTGTCACAGGATTATTTGGTAACTGTGATAGCGTTACGGAGATGTTTAGCAAACTCAAGTGGCAGACTCTGCAAGAGAGGCACTCTGCATCGTGGTGTAGCTCGCTGTCCAGGTTTCGAGAGGGTGCGTTTCTGGATGAGGTATCGAATATATTGCTTCCCCCTACTTATACCTCCCAAGGGGATCACGAATGTAAAATTAGAGAGATTCGAGCATGCACAGAGGCTTTCTGGCAGTCGTTCTTCCCGTGAACCATACGCGACTGGTACAGGAAAGGAAGGCAATGACAGTGGCACATAAAGTGCCCTCCGCCACACACCATTGGGTGGCTTGCGGAGTATAAATGTAGACATAGATGTAGATTCTTGTACACATCGAATGCAGCATATCAGCAACTGCCTGCCTCATTTCTTTGATCATCTTTCCATATATACTGTCTAGACCAAGGAATTTATAGTTATCTACAATATTAGTTTCAAATTTGTTGGCCACTTCATGCACGGCCCTCCTCACACGAACAATAGCAGGTCTTTTGTGTCCTTCATAACTTTGCTCATCACATACCTACCTAAAGCATATTGCACATTGCTCCTGAACTACATCCATTTATACTCACCATTGTTAGTGCTGGAGATGAAATCTTCATGCTGGCCATGTAGGTAAACTGAAATCTGTTTCTTGTTGCTCTTGCTCAGCAGAAAGGTCTCCCTGCCTTTCTTCGTATTCCTATTTACAGTCATATTCAATGCTTCTGTAATGGCCTTGTGATCAATGATTCCCTGTTCCATGCTAACAGAATCAAAATTTTGGGTCTGTTTGTCACTAGCAGGTGCAGTTCTTTGATTAACAGCTCAAGGCAATTTTTGGATAAAGCACTTACAAAAAGTTCACATGACTCTCTGTCCTTACCTCCCATCCTTATGTCTTCAGTCTCCCAGTCTGTAGCTGGTAGGTTAAAACCTCCACCTAAAGCTACAACATGACAAGATAATTTATGTGAAATATTAAAGTGGTCCCACACTCAAGAAATGGGCATAGGGGAGCAGATGCAGGAATCTTGCATCACTGTTCTAGGCAAGATCCTAGTGGAAGTGGTTTGCTGTTGCCTTCCTCCGACCTGTCACGAAATATCAAGAATGTATACGTATTGCATGGATGACCGTGATCAGTGCTTGTACAGTGTAGTATAGGGTTTGTGTTGATATGGAAGAAAGAAAGAGAGAGGGAGTGAAACCTGATGCTAGCACATAGCCTACTCCCCTCAAATACCACTAATGGAGCTGCCAAGCACAACATCCCCATCCCAAAGACGGATCACCATCGACAGTGTTACGTGCACTCACTTTATGAGACACTGCAGAGTGGTAGGGTATTTAATTCAGGACATTGGCGTAAGGACTGGTGGTCAGAAACTTTACATCACCACCTTGCTTTCCCTTGCTGGCCAAACACTGGCAGTGATAATTTGCTACCGACAGGATTCGAACCAGCATTCATCTGTGTTGACCACTGCCACAAAGGTGTGTGTTAGTGACCTCAATACCATGAACTATTCAATTTTTCAAAGATGATGTCACTCTTGATCTGACTCCATAGGTGATTGGTCAGCACATCTGACATGTGTGGAGGAGCTGGTTTCAATTGACGGAACTGACAGGGACTTTTCCTCGGTGGAAGGACTGGTATGGGGTGCACTCAATTTGATGATGCTAGCTGAGGAGCTGCTCGAAAGAGAAGTACGAGCTTCAAGGTCTGAAAAGTCGACAATGACTGGGAAAGCACTGTGATCACCCCACGGGCCCTCCATACTGCACCTGCATGAAGTCAGATGATGACATAAGGCCCGTTGACATCTTGTGGTATTCTGCAATTTAGTTTTAAGACGTCATTTTTAAGATTGTACTTCATTTCTAGATGTTTGTGTTTTCGCACACACACACATATCCATCCACACATATACAGACACAAGCAGACATATTCAAAGACAAAGAGTTTGGGCAGAGATGTCAGTCGAGGCGGAAGAACAGAGGCAAAGATGTTGTTGAATGACAGGTGAGGTATGAGTGGCGGCAACTTGAAATTAGCGGAGATTGAGGCCTGGTGGGTAATGGGAAGAGAGGATATATTGAATAGCAAGTTCCCATCTCCGGAGTTCAGATAGGTTGGTGTTAGTGGAAAGTGTCCAGATAACCCGGACGGTGTAACACTGTGCCAAGATGTGCTGGCCGTCCACCGAGGTATGTTTAGCCACAGGGTGATCCCCATTACCAACAAACACAGTCTGCCTGTGTCCATTCATGCAAATGGACAGTTTGTTGCTGGTCATTCCCACATAGAATGCATCACAGTGTAGGCAGGTCAGTTGGTAAATCACGTGGGTGCTTTCACACGTGGCTCTGCCTTTGATCGTTTACACCTTCCGGGTTACAGGACTGGAGTAGGTGGTGGTGGGAGGGTGCATGGGACAGGTTTCACACCGGGGGCGGTTACAAGGGTAGGAGCCAGAGGGTGGGGAAGGTGGTTTGGGGATTTCATAGGGATGAACCAAGAGGTTACGAAGGTTAGGTGGATGGCGGAAAGAGACTCTTGGTGGAGTGGGGAGGATTTCATGAAGGATGGATCTCATTTCAGGGCAGGATTTGAGGAAGTCATATCCCTGCCGGAGAGCCACATTCAGAGTCTGATCCAGTCCCGGAAAGTATCCTGTCACAAGTGGGGCACTTTTGGGGTTCTTCTGTGGGAGGTTCTTGGTTTGAGGAGATGAGGAAGTGGCTCTGGTTATTTGCTTCTGTACCAGGTCGGGAGGGTAGTTGCGGGATGCGAAAGCTGTTGTCAGGTTGTTGGTGTAATGGTTCAGGGATTCCGGACTGGAGCAGATTCGTTTGCCACGAAGACCTAGGCTGTAGGGAAGGGACCATTTGATGTGGAATGGGTGGCAGCTGTCATAATGGAGGTACTGTTGCTTGTTGGTGGGTTTGATGTGGACGGACGTGTGAAGCTGACCATTGGACAGGTGGAGGTCAACGTCAAGGAAAGTGGCGTGGGATTTGGAGTAGGACCAGGTGAATCTGATGGAACCAAAGGAGTTGAGGTTGGAGAGGAAATTCTGGAGTTCTTCTTCACTGTGATTCCAGATCATGAAGATGTCATCAATAAATCTGTACCAAACTTTGGGTTGGCAGGCCTGGGTAACCAAGAAGGCTTCCTCTAGGCGACCCATGAATAGGTTGACGTACGAGGGGGCCATCCTGGTGCCCATGGCTGTTCCCTTTAATTGTTAGTATGTCTGGCCTTCGAAAGTGAAGAAGTTGTGGGTCAGGATGAAGCTGGCTAAGGTAATGAGGAAAGACGTTTTAGGTAGGGTGCAGGTGATCGGCGTGAAAGGAAGTGCTCCATCGCAGCGAGGCCTTGGACGTGCGGAATATTTGTGTTAAAGGAAGTGGCATCAATGGTTACAAGGATGGTTTACGGGGGTAACAGATTGGGTAAGGATTCCAGGCGTTCGAGAAAGTGGTTGGTGTCTTTGATGAAGGATGGGAGACTGCATGTAATGGGTTGAAGGTGTTGATCTACGTAGGCAGAGATACGTTCTGTGGGGGCTTGGTAACCAGCTACAATGGGGCGGCCAGGATGATTGGTAAAGGTTTTCATTACTCTAGTTTATTTCGTAACTCATTTACGTGTGTTTTATATCATTTTTCTGTCATGTTATTGATATCTTAAGGTCTTTTTAGAGACAAGTTTTTCCATGTATTTTAGATCTTAAAAGGCTGGCCCCTGCGATTACAGGCACATTTTCATATTCGTACAGTAAATGTAATCTTGTAATCGAACAAGGAGCAATGGCCCTCACTCGCCCCACTCTGCGGCTGCCTCTGATCCAAACTCATAAAAAATTCTGTGACAAATTTATTGGTTGTGGATATAGGTTATAAATCACTATATTTTACTATTGAGCAAAATTGCATACTAAACTGCCAAAAGGCATAAAAGACATAAAGGGAATATCTATGTTTTATTGCTTTCTTAAAGTGTATTTACCAAATAATAGCTCTTATTCAGTTAAAGAGTACATGCAATAAAAATGTTATCTTTCAAATGAATATTAACGATCATTATTAAGAAGTGTCCAAGATTTACACGTGAATAAATAAATGAAATGAAATGTTATCTTGTGTCTATATATACAGGGTGGTCCATTGATAGTGACCATGCCAAATATCTCACAAAATAAGCATCAAAGGAACAAACTACAAAGAATGAAACTCAACTAGCTTGAAGGGGGAAACCAGATCTATCACAAAGCAAAAATAGTGGTCCAACTAAAACATTCATATTTCTTCACATACTACATGGATATGTAATAAAAAATTGGGGTTCCTATTTAAAAAAGCGTAGTTGATGTCTGTTTGACCTGTGGCAGCGCCATCTAGCGGGCCAACCGTAGCGCCATCTGGTTTCCCCCTTCAAGCTAGACAAGTTTCGTTCTTTGTAATTTTTTTGTTTGACGCTTATTTTGTGAGATATTTGGCCTGGTCATGATCAATGGACCACCATGTATATTGAAGAAGCCACATAAATGTGTTTACTTTGATAATTAGAGAGACATTCAATACATTAGAGAGATATTCAAGACAAAATTTGATCTTTCACAATGATCTCTGAAAACATGACTGTAATGTACTGTAATGTAAACTACTGTTGAGAGGATTTACAGCAACCAGTCATAATTCTTTTTTTCTTTTATGCGTCGTCAGCCTTCTGACAGAATAGCACTTGCAACCTACATCCTTCCTTATTTGCTAGATGTGTTCTCCTACATTTTTGTCCCTCTACAGTTCCCTTTAATACCATGAAGGTTATTCTCTGATATCTTAACACGTGTCCTAACATTCTGTCCCTTCTTCTTGTCAGTGATTTCCGTATCTTCCCTTCTTCACCAATTCTGTGAGGAACTTCCCCATTCCTTATCTTATCAGTCCATCTGATTTTCAGCATTCTTCTGTATCACCACTTCTCAAATGCTTACATTCTCTCCTGTTCCAGTTTTCCCACTGTCCGTGCTTCACTACCATACAACACTGTGCTCCAAATGTATGCTTTCAGAAATTTCTTCCTCAAATTAGGGCCTATGTTTGACACCAGAAGACTTCTCTCGGCCAGGATTAGTCTCTTTGCCTGAGCTAGTCTGCTTTAATACGTCCTCCTTACGTCGTGTGTCACAGGTTCTTCTCCTTCCAAGCTAGCAGAATTTTTGACTTTGTCTACTTCATGACCACCAATTTTGATGCTGAGTTTCTCGTTGTTCCCATTTTTATCACTTTTCTCTTCTTTCAGTTTACTCTCAACCTGTATTCTGAACTCATTAGATTGTTCATTTCATTCAACAGGTCCTGTAATTCTTCTTCACTTTCATTGAGAATATAAACGTCATCAGTGAATCTAATAGCCTTCCACCTACAATTTTAATCTCACTCTTGAACTTTTCTTTTATGTCCATCATCGCTTCTTTGATGTATAGGATGAACTGGAGTAAAAGACTGCATCCCTGTCTCACACTTTTTTTAATTTGAGCAGTTTGTTCTTGGTATTCCAGTTTTAATGTTCCCTCTTGGTCCTTACACATATTGTATATCATCCATCTTTCCCTGTAGGTTACTCCTATTTCTCTCAGAATTTCAAACATCTTGCACCATTTCACACTGTTGAACATATTTTGTAGGTCTACCTGTCCTATGAGTATATCTTTCTTTTTCTACAGCATTGCTTCCATTATCAAGTGAAAAGTCAGAAGTGCCTCTATGGTGCCTTGATCTTCATCATCTAACTGATCCTCAGTTTTCTTTTCCATTCTTCTGTATATTATTCTTCCTAGCAACTTGGATGCCAGAGATGTTAAGCTGATTGTGTGATAATTTTCGCATCTATATGTCCTGATATCTTTGCAGTTTTATGGACGATATTTTTCTGAAAGTGTGACGGCACATCGCCAGTCTCACAAATACTACAGACCAACATGAACAGTCATGAATGGTTCCAATTTCCCCCAATGATTTTAGAAATACCTAGGGAATATTATTTACGCCTTCCATTTTATTTGATCTCAAGTCTTCCAGAGCTCTTTTAAATTCTGACTCTAATATTGAATCCTCTATATCTTCTTTATTGCATCCAGTTTCTTCTTCTATCAAGTAATTAGACAAAGTCTCCCTCACATAGAGTCCTTCAATGTACTCTTTCCACCTATCTGCTCTTTCCTCTGCATTTAACAGTGGAATTCCAGTTGGACTCTTTTAAGTTACCACCCTCGATTTCAATTTCACCAAAAGTTGTTTTGACTTTTCTATAAGCTGAGTCAGTACTTCCAACAATCATTTCGGTTTTTATTTCTTCACATTTTTCCTTCATCCATTTTGCATTGGCTGCCCTGTACTGCTTATTTATTCCATTTCTTGGTGATTTATATTGCTGTATTCTTGTCTTTCCCTGAACATTTTTGTACTTCCTCCTTTTGTTGATGAACTGAAGTATTTGTTCTGTTAACCAAGGCTTTTCCGAAGTTACCTTCCCTGTACCTATGACTGACTGTCCAGCATCCACGACAGCCCTTTTTAGAGATAGTCACTCATCTTCAACTGAACTGCCTACTATGATATTCCTAATCAGAGTATCCACAGTATTTGAAAGTTCAAAGGCATCTCATCATTCCTCAGTATCTCACTTCCTTCTACACCGATTCCTCTGTTTCACTTTCTTAAACTTTAATCTACTCCTCATTGTTCCTAAGCTAGGATCCAAGTCTATATCTGTTCCTGGGTATGCCTTTCAATACAAAATCTGATTTCGGAATCTCTGTCTAACCATTACATAATCCAGCTGGAATCTTCTCATGTCTCCGGGTGTTTCTTAATGCAGTGGTTTCCACTGCCTTCTTCATCCTCACTGCATTGATAATTGCTGATTCTTCCGCCTTTTGGGATCAGTTTCCCATTCAAAGAGCAAGAGAGTGCCCTGAACCTCTGCTGTAGTGCCCTGAACCTCTGTCCGTTCCTCCACTATCTTTGACAAGGCCGCTGGCAGGGCACAGGTAACGTCCTATGCCGGAAGTCTTTGGCTGCCCTTGCTGATGATTTTGACTCAAAACTTAAACAATGGATGGATTCGAACCCAGGACCCACGAAATTTTGATTACAAATCAAAGACGCTACCCCTAGACCACTGGCTCATCATTATTCGGGTTTTCAAATTTAATCTGAAAATTATCAATAATTTTTGTCACTCTTCTGAATAGTTTTAGGTTACTCTCTAAAGGAAAACTTAAAATCCAAAGAGATACTGGTGTCTGTAAATAATTGCAACAGAAAGACACAATTTATTCACCATTCTACTGAGTACCTAATGTCATGCAATTACATAGAAAAATTAAAGCCCTACCTGTAAAGAATCATACTCCTTCATCACCATTTCTTGGTTAGCAGATGATCTTATAGTTGTCAGACCATTCAGAGAAGCAGATAGGTATGAGAATACAGGACTTTTTGCTGAAATTGTAACACACATTTGTCAGCACATAACCAGCAACAGCAAAATATCGTAATATCATAAATTAATTACATGTTGTTCAATTATTGTATAATTACACAGAGATTTGGCTCAAGTAATGTTAGTTTAATTTATCATTCTTTAATTAAACTAAGATTAAACTGTAATTTTATTTTATTGTTGTGTAGTTAAACTGAGATTAAATTCTGAGGCGGGCCGGAGTGGCCGAGCAGTTCTAGGCGCTGCAGTCCGGAACCGCGTGACCGCTACGGTCGCAGATTCGAATCCTGCCTCGAGCATGGATGTGTGTGATGTCCTTAGGTTAGTTAGGTTTAAGTAGTTCTAAGTTCTAGGGGACTGATGACCTCAGATGTTGAGTCCCATAGTGCTCAGAGCCATTTGAACCATTTTTTTAAACTCTGATTTTGTTCATACATGTTTACCTTGGTAACATAAAGATAGCTATTCCTTACCCAATGTACAAAGAGTGCCACATGCCCACTCATGTTATGAAGAATGGCATGCCCACTCGAGGACTAATAATGTCCTTGTCTTATTTGAAAACTGCCCCCACCCCCACCCCCAATCCCCCGAAACTATCTATCAGTCAGAAATAGCTCTTATGTTGATGCTATAGCTCATTACAAATTATACTGCAAAATATTAAAGATAATAATATGGACATCAAAGGAAATGCTTTACAAGAAAAAAATAGTCACATCAGACAACAAAATAAAGACAATATAGAGTAACTTCAGTAGTATGAATATGATTCTCGCTACACCAGAAGTAATGTCCACCATAACATCATTAAAGTCAAAAAATTGTAGTGGTTATGATAATATCTCAACACTGTAAATTACAAAGTGAGCTTATTTGTGTAACCAGTCACTTATGAGTGGAACATTTGCCGAATGATTGAAATATGCTGAAGTTAAGCCATTGTTGACGAAAGGAGATAAAGAAACATCATTAAATTTACATCTGGTTTTAATTTTGCCAGCATTCTCAAAAATTTTAGAAAAGGTAATATTCAACTGGCCTCTTAAGCATTTGTCAACAAACAATGTATTGCCAAAGTCAGACAGTTCAGATTTCTAAAGGCTTCCAGCATTGAGTGGGCTACCTACACATACAGTGAGAATGTACTTAATTCATTAGACAATAAATTACAGGCTACGGATATATTTTGTGATCTGTCAAAGGCATTTAACTGTGTAATCCATAATATCCTTTAAAGTAAATTAGATTATTATTGTGTAAAAGGAAACAAAGGGTGTTAATAGGAAAGACATGTATTAAGCAATCAGACATCATCAAATTGGGAATTAGTTACATTTGGTGTCCCACAAGGTACTGATTGAGTACATCAATTATCTTTCATTAGTAACATTAGCAGATACCAAGTTTGGTTTGTTTGCAGATGATACAAACACTGCAGTAAATAGCAAATCAAGTATAGGCTTTGAAAGATCAGTTAATGAAATTTTCATGTACAATAATAAATGCTTTGTAAGTTATTCCTTGTCACTAAATTTTGAAAAAATGCACTATATGCAGTTCAGCAAATATGACAAGTAGATAGAAGAAGTTGACAACATCAAATTCTTGGGATTAGGGCTACAGCCTGATTACAAATTCAACTGGGAGGAGCATACCACAACACTGCTGAAGTGCATAAACATGTCTCTATTTGCAATATGAATGTTGTCAGGCATAGGAACACAAAAATTTAAAAAAAGAGCTACTGTACTTTCATTCCATAATCTCACCAGGATTTTTTGGGGAGTGGCCCATCAGGCCATGCTAAATTTTACAGAATCAGAAAACAAGTATTACAAATTATGTGTGGTGTGAATTCAAGAATGTCCTGCAGAAGTCCATTTAAGGAGCTGGGGATACTAACTAGTGTTTCCTTAATGAAAACTGTCATTAGAATATCAAAGCAACAGCTCAATTCATAGAATCAATAATAGAAATAAGAATAATTTCCACCAAGTTTTCAGGTCACTTACTTTGGTCCAAAAAGGTGTCCATTATTCTGGAACAAACATTTTCAACAAACTGCCAGCAGCTATAAAAAGTTTAACAACAAATAAAGTTCAGTTTAAGAGGAGCTTAAAGGATTTATTGGTGGCAAACTCCTTCCACTCTACAAATGAATTTTTAGCAGCACCAACTGATGTGTGTATATTACTAATAATTTCAAATAACATTAGTATTAGGTACATATTATGTACAATATGATTTCTTTACAAATCCAGTGCAGTAAAACAATCATTGTAAATAAGCGTTGTCAAAAGATTTTTCTATTTGATGATGCATGGCTACAATAGTTTAGGACCTATAATATGCACCTTAGTACACTGAACATTAACACATTTTGTGGTGTTACCTTTTAAATAAAGATATGTTTAAGTATTTTTTGACCTATTCCACATCCATGAGTGCTATTTCTGTTTTCTTTGTCAATATTTACGGTGTATTCTTGATTACTGCCAGTTTTTATATCCTCGGGGACCTCATCACTACAGCTCATTTGGAATGGAAAAGACATCTAATCCACAAAGACACAAAACTGACCATAAAACTTCATATGCCATTAGAGTTAACCAATAATCAAGTATGCACTGCTAAACAGCTATGGCTGTCAAACGCATCACATGCACGTCAGCATGCTGCAGTCAGGTGCATCCACAGTGTGGTACACTTTGACTACAGTCAGTTGATTAACAAGGCAAAAGAGATGTAGGGTGGCAAGGAGAGGGTAGGGAAGCATTGGGTGGCAGGAGTTTTCTTCCATCGTTTTCAATTTGTTAATTTTATTTTACAACATTGTAATACTTTTCAGTTTGTTTTACTGCAGTACAGTAATGAAACTAAGTAATGTTTGTGACTCACAGCAGCAGCACAAACTAATAATGTATTTTGTAACAGGCTAGGTTATTATGTTTATCTGTTACACTCCCGAATATAGTAGTAACGGGTCCTTGATTAAAAGAATCTATGACAACTGAAAACTTACAAAGTTATACTTACTAATTCCTTCCAGCCTCTTGACAGCTTGTCCTGTGCGCAGGTATATGGACCGTATTTTGTAAAACAGAAATCCAAAAATCAGCATCGGGAACACAAAATAGTAATTTGCGATTAACACCATTGTAAGGATACCAGCCATAACAAGAAGTTTCTGTGAAGAAGAAGAAGTAGTATGGCATTATTTGTGAACCACATACTGCATCAGTTCTGATATTCTTACGAAAATAACTTGTCCCTAAAAACTGTGCAAGTGTAAAATCATCAGAATGGGAATAAATTACATGTGGTGTCCCACAAGGATCCATCTTAGGGCCATTGCTTTTTCTTGTGTACATTAATGATCTCTCATCAGTTACACTTCCAGAAGCAGAGTTCGTTTTGTCTGCAGATGACACAAGTATTGCAATAAATAGTATGTCGAGCGTAGTTCTAGAAAGATCTGCTAATGATATTTTCATGGATATTAATAAATGGTTTAAAGCCAACTCATTGACATTAAACTTTGAAAAGACTCACTACATGCAATTCAGAACCTGTAAGAGGTTTCCACCCATCATATGCATAAAGTATGAAGAAGAGCAAATAGAAGAGGTTGACAGTCTTAAATTCCTGGGATTACAACTTGATAATAAATTCAGTTGGGAGGAGCACACCACAGAACTGCAGAAACGCCTTAACAAATCTGTATTTGCAATTCGAGTGTTAGCAGACATAGGCGACATAAAAATGAAAAAGCTTGCATACTTTGCCTACTTTCATTCCATAATGTCATATGGTATAATATTTTGGGGTAACTCTTCAAGTCAAACAAAACTTTTCAGAGTCCAAAAGCGTGTAATACGTATTATTTGTGGAGTAAATTCACGGACGTCATGTAGAAACCTCTTCAAAGAACTGGGTATACTAACCACTGCCTCTCAGTATATTTACTCCTTAATGAAATTTATCCTAAATAATATATCTCTTTTTCCAACAAACAGCTCAGTTCATACATACAATACCAGGAACAAAAATGATCTGCACAAAGACTTAAAAGCGCTTACTTTAGTTCAAAAAGGGGTCCACTACTCAGGAACACTCATCTTCAATAATTTGCCAGCAAACATAAAAAATTTAGTTACAAATAAAGATCAATTTAAAAGGAGGCTGAAAGACTTACTAGCGGCCAACTCCTTCTACTCCATAGACGGAATTTTTAATAGAAACAAATGATGTATTGTATATATTCATACTATTAGTATTGTTATTTCAGCAGAAAAAAAAGAAAAAAAAGAAAGTTGGCATGTTCCACATCCATGAGGATCTCCTCAGCATGGATCTATGGAACGGAAAAAAAGAAAAAGCCTGTCCAATAAAACTTGAGTTCTTTGAACCTCCTGGACATTTACCTATATTATTACTAATCCACTGCATCTTTCTCTACTCTACTTTGGTCTCTTCCATGGCCCTATATCTTTTCTTTGCTTTATTTTAACTTAATTTCTAGATCTGTTTTAATATTCATTTCTAGTATATTCTGAACAATTTTCCAACTGTAAAATCTATAGTATAATCACCTTTACTAAATTTATGCTTTGAAAACTAGGCTGATGCATTAATTAAGTGCTTCTCACATTATTAGATAGTTACTCAACTGTAATAATATTATTTTCTGACAAGTGCTGAACATGAAAAAAAAATACAAAACATAAGACAGAATACATCTGATTACTGAATATAATTACCGTTATTGCATCCAACATTACTTTTGGCAGTAGTTCATCAACAGCTCCAACATCTTTTGAGAAACGATTCAGAATTCGACCTAACAAAACAAAAATTTTAGGAAAATAACATAAAAATAGAGTTACACAATGAATTCCACTTAATAGAATAGAATGAACTTGTATACATTAAAAGTAATTAAAAGTAACTGTAGCATAGAGATATCCCAAAGAGAATTAAGTGAAACCATCAAAACTGAACAGATTAGTTTTTTACTATTTCAATGATCAGTTGTTCTTCAGAAACTGATTGACTGAAAGGGCAGGGCAACATCATCTTGCAATAATTTCCCTCTCGATTTCTATACATGGGGTTTCATTGATCCTGATTTAGCCCATTTGTATTTACTGTTAATTTCATTCTTGAGTTACCTATTGTGTGGCTTCCTACCTCATCATTATATTAAATATGTAAAGTAAAGGATTGGCAACCACTCACCTAAAGGCGACTGAAGTGTGGCACATGGAAACATGTAAAAGAAACAGTATTTTACTAGCTTTTGAAATCTTACTCTTTCTCTAGTAGAATTACACAGTTCACACACACACAACCACACAGACACCCAAATGCACACACTTACGGCCCACAATTGTGGGCATTTGAGTCTGTGTGATTGGGTGCATGAATGTGTGTACTTCTATTCAAGAAAGTGCAAGAGCTG
Organism: Schistocerca nitens; assembly: GCF_023898315.1. NCBI lineage: Eukaryota > Metazoa > Arthropoda > Insecta > Orthoptera > Acrididae > Schistocerca > Schistocerca nitens. The sequence continues at coordinate 4,641,076 of NC_064615.1, read as the reverse complement.
GAAAGCTAGTAAAATACTGTCTCTGGAATATTTCTATGTGCTGAACATCCGTCAACTACAGGTGGAGTGGTTGACTTTCCTTTACTTTACATATTATCCATCCAGGAATTTCCACTGCTGTTATTCTTATATTTTCTTCTTTCATTGATAAGCTTAAGTTGTTCACTTCTTTGTTGCTCTTATGTCTTGGCTTTCACTGTACCTATGATTTCCTGTCTTGCCTTAATTATAATCTACTTTATCAAATATTCAAAAAACAAAAATTCCACAGTGAAACCACTTTTTGAGAAGCATGACAAAACTAATTTAACCAACTACTGTGCAATATCTCTGTTAAGTTGCTTCCCAAACTATTAGTAATGTACAAACGAATTGTAGATCACCTCACCATTCACAACACCCTCAACAAAAATCAATTAGGCTTCCAAAGAACAGATTTTCTCTCACACAAATGAAATTCGTGTGTCACTAAAAAACAAAATGTCACCTATTGGAATTTCCTGTGACTTGTTAAAGGCCTTTGACTGTGCTTACTTCACTTAAAGAAGACCAATTTTTATGGTTTGAATGGTAGTAATGGTACATGGATTGAATTAATCTACACAATAGGAAGCAGAAGGTGATACTAAATGGTTTTGATGGCTGTCCTGTCTCAATGACTGAGGCACATTAAAGTGTGGAGTGCCACAAGGATCCATTTTGGGGCCTTTACTGTTTCTTATCTTTGTCAATGACCTCCCATTCTGTACAAACACTGAGAGTAAATTTACTCTTTTTGCTGATGACACTACATATATTATTGTGTGCCACCTCTAAAAGTTTCTGGGTATTATAACTGGTAACAAGTTAAATTGGTCTGGGCATATTCTAGATCTTCATAAAAGACTAAGTGTATCAACATATGCCCCGCGTGTAATTACCCTTGTTGGCAATATGAATGCTATCAAAGCAGCTTACTTTGTCGATTTTCACTCCATCATTCATATGGCATAATTTTTTTGGGTAATCAACTTTAGCCAAAAAGATCTTTACTGCACAACAGAGAGCAATTAGAATCATGAGTGGTGTTCATCCACAATGTTCTTGCAGCAGCCTGTTACATAAGCTCCAAATATTAAACACCACATGTCAGTACTTATTTTCTTTGATTATTTTCGTCTTGAATAACCTTTCTCTTTTCACATCCAATAACGCATACCATGTTCACAACAGAAGGTCTAAAAATGATTTACACAGAGATGTAAGACAGCTAAGTATCATACAAGGTGTTCATTATACTGCCACAAAACTCTTCAATTCTCTTCTATCTGATGTCAAAGCCCACATTAATTCCTATATTTAAATTTAAATTAAGAAAATACCTTATGGATAAGTCCTTCTATTCTCTGGGTGAGTACCTGTAGAGTAAGCATAATCAGTGACTGTCTTTATAATTTTTTATTGCATTTCCTATGTATATTCTAGTCTCTGTTTATATTACGTTACCTGTAATTTGTCTTCACTGCCTAAGATGAGTTCTGTATGAAAAGTTATTTTCAGTAGTTTACGTCATATTTATGTGAATTGTATCTATTTAATTTTAATTCATCCTTTAAGCTTATATCACCAGATTGCTACATTCTTGTCACTGGACTAATGTTTGTTGTATATCTACAAAGATGTAAACCTGACTCATTTCGCATCCTTGTAGTTCATCACTATATGGATTCATGGAATTTGAAATAAATAAACAGGACCTCATCTTAATGACATTGCTTACTGCCTGGAAAATTCCCCTAAAAAGTCTCTTAGACATCTTTCACAGCACACACAAATTTCTTGCACCTCCGTACAAAGGGCTGCAAAGTTACTTCGAATATAAAGTAACAGTAGTGCAAGAACCTAACCTGGTGAACATAGGGTTAGGTTATGCAAAAGGGTTTTGAAACAAGTGCACAACAGTGAAATGGATCCTTACTTCATTCTGTTTGCAGACAAGGCTTGGTTCCATTTCCCAAAACTGACAACATCACGTTCAATAGGAATGTTGTGTGCAGTTACTGATGAAAGAATAATACAGCCACTTTTTTAAGGACACAGTTAACAGTGAAAGATATGTGCAAAATGTTTTGCAACCATTTTTTAATAAATCAAGAAAATGAAGCTTCGTTTTTTCAACAGTACTTTGAAAGGGCTCATATGCCTAATGTTTGTACACAATTCATGACATGTTCCATGACAGAGTCATTAGCAACAATATCTGGCTCACTGGAAGTCTCGATTTAACCCCATGTGACTTGTACCTTTGGGGAGCACAAAGGAATGAAGTTTACACAACAAATACACCCAAGTTAAAGGAACTCAAGGACAATGTCCGTTACTATTCAGCCCTCAAAGAGAACTCACAGTGTGATGAATAATTTCTTCTGTAGCTGTCAGAAAAGGATGTAAAACAATGGCAGGCAGTTCCAGTATCTCATTGCATGACAAGGGTGAGTACAAAATGTATTTGCATGTATTTTGTATTTACTACTGCGGTAATGGCCAGGTGACACAGCATCTGATTCACTGGGTAACGGAGCACTTGTTGCCTGCCATCTACTGCATGCAGTCATCAGATAAATTTTAATCAAACTACTGCTGTCCATATGAGCCTTTGTGTTTAATATTGTTACTTTGCTGTTAACAAGAGTTTTCAGCTTTTAAATCTAGATGGTCAAATATTTTGTAAAAATGTTATCAATAGTGCAATTTAATTTTAAACTTAATTTCTTGATTTATGTCTGATGGGAGATTGATAAAGATTTGCTCTAGGATATAGAACATCACTGTAAACCCTATGCAAGGGGGCAAAGTGAACAAACAAATTGTTGTGTCTTGTATTGCGGTTGGATTTTGATTCATCTGAATTGTAGTGGCAAGATGGTGTGACAATTTCAAGGTTCTCAATAAGGCCTCTGAAAGATATGCACTTATCTACTTGTTGCTGACTTTTGCTGAATAAATGCTTCACTTAAGCTACATTGCCCCAGATGATAATTCCCTTGGCATCAAGTCAACACAACATAAACTGAGTTTCTTAATTACTTTACCTATGTCTTGACCTAATGTTCATGTCCAACTGGAGCTGAAAAAGAAAGTTTATAAGTAGGTTTTCATTTTGTTTTAGCCATTAATGTCTATTTTGAGTACTGACAAGTCCTTTTTGCTGCACAAATGAATTTTTAATGATTAAGACATAGTATGTTCACTTTGAAAAAATTATTGGTCTGTGCAGCTATGGTCTGCACTTTGTTTAGTGCAGTTAAGTTTACACCATTGTTTAGTTTCCTTGTAAAAAGTATGGGACATTTAAGTTGGGAGTAGGAACAGATCCAGCAATGAAACTTGGGGACTCCACACTTTGTGTTTCCCCATTCTGAGTTCGGGTTTATTCCTGTTACACAGCCTTTCAGTATGATCCACTGCTTCCTGGTATGAAGATATGACTCCATTTATGCAAGAAGGTTGTTATTAATACCATAATATTTTAATTTTGCAGCAGAATTTTGTGGTCTACACAATGAAAGCATTCAAATCAATCAATGGAAAATCCACCAGTGCTTGTGAGTGCGAGTGCACCGAGTGTGGGTCCTGCACATGTGTGAGCCTACGCCGCCCCACCCACTGGAGACACGTACTTATATGTGTGTGGAGCAGTGTGGACTGAGGCGCTCAATGTTAGTCTAGTTTGCATCCTGCAGATCAGTTGTTCTGTGTCCTGTGGAGTTCTGAGAGGCTATTTCCATGTTGTTCAGAGGTTGTGAATAAAGCCATATTTATGTGACTTGGATCTGGTTTGTGTGTTACTTGGTTACTACAAAACTGGCAATGAGTTCGGAACAGTTTTCGCATGTGCAGTCTTTCGGTGCAGTTTCATCTGGTTTATCCATTACGGACGCCGTGCTACTGGTTCTGATTGAACAGCTTACTTCTGCTGTGAACACTGTCAGCTTCCATTAACAGACAGGGTACTGTTCCACTGGTCCATCTATACACTTGTCCTTCATATGATGATTCAAGCGAGGATTGGGAAGCTTACAAAAAAAAAAACACTCAGACAGCATTTTTTTGCCTTTCAGTGTGACAGACCTGAATTTGTACAAAGCCTTCTTCCTCTCGTGGATTCCATCTGATATATACTAATTGCTGTGTTAGCCTGCCTCTTTACAAAAACCGGCACCTGCAACTTTTGATCACAAGTGCAGTTTATTGACCAACTACTATCACTAATGATGCATGTCACAGCAGCGTGAGTTGAATTCTATTGATACCACAAGAAAACGAACCAGCCATACAGGGCCTGGGCAGCCATATTTCAAGGTCTTAGCCGCAAGTGTCAATTCGTTACTGATGCTCATAAAGACTCTTATGCGGGCTCTGCGGCATGCAATGCAATTACCTGTTTAGCTCCACATGTCCTATTCCTGCCACCTTGACAGATCAAGTGAAAGCAGAAATGGACAGATTTCAATCTCTAGGGGTGGTGTGACCTGTTACGGCTTGTGAATGATCATCTCTGCTGGTTGTAGTTCGGAAGCCGTCAGAGAAACTTCGTCTCTGTGGCGACTTCAGTGCAACTGTCAATGCACAGTCAATTGTGGATAGGTATCCTGTCCCATGCTAGGAATGTTGGTGAAAATATTGTGTGATCAGCACTTTTTAAAAATTGAATTGCCTGAAGTGTATCAGTAGGCTCCTGTGGACAAAGCGTCTTGGTGAGTTCTGGTTTTGAATACTCCTTTTGGTCTGTATCAATATCTGTGCCTTCTTTTTGGTGTGGCTAGCACCGCTGCTATTTTCCAATGATTTTTAGAGCAACTGACTGTGCCTGTCCTGTGTTGCATTAATTACCTTAGTTTTGGGGACTGATGTCTCACAGTACAGCCTCGGCGTGGTCCTAGCACACTGATAAGCCAATAGCTTTGAACAACTTGCTGCTTTCACTTCTAGATCCCTCACTCTGGCCCAACAGCATTACTCTCAGGTGGGAAAAGAGGCTCTTGCCATACTCTATGCTCTCCATGTTTTTTGTATGGCTTCAAGTTTCACGTTATTACTGACTACAAATGCTTGGTTTCCTTGTTCAACCCTCACAGTTCCTCGAATGGCAAGGCAGCACACTGCCTACAACGATGGATACTGTTCTTGTCTTGCTACAATTAGGAAATCCATTTTTGAACTACTTGATATGCTATTGCAGTGCCTGTGGTATTCACAGTTATGATGCAAAGTTTCTTCTCGAATGCATACGTGTCTGAAGCAACAGGCACTGCGGCAACTACTGCCATTATGAAATATATGAAATGTATTCACAGTTGAGAATATGGACAATCGTCAGATGTATATTGGAATGATGAGAATGAAAACTTGTGACAGACCAGGACTCAAACCCAAATTTCCTGCTTATTGCGACCGATCGCCTTACCATTTGGCTATCTGAGCGTGACTCACACTTAGGCCCAAGCTTCCTTATATAACCTGTTGCCATACATCCATTATTTATATTCTTGCCCAGGGGAGAAATTTTACTTGAAAGTTGCTTGCTTATGAATGTGATATTGCAGTTCCTGTGTTATTATGAATTATGACGCAAAGTTCCTTCGGATACGCACATATGTCCGACGGAACACTGCATTTTGATTTGGAATAATGCATGTCTGAAGGAACTTTGCATCATAGTTCAGAATAACACAGGCACTGCAATATCATATTTATCTGCTGACACCGGGCAAACGACTTTCAATGGATATACTTGCAGACACTTGGTTGTCGATATGGAATTTTTGACCTGGCCGTGCATCATGCTCAGATAGCCAATGGTAAGGTGCCCACTCATGATAAGCATGAAATTCAGGTTCGCGTCCCGGTCCGGCACATTGCTGTCATTCCATTATGCAGCTGCTGGTTGTCCATATTCGTGACTGTGAATACATTTCACGTATTTTCAACATTCGTGTAAACATGCCAATGCGGACATCTTGTCTCACCTTCCTGTGGGTCCTGACCCTGACTCTGATCATGAAGAATTGCTTTGCTTCCATTTTCATATTGAAACACAGGCCATACTTGAGGGTTTCGAAATTACGAGTTCACGCGAAACAGCTGCCATTTCTGCTGATCTGGTTCTACACCATGTGGTTTGGCTTGTTCAACAAGGCTGGCCTGATAAACTGTCAGGTCAGGCTTTGGACCCTCTGCACAACTATTTTCCCTTACAGTACCACCCCTCTGTTCTAGAAGGTGATTTGCTGTTGTCCACGGAAGACTAGCCTCCCAGAGTAGCCATCCCACCAGATTATGCTGCGAGATTCTATGTCTTCTTCACCAGGGCCATTGGGGAGTTTTGTGAACTTCATTGTTCTCTAAGAGACATGTTTTTTGGCCAGTGATTACGGCAAAATTGTCCGTTTTGTCGTGGCTTATGAGCAGTGTGCCCGACAACAGGCAGCTCCTACGATATCTATGCCCCACGGCCCGCTGCACACCATGGGAACGCATTCATGTAGACTTCACGGGTCCCTTCTCGCATTTCTATTTGCTCTCGGCTGTGGATGCATTTTCGCGGTTTCCTTACATTTTCCGGAGTGCGTCGATGTCAGCTGAGGTCACAATTCGTACGCTTTTGAGGGATTTTTCTACGGAGAGCTTGCCTCGCACCTTAGTTACCGATAATGAGCCCCAATTTGTTTCTCACACCTTTCAATTGTTTTGTTCCCGTCACAGCATTTGTCATGTTATGGCACCATCATTCCACCCTCAATGAAATGGCTACACAGAATGACTTGTACAAGTGTTTAAGCCCCAAATGAAAAAGTAGTTGTGGACTGTTCACCAGACGGTGCCATTCTCCATTTTCTGAGCACATATTGCTTCACGCTTATGAGAGAGTGAAGCCTGTCCGAGTTGCTTCACGGCCAGCAGCAACGCACGCTCCTCCACCTTCTGCGGCCAGCGCTGTACCTGCCGCAGTTGGGTTCATCTGCCCACTTTGTGCCAGGATTGCCAGTTTGGGCACAGAGGTTTGGTTGCAGACCCAAGTGGATACTGACCACTGTCGTATCCCACTGGGGATTCCGTCTTTATGACTCGTGTACCGATGACGGGTTGGCGGCACACCACTTTGATCATTTGCGTCTCTGTTCACCACCGGAAGCTATCAGTTTGTGGGTGTGGTCCCTACTGCCACAGACAGTCCCGCTGCCCTCCACCTTGAGCCCATCGTCACCTGCTATGAAGGGGCCCCTTTCCCACTGGCTGCCTCTTCCATGTGTGGTGCCCTGGGAGTTCCAGCTTCCCTGTGCCAAGCACGAGTCGGTCACCAGCCTCAGGTCCATAGACACTTCCTGCTGTTCCGATTGGACTGCCTTCACCAGCCCCTCACCATTGTCGCCAGTAGGTCCAGCCCTGTCTCCTCCACAAGGGGACCTGCCTGCTGATAAAGATGCAGAAATGGCAACGGCACCCTCTTCTCTGGTGCTGTCGTCGGGTGCCAGGCAGGCCCACCACCCTCGGGTGTGCCCGCATCTCCACGTGGTCTCGTCTTACGCTCTATCCCTTGCCCAGCGTATTGTCCCATCCCTTCCGTCAGCACCAGCTGCCACCGCTCTGGATGTGATGGATGTGTCTCTCATCGGGCCACTAGCGTATCCTCCATCACCTGAGCATCCACTTTGCACGAGGGGCAGGTGTGCTATATCTTGATACTAGTGTGTGTGAGTGTGCCAAGTGTGGGTCACTAAGCATGTGCACTTGAATTGGCCACGAAGAGTATCAGAGTGGGCCGTCCGCTGGAGACCACCTGCGGTAGGTGTAAGGTGTACACATGGCGCAGTCTCCACCGCACTGTCTGCCGGCGACACACGCACGTGTATGCAGGGAGTAGAGCTGACTGAGGCTCCCTATGTTATTCTATAAGGTGTACAACTTTGCTTCCGCCGTTTTTTCCCCGACATTTGAGGCCTTAATGAAACAAATTTGTTACACACGTATCACTCAAAGTATTTTCCATCGCTGGCCACTACTTTCTCCCATCTTTCTGGCAGTGTATGAACCCCGGGTCGAAAAAGTTGTTAATCTTTTGAAGCGATCCACAAATCGATCCAGTTTGTGACTTCTTCGTGAGATCTGAAGTGTTGGCCAGCCAGGCCATGAACCATTGATCTAAACAGGTGATAGTCAGAGGGAGCAACGTCCAGAGAATATGGCGGGTGGGGTAGGGCATCCCATTTTAATGTTTCCAAGTATGTTTTGACCTCTTTTGCAATGTGGGGTCGAGCGCTGTCGTGCTGCAAAATCACTTTATCGTGCCTCTCACTGTATCACGGCTGTTTGTCTTTTAACGCTCTGCTCAGACACATTAATTGCATTTGATAACAAGCACCTGTGACTGTTTCACTTGGTTTTAACACCTCATAGTACATGACGCTGAGTTGGTCCCACCAAATGCAGAGCACGATCTTGGAGCCGTGAATATTCGGTTTGGCTGGCGACGTGGAAGCGTGGCCAGGACATCCCCATGATCTTTTGCTTTTAGGGTTATCATAATGAACCCATTTTTCGTTCCCGGTCACAATGCGATGCAGAAATCCCTTCCGTTTTTGCCTCTGAAGCAACTGTTCACAAACACACAAACACCATTCAACATCTCTTAGTTTCATCTCACACGGGACCCAAGTTCCTTCTTTCTGAAACATGCCCATAGCCTTGAGATGTTTTGAAATGGCTAGCTGTGTCACTCCCACAAATCATGCCAATTCTTCTTGAGTTTGACGTGAGTCTTCACTCAGCAATGTCTCCAATTCTGCATCTTCAAAAACATCCTCTCTTCCACCAATATGCCGGTCTACAACATTAAAATCACCGTTCTTGATGTGTTGAAGCCACTCACAACATGTTCTTTCACTAATAGCGTCCTTACCATACGTACTTGAGAGCATTCGATGAACTCAGCTGCTGTTTTCTTCATATTGAAACAAAACAGTAACACCTTCCGCAAATGACGAGAATTAGGCTCGTAAACTCACATTTTGAATCAAGAGCAACTTTATGATGCAGACACAAACCGACTAATGTTTGAATGCGGTTATGTTGACCGAGGTCCAAGCTAACTGCCTGACGTCTGCGATCTGTTTCTTTTGACCATTACTTACCATTGTCGCCACCTATCGGCAAATGGCGGAAACAAAGTTGTACACCTAGTAGTTTATACTGTGAGTTGTGGAGTCCCCCAAGAGGCTATTTCTGTAGCGTTCAGAGGTTATGAATAAACCATATTTGTGTGACTTTGATTGTGTTTGTGTATTACTTGGTTACTACAGTGTGCTTTTGAAACTAACATCTGTTGTTGGAGTTCATTTTAATGATATACTGCTTTTTGGCTGCTACGATATTTGTTGTCTAATGATACCTCTCACTGAACTGGGATAATGCTGAATGGTATCTTTTGGATGGAACAGCAATGGAAATGTATGACAAAGCAATTACTGACACCCCCCCTTTTCTCTCTCTCAGAAGGAGGAAAACAAAGGAAAAAAATAAAATATTTTTACTGAACCAGGGTACAGTAGGATGAGATGCAGCAAAACACCAAACTATACTATGTGAAATCTGGCACAATTGATTATCATCACATTGAGAAAGGTACTAGCAGTGCTTTAAAAAATTGTGGTTATAAATTGGTTATTAGAGTATGAATGCACAATGAAATGGACAATTCTGTAGAACATCTGGAAGCACACAATTAATCAAGCATGCCAAGAAAACCTGACGGATCACGTCAGTCTAATAGATTGGCATTTAAGTTTACTTAGAAGGGCTGGCTACAATTCCTCCCAGCTTTCAGAATGATTTGGAGAAATGTGATGCACGTATATATGGATCTTTATTTTACAGTTTAATAATAATAAAAAAAGATTTGTTAGTCTTTATTCAGGGACTGTAGAACAGTTTTCACTCACCTGAAGGATTTGTGTCAAAAAATCTCATTGTTCCTTTCAAAACATTGTTGAACATTCTATTGTGAAGGCCCTGTGATGAGTTTAAAGCAACCTTGAAGAACAATAATGCTCTGATGGTTGTAAGTATGATACAGCCAGCTATGCATGATGTGTAAATCAGAATGTACTGGTCTCTTGTGAAGAATGTGGACTGATCATACGGTTCAGAAATTTCTCTTTTCTTTCTGTAGCTGGTTGCATTGATTTCTTCTGGAAATTTGTATGTTGTTACACCTCCAGTATTTATTTCTGTGGTAGTGAGATCCGATGTTCCATAAGCATTCTGATCACTTGATACATTGTACCTTTGCAATGGAGTAGATGTAAATGAACTGCTTGACATTACACTTTCTGTTATGTGCATAACACTTGTGACTTCTCCTCCATCCAGTGGTCCACTATCAGTTTCTTCTGCTTTTTCAGATACTGTGTAATTATTTACACTGGCATGTGAAATATTATCAACACCAATAGTAGCACTGACTGCATCTGAATTGTCTATATGTGTTCTCATAGAACTGTTTAAGTTCATCATGTTCCTATTAAAGTTATTAGAATCGTTTTCCGCTAAATGAAAAGTAACATTTTTCTCATCCGATTCATTAAAGGTGTGTGACATTTCTGTTACTGGCAGAGGGATCACTGATGAAGATGCAGCATATTGTAAGGTCACATTGTTACTTATATTAGACATGGCCAGCTTATGGAGGTAATCATCCTCTAACTGCAATCTCATTTGCTCCTGGTTTGTCCTGTAACAATAAAAGCAATCCACATATCAATAGTAGGAATGTATATAGATTGCAATATCAGTTTTGCCACTCTATACATGTTTGCCTTATTAACTTAACAATGTAATTGATGTATCCTTTAACTTAGACAACAATACATTAAGATGTACATTGGTGTAAGTTGTTTTTTTCTTTTTTCTTTTTTTTCACATTAGTGCAGTTTCTGTCACTCCAACAGATTGTATAGTGTCCAAATCAGAAGCACAACATATTGATACTGCAGTATGAGATGCAGATGATACAATATTATCCACTAAGATCTAGGCTTGAGTCCCACTGTGCCACACAGTTTCAATCTCTCAGGAAGATCAAGAATAATAACAATAATAATAATAAGTTCTTGACTACTGAGTAAGAAATAAGTCCCACACAGGATGATTCCTAGGATAGGCTATGGCTTAGACTCATGTGTTCGCAAAGTGTATTAAAACTACTGCTATATTTCAAAACTCATTTAAAAATGGGATATACCATGGAGGAGAAAGTTTTCCTTTTTGTTTGCAATGAGGGCAGAGTAACTATAATGCTCTTTAATAATCTTTCACAATGACTGAAAACAACTTACTAATTTTCTTCAAGTTCCATGGTATCTTGTGAGTCAAAGGTAGTAAGACACTGAATGGGCCACTACAGTGAATACAGAACACTAACAGTTAAAAATTTAAATAATATCATGAAAACAAGTGTTTCTTTATAGTATATTTACAAGTAATGCATTATAGTGAAAGGCTCTAAACACTAAGAGAAACTGTGTGCATAATAACAGGCATATGCCACAATAAATCCTTTCAATTCATATTTGGAAATCTACTGGAAGCATATCTACAACTGATTCTACACAACATTTCTATACCCCACTTCATAAAGTGTTATCAAAGTGCAAATTGTTTTTTTTGGTGTAGTTGAGTGAACGATGCAGTGCTTTTGAAATGCGTCCGTATTATTAACTACAAAACTCATAAGAAGTATGTGTACAGGTATGAAGGGGCTAAAATTTCAAGTCACTTGAGCAATGGTGTGCAGGAAATACAGAAGTCATTCTGACCACTCTTTTCTGGGTGAGGAATATTATTTGTTAATAAACAAAAAGTTTTCTCAAAATATGGTACCATATAAGACACAGAGCCAAGTAAACAAGCTTTGGTGTTTCAGTATCAACAAAAACAGAGATATTCTTATAGCCAAGTTGGCAACAATTAGTTTCTGAACATGATCACAAACACAATACTTCGAGATGACTGGGTATTGTGTCTTCTTCATCATCATCATTCATCCCCGTTATGGTCAGAGGAAGGCAATGGCAAACCACCTCCGCTACAACCTTGCCTAGTACAGTGGTGCAGGTCTCCCGCATCATCCCTTATGCTCTGTCAAGGAGTGTGGGACTTCATCATCATCAATTTCTTTTCATGATCACCATCCATTCCATTCAACTGCTCTTCCAAGCCCTTTGTGTCTCTGGCAGCAAAACAATATGACTGGAAAACCTTAAAGATTTTATTTATTGCACCTAAACTTTATAATTCTCATCAGGGATAGGCTGCAACATTGTCGCTCTCCCTTCTCAACTACTGCTTCCCTTTCATGCTACTTGACTCTTATCACTGCAGTCTGGTTTCTGTACAAGTTGTAAATAAACTTTTGCTCCCTGTATTTCATCCCTGTTACCACGTGAAATGAAAGAATGTATTCCCGTCAACATTGTCCCCTCTACACCTACAAATGTAGTTTTGCCTTTAGTCTATGTTCTAAGATAAGTTATTGGGCCAACATTGCCTTGCATGTTCCTACATTTCTACAGAATCCAAATTGATGTTCCATATGATCAGCTTCTACCATTCAACCAGGCCTGCGATGCATTATGTGGGACTTTTGAAGCCCGCTACTTTAGGATGGCTGGGATGGTCCCTTTAACGTATTTTGAAAGTGGAGATGTGTGAATCAGGAGGGTGTGGAGTTCTAATGCAGCAGCTGTGAGTGCTCATGAGGGATCTTGTGTTTTAATTATGTTCTGTAGCTCGAACTGGATGTAAAGAATGGAGTCATTAAGAACAGTTTTGTATGTCGAAGTTTGCAAGAGCTGAAAATGAAAGAGGTTGGTTTCGAGGAAGAGGAGGAGAATCCCTCTGGGATTTGGGCTGAACTGCTCTAGGCAGGGTTTGACGCTCACTCTGTTGGTTGCGGGTTGGGACTGGGTGGTGGGTAGTATTTTCAATTGAGATTGTGGTTAATTTTTTTATTTATATTTTTAATTTATTTTATTTGTTTATTTTGACTCACTATTTCTTTATTATCTTTCTGCTTTTACTTTTCCATCTTTGCTTCCTCTCTGCACACACTATCCTCTCTCTATCTTTTTGTCTAGTTCTTATTTGCCTATTCATCTCTCTGCCTCTCAATCAGTTTTTTTAGTCCTTGTCTTTCCTGGACTGACGCTAGCAGTACTTATCATTGTACTGTCTTTGACCTCCTACTCTCTTCAGTGCCCCTGTCCCCCTTTCATCTTAGTCTCTACTCACCCTGATAACAGTTTGGTTCCTCACAAACAAGGTCAGAGTGACCTTCTCTGGAACTATGCTTACCAATGTATTATCTTGAACCTCCTACTCTCTCTAATATCCCACTCTCCACTTTACCCCTTTCAATCTTCATCTCCCCTCGTCCTCTCAACAGCTGGGCCCCTCCCATAGTGGGGTCTGAGTTATCTGCACTTTCTTTTTAACCTTCCTCAACCTATCACTCTCTCATCCCTGAAGAAGAAACTAAGCATTCCAAAACTAGGATACTTTTATATGTGTCTGTTTCCAGTATTGGCATTTTAAATTCAATATCTTGTGTATCATCCAAGGATTCCTAATGGGCCTAGTCTTTTTGCCAATTTGATCTTCTGCTGCCTTCACTGTTTCAAATCCAAAAGCTATGCATTTATCTTCTATTGTATTCATTTGCCTTGTTTCAGTCAATAATTGATTAATGATCCATTTGAATCTCTCAACAATCCCTGGTTACTTAAGTCACGAGGGCATCCTGAAAGGTAATAACTCTGAATTTCTAATATGGAAACTCTTAAAGCTTTTTAAATAAAACAAACATTATTAAAATTGATCTTTATTTTCATGTCTACATATTTATTTCTCAAAATAATCGCCCTGGCAATGAGCACAATTTTCCCAACGAGAGAGCAGTTTGTTGATACCGTCATTCATTGCAGAATGTTTGACTTTGTTGATGAAGTCACAACCTCGTCTCTGCTTGCATTGTTTCATCACTATCAAAGTGAAGCCCTCAAAAATGTTCTTTCAGTTTTGCCACCAGATGAAAATTGGATGGGGTCAAGTTGGGACTGTATGGAGGATGATCGATGACACTGAACCCAAGGCATCTAATTGTTGCAAATGTTGCAGTGTTCATACGTGGACTGGACAGCATGCTGTTTCTCATGCACCAATGTAAATTATGTTACAAACAGCCATGCTGCAAGCTACAATTTGGCACCCTCTGGGGCAGTGGCCTGCAAATAAGTATACATGAAGAATAAAAATGTAAAATGTTAATAATGTTTGTTTTATTCAAAAAGCTTTACGAGTTTTCACTTCAAAAAATTGGGGGCATTACATTTCAGCAAGCCCTCATAATTCCCTTTCTGTACGTTCTTCAGTTTTAACCTGCAGTTCAAAACCAATAACTTATGGCTCGTGTCTATATCTGGCCCTGGAAATGTTTTACACATAAAAATCTGGTTTTAAAAGCTGTCTGGCTGCTATAAAAATTTATATGAACCCGTCTGGTGTCTCCACATACATAACTTTCTTTCATGATTTTTAAACCAAATGTTAGCAATGATTAAATCATGCTCACTGTAAAACTCTACAGCCATCTTCTCCTTTCATTTCTTTCCTTCAGTCCAGTTCTCTAACTACCTTTTCTTCTCTTCCTTCTCTTATCATTGAATTCCAGCCCCCTATCACAATTAAATTCTGTTTCCTTAATGAACTGACTCATCATACATTCTTTCAATCTCTTCATCATGTACAGAGATGACAGTTTATAAATTTGTCCTGCTGTGGTGGTTGTTGGCTTCATGTCTATCATGTGTATGAAATGTGTTCACTATGCAGTTCATAGTAGCTTTCTTGCACGCTTATTTTCTAATTCAGTATTAGGCCTGCTTCTGCATTAGCCTATTTCATTTTGTGTTGATAATTATGTATTTACCTGACCAGAAGACCTGTTCCATCTGCCACCACATTTCACCAATTCCCACTATATCTAACTTTAATTTATCATTTCTCTTCTTAAATTCTCTAACTTACCTTCCCAATTGAATGATCTAATATTCAACACTCTTGCCCACGGACAGCCTGTTTTTTTATTCCTGTTGACATCCTCCTGAGTAGTCATTACCACAGATTAAAACAGGGGACTATTTTACACCTGAAATATTGTACCCGAGGGGATTCCATCACTGTTAAGCCATGTAGTGGAAGCTACATGTCCTCAGGAAATATAAGAGTTCTACTTTCCTCTTGCTTTCAACTGCTCACAGCACAAACACAGCAAGTCCATGTTTGCTAATGTTATGAGGCCAGATCAAAAAATCATCCAGACTGTTGTCCTGCAACTGTTGAAAGGCTTCTGCCCTTCTTCAGGAACCACACGTTAGTCTGGTCACTCTGCAGATACTTCTCCATTGTGATTGCACCTATGGTAGGGACATCTGTATCACTGAAGCATGCACACCACTTCCAAGGTTCATGCGGATTCCTATCCGTAGCTTTTAGCAAATTTTTGACAAGTGGCCTTTTCAATTGTTTTCCCAAAAAAATATTTCTTTCCTCATTCTGTGGTGCACATTTTAATGTATCCTAGACGTGAGGCTCCAAGGAAATTGTTTCCTCCATTCTCCCTCTATCTCTTCCGTAGCCTGATGAAGGATTATTGCCTCATTTATGTAACAGATTACAAAAGGCATTAAATAACTTTCAAATTAAATGTGGTTTATGGCACAAAGCAAGACACAAAACTAGTTTCTATGGAGACTTTGCTTCTTTGTGTAGGGGTTCAGAGTGGAATTCTGTTTTCCGATTTAACGTTATTCGACAAGATCTCATCTACTGTGAAACATTTGTCTCTACAATTTGACACACAAATAAAAACAACAGATTTATGGATACTTTTTCTACAGATTATCTTGTTAAGTTGAGTGAAAGATTGAAGATTCATGATGGCTATATGACAAGTAAGAATAATGACTGTACACAGACCTCTGTTGTAACAGCCTGCACTTGGCTGTTATTTTTGATAAATATCTATGTATTCTATAAATAACAAGAAAACATTACAAGATAAGCAAGTATAACTGAGGATGCAGCAGATATTGAGTAGTATCAGTTTCAGTAATGATTTTACTCTAGGCCTCTTAAAGTTAGGCTAAGTAACCACAAATAGTTTGAAGCAGTTTAATTACACTTGATTATTAATGCAGTTTGTGTGGAAATGATGGTTGACTGGATCAGTAATTCCTAGCATTCAATCTGCTTACAACCATTTACTCATTGTAACTTTATGCCAAACAGAATTACCAATAAGTTATCCAATAATCTGAGCCACTTGATGCTATTTGGCCTAGTATAAGAAATAGGGCCATTGTTGATATTAATAAATAACTTGAGCCAGCTGTAAAATAATCTCTGTAAAGAGTATTTTTCAGTTTTCCTTTGGCAATCATTTCTGTATTTTCATTTGATTCTTCTGCCTCAATTTCATCACCAGGAGAAATGCTCTGCAAAAAAAAAAAAAAAAAAGTACCAGTATTAGCAAATGAAATAAAATGTTAAATAAACCCTGAATTTACCGAAGACAATAAATGCACCCTTTTTGATGAATGCAGATTGTTTATAGAATACAACCAAAAGACAAATCCAATGACAGTTGTGGGCTTCTCAGGCTATCAGCAGTAACTGAGTGTGAGCCATATAATATTTTATACAGCAAAATCAGTTTTACTGATGAAAAAACACAACATCCAGAGTGTATAGTATTTTAGTTACATTCAGTTGTTATACAGAATATCACTGAAATTAAGTTTTCAGTCTTTTGATATTCGATTAGAATAGATGTCATTCTTACCTTCACTCGATATATTTTGTTTTATAAGCATGATGAAACACTTCAGACCTTCAAAATCAGGAATGTTACAACCAATTTTACGTAAATCAATTGCTCATCAGTAACATCATCATGATTAGCAACATCGGAAAATGCTTGACATCAACTGCAAGATAAAGCTCTCCTTCCAAGACTCCATGAACAGTAATAAGCGGTGGCATTCAACTGTATTTCTATCCTAAACACAACATTTCAAGAGACAATGCTCTCATCACCAGGTTTGAAAAGTTTAGCTCCTGAAGGCTCTGCAGAAGTGTCAACTTGACACTCTTTGAGCCCACAGCAGAGCAGTGGCTTAGTGTTGTGTAGAATACGGCCCAGTGTAGCGCAGGCTGTGAGATGGGACGAGTGCTGACAGATGTCAAACGTTTTTAATGTAAGATGAAGACACACGGGCCAGTGTGTTTTTATTCTACTTGATGTTACGAATGCCGCAATGATTATTGTTGACAGATATTTTTAGTGTTTTAACATCATGACCTAAATTAAACAAGCAGTTGATGAGAGCACTGTCTCTCAAAACAAGTTGCAGAGATTGTCATACACCCACTTTCTATTACGTTATCTTCTCAGGATTACCTTATCTCTTGGAGACCACCAAAGTACTTTCTTGAACCACAGAAAATCACCTGACATGCCTTCATTTTCATTTCACTAATAATTGCGTCTTTCACTTCAAGCTCCCCCTGGTGCATCTCTTAGTAATTCCCTAATGGCATCCTTCCATTTCTCACTGAACAATTCTCAGTTTTAGAATGATTCTGCTTAAAGAGTCCATATGTCCCTGCCAAAAATGTACAACGATAACACATAGTGTGTGTAAACTTTCTGTTTCAGCCACATTCTAATCTTCTTTTTGATATATCTCCACAGTTTACCAAAAGAACTCCATGTAAGTTTTAACCTTTTGCATATTTCTTTTGCTGTTAATTTCCTTGTTATCTTCAGCTGACAAATGCCCACAAGCTGCTTCATGATTCATTGCTAGGTCATACTATTTTCTTATTGATATGTTGGTTAAATAAAATTTAAATTATAGTATGAATATAATAGAGGGAAACATTCCATGTGAGAAAAATATATCTAAAAACAAAGATGATGTAACTTACCAAACGAAAGCGTTGGTATGTTGATAGAGACAAAAACAAACACAAACACACATAAAAAATTCAAGCTTTCGCAACCCACAGTTGCTTCATCAGGAAAGAGGGAAGGAGAGGGAAAGACAAAAAGATGTGGGTTTTAAGGGAGAGGGTAAGGAGTCATTCCAATCCCTGGAGCGGAAAGACTTACCTTAGGGGGAAAAAAGGACAAGTATACACTCGCACACACACACATATCCATCCGCGCATATACAACAGACACAAGCAAACATACGTAAAGGCAAAGAGTTTGGGCAGAGATGTCAGTCGAGGCAGAAGAACAGAGGCAAAGATGTTGTTGAATGACAGGTGAGGTATGAGCGGCGGCAACTTGAAATTAGCGGCGGTTGAGGCCTGGTGGGTAACGGGAGGAGAGGGCATATTGAAGGGCAAGTTCCCATCTCCGGAGTTCTGATAGGTTGGTGTTAGTGGGAAGTATCCAGATAACCCGGACGGTGTAACACTGTGCCAAGATGTGCTGGCCGTGCACCAAGGCATGTTTAGCCACAGGGTGATCCTCATTACCAACAAACACTGTCTGCCTGTGCCCATTCATGCGAATGGACAGTTTGTTGCTGGTCATTCCCACATATAAAGCTTCACAGTGTAGGCAGGTCAGTTGGTAAATCACGTGGATGCTTTCACACGTGGCTCTGCCTTTAATCGTGTACACCTTCCGGGTTACAGGACTGGAGTAGGTGGTGGTGGGAGGGTGCATGGGACAGGTTTTACACCGGGGGCGGTTACAAGGGTAGGAGCCAGATGGTAGGGAAGGTGGTTTGGGGATTTCATAGGGATGAACCAAGAGGTTACGAAGGTTAGGTGAATGGCAGAAAGACACTCTTGGTGGAGTGGGGAGGATTTCATGAAGGATGGATCTCATTTCAGGGCAGGATATGAGGAAGTCATATTCCTGCTGGAGAGCAACATTCAGAGTCTGATCCAGTCCCGGAAAGTATCCTGTCACAAGTGGGGCACTTTTGGGGTTCTTCTGTGGAAGGCTCTGGGTTTGAGGGGATGAGGAGGTGGCTCTAGTTATTTGCTTCTGTACCAGGTCGGGAGGGTAGTTGCGGGATGCAAAACCTGTTTTCAGGTTGTTGGTGTAATGGTTCAGGGATTCAGGACTGGAGCAGATTCGTTTGCCACGAAGACCTAGGCTGTAGGGAAGGGACTGTTTGATGTGGAATGGGTGGCAGCTGTCATAATGGAGGTACTGTTGCTTGTTGGTGGGTTTGATGTGGACGGATGTGTGAAGCTGGCCATTGGACAGATGGAGGTCAACGTCAAAGAAAGTGGCATGGGATTTGGAGTAGGACCAGGTGAATCTGATGGAACCAAAGGAGTTGAGGTTGGAGAGGAAATTCTGGAGTTCTTCTTCACTGTGAGTCCAGATCATGAAGATGTCATCAATAAATCTATACCAGCTTTGGGTTGGCAGGCCTGGGTAACCAAGAAGGCTTCCTCTAAGTGACCCATAAATAGGTTGGCATACGAGGGGGCCATCCTGGTACCCACGGCTGTTCCCTTTAATTGATGGTATGTCTGGCCTTCGAAAGTGAAGAAGTTGTGAGTCAGGATGGAGCTGGCTAAGGTAATGAGGAAAGAGGTTTTAGGTAGGGTGGCAGGTGATCGGCGCGAAAGGAAGTGCTCCATCACAGTGAGGCCCTGGACCTTGCGGAATATTTGTGTATAACGAAGTGGCATCAATGGTTACAAGGATGGTTTCCGGGGGTAACAGATTGGGTAAGGATTCCAGGCATTCGAGAAAGTGGTTGGTGTCTTTGATGAAGGATGGGAGACTGCATGTAATGGGTTGAAGGTGTTGATCTACATAGGCAGAGATACGTTCTGTGGGGGCTTGGTAACCAGCTACAATGGGGTGGCCGGGATGATTGGGTTTGTGAATTTTAGGAATTAGGTAGAAGGTAGGGGTGTGGGGTGTCAGTGAGGTCAGGAGGTTGACTGAGTCAGGTGAAAGGTTTTGTAGGGGGCCTAAGGTTCTGAGGATTCCTTGAAGCTCCACCTGGACATCAGGAATGGGATTACCTTGGCAAACTTTGTATGTAGTGTTGTCTGAAAGCTGACGCAGTCCCTCAGCCACATACTCCCGATGATCAAGTACCACGGTCGTGGAACCCTTGTCCGCCGGAAGAATGACGATGGATCGGTCAGCCTTCTGATCATGGATAGCCTGGGCTTCAGCTGTGGTGATGTTGGGAGTAGGATTACGGTTTTTAAAGAAGGATTGAGAGGCAAGGCTGGAAGTGAGACATTCCTGGAAGGTTTGGAGAGGGTGATTTGGAGGAAGAGGAGGTTTGTTCTGCTGTGACAGAGGACGGAACTGTTCCAGGCAGGGTTCAATTTGGATAGTGTCTTGGGGAGTTGGATCATTAGGAGTGGGATTAGGATTATTTTTCTTCATGGCAAAGTGATATTTCCAGCATAGAGTACGAGTGTAGGACAGTAAATCTTTGACGAGGGCTGTTTGGTTGAATCTGGGAGTAGGGCTGAATGTGACGCCTTTGGATAGGACAGAGGTTTCGGATTGGGAGAGAGGTTTGGAGGAAAGGTTAACTACTGAATTAGGGTGTTGTGGTTCCAGATTGTGTTGATTGGAATTTTGAGGTTTTGGGGGGAGTGGAGCTGGAAGTGGGAGATTGAGTAGATGGGAGAGACTGGGTCTGTGTGCAATGAGAGGAGGTTGAGGTTTGCTGGAAAGGTTGTGAAGGGTGAGTGAGTTGCCTTTCTGGAGGTGGGAAACCAGGAGACTGGATAGTTTTTTTGAGGTGGAGGGTGGCACGCTGTTCTAATTTGCAGTTGGCCTATAGGAGGGTGCTCTGAACAGCCGGTGTGTATAGTATAATTGACTTTCAAGCCAATGCCTAACTTCCATTAATAATAAGTCCCGCCATTCCAATGAAAGTTTATCTGGACTAGAAGCAATGTTACATGCCAGCAGCAAAGTGAAAGTAATGCAGAGACGCTGAATTGAAACGTAATTCTCCTTTCTTTTCCCAGTCTAAGAATCTGAAAATTTGATCCAGGACTTGAAATGTAGCAAGGTGGGATGATTCCACTTGCTATAACATTATTCTCCATATACTTTTTTTCTTTTCTACTCTTTATTGCATATATAGTACGAGGCCTGTTCAATAAATTTTACTGTCATATGTTCTCGCGCTAATTTAATCTTGAGATATTCTGTTAGCTTAACGTGTAACAAACACACATACTAATTTCATTGTTGGCATGCTTGTGAGAGGCAATCAAGCTGAGCTATGTTCTGCCTCACATACTGCAACAATGGAGGTCATAGGCAATGAACAACATGTGGCTTTGAAATTCTGGTTTTATCTAAACAAATCTTCATCTGAAACCTATGCAGTGTTACAGGAGGCCTGTGGAAAGTCTGTTCTTCCCTACAGTGCAGCTTGAAGATGCTTTGAATTGCTTTAAGGGAGACAATCAGTTTCAGAAAACGTGCACCCAATATTTCTCTTACAGAAGAGGATATTAACATTTCTGCTGTCCTTGTGAGAGAAGGATGATGAATAATCTGACGAACACGTACTAAAATACTGAAAATTTCATTTGGTGCTAGACATATGCCAGTGACAGAAAATTTACTCATCAGAGACAATTGTGCATGGTGGGTTTCAAGACTGTTGATTCCCAAACAACAGGACATTTGTGTGCAGGTCTGCATGCAGTTGGAAGTTGATGTCAGAAGAAGATCCACAGTTTCTTTCAAAGGTAATCACTGCTGATGAAACTTGGCTTTATCATTTTGATCCTGAGAGCAAACAGCAAAACTCGGGTGGGAAATCTCCTTCAACACCAACCCCCAAAAAAGTAAGAGAGCTTGCTTCTGATGAGAAACTTATGGTCCTCTCATTTTTGATGTGCATAGAATGGTTTATCAGCATGTTCTACCTGCACACACATCAGTAATTGGACAATACTACAGGGATATCCTGAAAACTTTGCGAGTCCATGTCAGGTGCAAAAGACCACAAACCCACGAAGCAGGACGGATGCTGCATCACGATAATGAGCAGTCGCATATTGCAAATGTTGTTACTGAATATCTTGCAGAAGTCAATGTGAAGTGCATCCCTCACACACTCTATACTGTGCATTTAGCCCTGTGTGACTTTCTTCTATTCTCTAATCTGAAAAATACCTCCATGGGAGGCATTTTCCATCATCAGAAGCAGCAGTGAAGGCTGCAGAGGGGACTCTGAAGGATATTTCAATACAGGGTCTCCAGCATTTCTCTGCAAACTGGCACAAATATTGGGACTGTTTTGAGAAGAACCATCAAGTTTATGTGGATGATTGAACATATGTTGCAAAATAAATAAATAAATAAAAGAAAGGACCAATCACACAATGGAAAATCTGGGATGGAATGTAACAACATTATGAAAAGGATAGTTGCTACTTACCATATAGCAGAGATGCTGAGTCACAGATAGGCACAACAAAATAAGCTTTCGGCCAACAAGGCCTTTGTCAAAAATAGATCAGCTGCCAGAGACTGTGGTCATGTGTGTGTGTGTGTGTGTGTGTGTGTGTGTGTGTGTGTGTGTGTGTGTGTGTGTGTGTGTGTGTGTTGTCTATTTTTGACAAAGGCCTTGTTGGCCAGAAGCTTATTTTGTGACAGTCTTTTTGTTGTGCCTACCTGTGACTCAGCATCTCTGTGCTATATGATGAGTAGTAAATCTCCTTTTCCTAATATTGCTAAAAGAAAAGACATTGTTTTATTAGAAAGCTCTCAGGCATACACAGATGAGCCCAAACGTTATGGTCATATGCTTATAGCTTGTTGGCCCACCTTTGCAATCCAATGTAAAAGCAGCTCTAAATGGCAAGGATTGAACAAGCCCTTATTGAAAAATCCCATTTCTTCATTCTAAAGAACATCTTAGCTTTTCTAAGAACTGTGTAACTAAAACGTTATCTTTAGTAAAAATTGTTGGTTTCTGGAATGTTCAAATCTTACAATATAATCCTTTCTGAAAATCCAGTGTCAGAGTACTGTAGCACCAATTTTTCTGTTCCGAGAAATACATAATTTTAATGGAACATCACATTAGTTAATGAAATAATTCATACAGAAAACATGAGTTGCCAGAAAATTCTTGGCACACTTTTCTATATCCCATGGATGAACAAGCACACTCGAAATTCCATGACATACAATAGAATCTATTTCTTACACAATATGAAGAATATCCAACTTATTGTTAAACAAAATAGAATAACTGTCTAATGTAAACTTGTATATGTACTGACTAATATTCCTGTCTTTTAAGTTACTACTGAAAATGTAATAACTTCATATTTTATTATTTTGTAAAAACTGTCTTATGTGCAGCTTGAAATATGTGCTGTGGATGAAGTTGCAGTCAGTCCCAGTGTCACATTCACTGAGTTGCATTCAGTCAGTCTTGGATACACTTTCATTGTGTACAGACACTACTTTTGTTGTAAAAATGGAATCATGTCGGAATCTGTTGCCAAAATTAGGTGTGCTTACCATTATAGGTGTATACACATTGAAAGTTATATTGCTTGTGAAAACAATAAATCCAAATTTCAACTGTGACCTGCACCAGTACGATACAAGGCAAAAGTTCAGATACCATGTAAATAGCCACAGAACAGCTTTATATGAACAAAAATGCACTTCATGCTGGGCTGAAGTTAACCAATGCCCTACCAAAAAGTCTCACAACCCTTCCTGCTGACAAATTAAAAGATCAGCTAAAAAGAATTCTAATTGAAAACCCTTTTTATTCCCTAGACGAGTATTATATCTGTATGAAAAGTGCTTCATAAGTATGTCAAGCTTATAGTTTTAAGTAACCTACAACTAATATAATGTTGATAAAAACAACATTTGTAATATTGTGATTGTATACTACCAAATGTAAAATCCATCAAAATGTAAAATTTATTAATACAAACAAATCTTTAGTTGATAATTTATAAACTGACATACTCAGAAGAATAATCTGTATGATGTCCTGAAACTATTATTTCTAGGGATCGTATTTGATTATTCGATGTTGAATAAATATTATTATTATTTCTCTCCTTTCTCAGACGTTATGTCTGGTTAAAAATGGAAAGTGACGCGGACCTTGATCAAGCGTGACTTCCTTTTAACTGTACGGTATATGTTACATTGCATTTAGGAACTTTCGGGTAATTGAACATGTATCAGTAATTACAGATTTCTGTAGTTGCATATATACGTTTGGATGTATTATTATTATTATTATGTAACACCATAAGCTGCTGTTTAATTTAATCTGTATTGTACAAGTGGTTTCAATCAAAGACCATTGTGCACTTCATGAAAACAAGGAAGTGAAAAGCATGTTTGGAAAATGCAGCCAAAATACAAAAAAATGAAAGTTGTTCTCAGCTGTAGTTATGAGAGTAGGATTAAAAATAATGTGTTCATTAATGTTAACACTAATCATGAATACATATCTTATAAACTGACTTGAGCTGCATCATTTCTATAGAAGAACCAATGTTCAAATGATCTATGGAACATGTAACAAACTAACTAATTACATACCACAGTCTTAGTATCAGTCAATTAGCCCACATAACTAGTATTAACTTTGTAACAAGATATCACAAAATTTTTCAATATATTTTTGTGTTTTGGTTCACGTTGTTCATTCACAATGGAGTTTGGTTCTTCAGCACAATGTAAAAGAAATTCTAGCTCTTCCATGAGATCCAAATGTCTCTCTTTGTCTGCTTTACATAAAATAATTTTCAATTTTATTTACTATATGCTTTTCATATCTCAAATGCCTGTAGCAAATGTCAATGGATTGCTTTGTCAGTATTACAACATTCTTTGTATTGTGTACATATTTCTCTACCCATTTGTCTACCGTAATATTTATTGAGACAGTTACAATGCATTTTATATATGTCAACAAAAATCTGTAAATATTTTTGCTTGTATTTTTAGTACAGTTTTCAAACATCCTTTTCATCTGAAATTTTCCTGTATCCACGACCTGTGTACAACGGTTGCTTGACAATGGCATTTGAGTGAAATTGGACACACATAAGGAATAAATTAAACAGCAGCTTCTGTTATTACATAATGTCATTTCCACAACTTATCAAAACTGTGAAACACAAAAAAATGGCTCTGAGCACTATGGGACTCAACTGCTGAGGTCATTAGTCCCCTAGAACTTAGAACTAGTTAAACCTAACTAACCTAAGGATTGTTGAGGCTTTCGTGGCCACTTGTTGACAAACTGCCTATTGGCTTCTGTCTCGGGTTCTTCGGCCGACGTTCATCTAATGATTTTTCTGACGTTTCGCCAGCACGAGTGGCTGGCATTGTCAAAGCTTCACCCTCCATTGCCGGTGGTGAACTGGAGCCGAGCTCGCGGGCGCAGACTATATGTACCTGGCGCGCCAACGTCCGAGGGCTTCTCCGCGGTCATTTCCGGTGCGGTTCTCCTCTTGCTACCTGCGACGGTCGTTCGCTGCAGTACGGGAAGCCAGGATCCGTTGACCTTAAGGCTTTCCTCTTTCTTGTTCAAACTGTTCGCGTGTTTTTGTATTTCTACAGCTTCTCTGAACAAGCGCGTGTGATAGTGGTTCTCTACAGCCAGAACTTCCGTGTCGGCGAATTTTATTACGTGGTCGGTCTCATTCAGTGCGTGTTCTGCCACGGCCGATTTCTCCACCTGCCCCAACCTGCAATGTCGCTTATGCTCCTTGATCCTGGTGTTAATGGATCGTCCAGTCATCCCGACATAAACTTTTCCGCATGTGCATGGTATGCGGTATATTCCCGACATTGCAAGTGGGTCTCTTCTCTCCTTCGCCGATCTAAGACACTCTTTGATCTTCCTTGTCGGTTTGAAGATCGTCTTTACGCCATGTTTGCGCAATATACGGCCGATTCTGTCCGTCACTCTGGGAATGTATGGCAGAAAGGCCGTACCCGACATTTCTTTTTCTGGTTCCTTACTTCGCCGAGTGTTTGGCTCAGTTACACTTCTAATATAATTTGTGGAGTACCCATTGCTCCTCAGGACTGTTTCCAGGTGTTGCATTTCTCGTTTGAGGTGTTGCGGCTCACATATTCGTCCTGCTCTCGTTACGAGCGTACTAATCATGCCCCTTTTCTGGCTCGGGTGGTGGTTTGACAGTTTGTGCAGGTATCGGTCCGTGTGAGTCGGTTTTCGATACACGCTGTGTCCCAGGTTTTCGCCGTCCCTTGTGACCAGCACATCTAGAAATGGCAGTTTCTTGTCCTTTTCTACTTCCATGGTAAATGTTATGTTGGCGTGGAGGCTGTTCAAGTGTCTTAGGAAGTCACCGAGCTGTTCTTCACCATGGCTCCACACCACGAAAGTATCATCGACGTACCTGTACCACACCTTAGGTTTGCAAGTCGCCGAGTCCAGTGCCTGTGCTTCGAATTGTTCCATGAAGAAGTTGGCCACCACTGGACTGAGAGGACTACCCATGGCGATGCCTTCCAGCTGTTCGTGGAAGTCGCCATTCCACGTGAAATAGCTCGTGGTGAGACATGCATGGAAGAGCTTTCTGATGTCTAGCGGGAAAATGGAACCGATGTGCTCCAGAGCGTCACTGAGTGGCACTTTCGTAAATAACGAAACCACATCGAAGCTGACCAGGATGTCGTTTGGTGCAAGTTTCAGTTTCTTCAGCTTCTCAATGAAATGTCCTGAGTCCTTAATGTATGTGTCGGTCTTCCCCACGTGTGGTTGGAGCAGAGAGGCCAAGTGTTTTGCCAGCTTATATGTCGGTGATCCAGGAGCGCTAACGATCGGTCTCAGTGGAACGTTGTTCTTATGGATCTTGGGTAATCCATACAGCCGAGGTGGTAGGGCTTCTGTGTTGCGCAGGTTTCTCTGTATGTCCGCCGGCAGAGAAGACGCCTTGATCAATCGATTCGTATTCCGTGTGATACGTTGCGTCGGATCTGCGCTTAGTTTTCGGTACGTTGTCGGATCTAATAGGTCTCGGATCTTTTGCTCATAATCTTCGGTCTTCATTACGACGGTCGCATTCCCCTTATCGGCAGGCAGTACCAATATACTCTTGTCGGCGTTGAGATTCTTAATGGCTTGTACCTCTTCTTTCTTCAGGTTGCAAGCTGGCGGTTTTGCACTACTTGTTCATGCAATCATCCACTCCAACATTAACTCAATTTGATTTTATGCTGATAACCCTGTATTAACCTAAACAGAAATGATCTGTCTGCCCATCACTAATTTCCAAAATACGGTATCTGGACACCTGGCTGAAAAAAACTTACAAGTTCTTGGTGCACTCCATCGGTAATGCTGGAATTAAGCTTGCTTGATGACAGCTTCCACTCTCGCAGGCATACGTTCAATCAGGTGCTGGAAGGTTTCTTGGGGAATGACAGCCCATTCTTCACAGAGAGCTGCAATGAGGAGAGGTATCGATGTCGGTCGGTGAGGCCTGGCACAAAGTAGGCGTTCCAAAACATCCCAAAAGTGTTCTATAGGATTCAGGTCATAACTCTGTGCAGGCCAGTCCATTGCAGTGATGTTATTGTCGTGTAACCACTCCACCACAGGCCGTGCTACACGAACATGTGTTCGATCGCGTTGAAAGATGCAATCACCATCCTCAATTTGCTCTTCAACAGTGGGAAGCAAGAAGGTGCTTAAAACCTAAATGTAGGCTGTGCTATGATAGTGCCATGCAAAACAACAAGGGATGTATGCCCCCTCCATGAAAAACACGACCACACCATAACACCACCACCTCCGTATTTTACTGTTGGCCCTACGCACACAGGCAGATGACATTCACCGGGCATTTCCCACACCCATACTTTGCCATTGGATCACCACACTGTTACCGTGGTTCATTGCTCCACACAACGTTTTTCCACAGTCAATTGTCCAATGTTTACACTCCTTACACCAAGCAAGGCGTCGTTTGACATTTACCAGCGTGATGTGTGGCTTATGAGCAGCCGCTCGACCATGAAATCCAAGTTTTCTCACCTCCCGCCTAACTGTCATAGTACTTGCAGTGGACCCTGATGCAGTTTGGAATTCCTGTAAGATGGTCTGGATAGATGTCTCCTTACTACACATTATGACCCTCTTCAACTGTCTGCAGTTCTGTTAGTCAACAGATGAGGTCGGCCTGTACACTTTTGTGCTGTACGTGTCCCTTCACGTTTCCACTTCACTATCACATCAGAAACAGTAGACCTAGGGATGTTTAAGAGTGTGGAAATCTTGCCTACAGATATATGACACAAATGTCACCCAATCACCTGAGCACGTTAGAAGTCCATTGAGTTCTGTGGAGTGCCCAATTATGCTCTCTCACTATGTCTAATGACTACTGAGGTCGCTGATATGGAGTACCTGGCAGTAGCTGGCAGCACAATGCACCTAATAAGAAAAACGTATGTTTTTTTTTGGGGAGTCTGCATACTTTTGTTCACATAGTGTATCTACCTTCAGTCTATCCATTTATCTTTTCAAGATCTGTAACCTACCTATAGATTAAGAGATTTAAAATTCCAATAATTTACTTATTGGTTGAGTTTTAATGCAAGTTGGTTGCTTCAAATCTTGTTATACACATGTTCTCTCAAAATAATATATTCAAGAAAAGCATTACAGTTAGGCAAATTCTATAGTTATTTCTAGTATTATCCCCAAAATTTTCCACTGAAGGATAAGTATGTAATTATTTTAATAATCAGTAGTTCTGCATTCAGGCTGGCTGGATCAAAAAGGCAAAAGTCAGACACCAGGCAAGGAATGACTTTATTACTCACATGATGCATTTTAGAATATGTACACCATCAGATATCTACAAAAAATCAAATAATACAAAAAAAACTATAAACACAATAATGGACAGCTATAGAACTCCACTTGACTGAAATCATTTGGCACAAAGTGTACTACATCCACCCAGGGGCAATTGCTACATGTAGATATAGTGTTTCAAGTTGTAAGGGAGATGAACACTTGCAGACGGCAGACAACGTTCTGCAAAGTGCAAGAAGACATTTTTGCCACCAGGTGGCACTACAAAATGTACAGTACGCCAAGGTGCATCGAATGACGCACAACAAAAAGAGGTCAAACATGTAAGATTTAGGCCAGAAAAGCCTTTATCTGAATTAGGCAACATACACTCATGCACCCACGGAAATGGGTTACACAAACACACTCACAATCTCTGGCTTCCAAGGCCATATTATGAACAGCAATGCATGATGGGAGAAGCACTCTGGGTAGTGTGGGTGAGGAGGAAGCTGGGACAGGGACAGTGAGGGATAGCAGGGAAGGGCATGCGGTATGGCAACACCAAGACCAGCTTTTCTGAACTGTGCAGATGGGAACTCTCCCCGCAATATATCTTCCTTGCCTCAACCTTCATTAGTCATTTTCCTACACCCACCTACCCGCTTCCCTGTTCCACCCCAGCACTGCACAGCCCTCTATTACACCAATGAACCCACAGTCTTTTTACTTCCTTCCTTATCAGCTGTCCCCCCCCCTCCCCCTCCCCACCCTCCATCTAATCTCCCAACTGCACTTAGCTGCTCTACCCTCTCTCCACCTCATCCCTGTACACTTCTACAAGCAGCACTTTACTGTCCCCACCCCTACTCTGTTATCCGAGACCCCTTCCACTCCAGCGTCCTCCTTACACCGCCATCCAGATTGCTCCTCCCATCATGTGCTTCTGGTTGCAATCTTCTGTTTCTGTTTAATTTTCAAACAGTGCATCAATTTCTACCAACTGTGTTTCATATTTTATGTTTTCAGATGTACGGTTACACTACATACTTTATACTTTGAGTTTATACCTATTGTCAGGCCTCACAAGTCACTAAAATTTTAATGTTTCATGGTGCATGACACCAAGTAATATTTCTTAGTTTTATATGGTCATGACGTATTATCTCCCATGACTGACTTTAGTTTGTGCTAAAGTATTTCCTGTGTGTTCTAAGTAAACAGGCTGTGCTCATCAGCAGAAAAGACTTCTTCTATTTGAAATAATCACTATTTTTACTGCCTATATTTAACTTACAGGCATATGTTTGCTTTGCTATTTTATTTTTTAAATTTATGTCTCTTGTCATATCACACAGTTGTGATTGTAGCTTTCTACAGTGTATGGTTCCATGTATCCCTGAATTTAAACAAATATTTTGTGTAAGCTTTAATCACTTAAATTTTGTCATTTCCAATAGTATAAAGAAAATATTTCTCTTATGTCAGTTACAATAGGTTGGTTCACAGCCATCAGACTCATAGTATAATAAATGTACATCAGCTGATGTGCCATAGTGGCACTAAACATTTTGTAATGCCACATGGAGGCAAAAATGTCTTCTTGGTCCACACTCTGAAGAACTGTCTCTGTAGATTGCAAATTTCATTTTCCAGACAACTTAAAATGCCATATCAACAGCAATCACACTTGGGTATGTGTAGTGCAGTTTGTGCTAAGTGATTTCAATCACGTGCAGTCCAAAGCTTTCGACAATGTGTTTTCTAAAATTTTTTGAATCTGATTTTTTTGTAGATACTTGATGGATAAATTCTGAAATGCGTCAATGAGCAATAAAGTCATTCCTTGCCTGATGTCTGACTTTTTCCTTTGTCACCCATTCAGTCTGAATGATTACTGATTATTATAATAATGGTCACCAGCCTCCTCATAACTTTATGTCACATTTATATTATTTAATTATTGTCTAACTTCACCATACTGTTGTCATTTTGTAGCATGATTTGCTTACATTCATTAATTGTATGATTCTCTATATTGGTCTTCTCCTTCTTTATCAGAATGTGAACTTTTCGGTGTATAAGCTTGAATTATTACAATGGAAAATATTTTATTATTATTCACATTTGTGCCCAACTGGACCACATGATCTACAACAAGAGATACATTATTTTTAAATTATTATTATTATTATTAAAATAAGTCTTGCTTTATTGTCTGAGATTTCTTCAATGTCTGTATTTAATTTTTTTTATGTCTGTGTCTGAATTATTTCTCTATCTACTGTAACGAAACCATGTCCTGATTTAATTTGTGACGGGTCTGTTACTGTTGCACTTTTTATAATCTTACTTTATCCCATTTTAGCTTATTTAACTACTTAACAATGGGATCAACACAACCAGTTATGGTAAATAACTCCCTGGACCATATTTAAACTCTTATGCAGTGTGATCGTAACAGCAACATCCCCCAACTTGTCACAAGCAAGTAACCGTCGTGACTGGGCAGAGGATGCCGTTTGTATCAGGACCGATCCAGAGCGCATTTTTGACAAGCCCTCCACCTCCCCAAACTTGTCTTCTAAATGCTCGACGAAGAACTGAGGCTTTGTGGAGAGAAAAGCCTCCCCATCAGCTCTCGTACAAACTAAGAATTGGGACGAATAACTGCTACTGCCATCCTGAGATTTACGTTCCTCCCACGGTGAGGCCAGGGAGGGGAACGTTTTTGGATCGTACTTCTGAGCGTTAAATTGAGCCCGAGAACGCTTAGAGACTGCTGGCGGTTGGCCACCAGCGAGAGACGATGTACCACACTTCATTGCGGGTCATCCGCCCTGATGCCACCTACTCCGACCAAGGGCCCTCCCCACGGGCGCCACCCAGCCACAGCAAAGGCCACCTGGCAGGATGGCCATTGCCGGGAGTCCCAATACCCCAGGAGGATAGGCATCTACTCCTTGGCATACGTGGGGAGTTAACAGCGCAGGCATCAGTAGAGCGATCCCTGTGTTGTCAGGGGGCTACAACCAAGAGGGTACATGGCGGCCCCACCACAACGGACTGGCTACCGTGCTGGATGTTAGGTGACATGTGGTCCATGGTCGCCGTCAGTGCAGAAAGTGGCCCTGCACATTGCTTGGCAGAAAGGGCACGCAGGAGCGTATCCATGCCCAAGAGATGTAGAGCGGGCAGGACTGCAACGCAATGACGAATAAGCTGGCGAAAGTTCTCAACGCAAGATGGACACAATGCACCAAGTAAGGCGCCCTTCCCCAATCGGCTCACTCTTCGGAAAAATTTTGAGTTATGGAGGTCAAACCCGACAGGGGACCATCACGTAAGGCCGAAACGTTTGAGACTCCTTTTAGTCGCCTCTTACGACAGGCAGGAATACCGCGGGCCTATTCTAACCCCCGAAACTTGCACAAAAGCGTGTAATCAGAATAATAGCTGGAGTCCACCCAAGATCATCCTGCAGACATTTATTTAAGGATCTAGGGATATTCACAGTAGCTTCTCAGTATATATACTCTCTTATGAAATTTGTTATTAACAACCAAACCCAATTCAAAAGTAATAGCAGTGTGCATAACTACAATACTAGGAGAAAGGATGATCTTCACTATTCAAGATTAAATCTAACTTTGGCACAGAAAGGGGTGAATTATACTGGCACTAAAGTCTTTGGTCACTTACCAAATAGTATCAAAAGTCTGACAGATAACCAACAAGTATTTAAGAAGAAATTAAAAGAATTTCTGAATGACAACTCCTTCTACTCCATAGAGGAATTTTTAGATATAAATTAAGGAAAAAAAATAAAAAACACAATAAAATAAAGTTGTTATATTAACTTAAGTATGTTGTTAAATTAACCTAATTATGTCATGTATTGGAAAATTCGACACGTTCCACATCATTACGAAATATCGTATTCATGATCCATGGAACTAGTATTAATCTAATCTAATCTAATCTAATCATGCTGATCACATGAAAATGTAGTCCTCACATTTCCTGTCAATATTTTCAAAAAATATGGTTCAAATGGCTCTGAGCACTATGGGACTCAACTTCTGAGGTCATTAGTCCCCTAGAACTTAGAACTAGTTAAACCTAACTAACCTAAGGACATCACACACATCCATGCCCGAGGCAGGATTCGAACCTGTGACCGTAGCAGTCTCGCAGTTCCAGACTGCAGCGCCTAGAAACGGACGGCCACTTCGGCCGGCTGTCAATATTTTCAATTAGCAGTCAGGCTGTCTTTGCATGACTCATTACCCATTCAAGTCTAATCTCAACCACTGTAGACATTGCCTTACGATGCCATCTGTAATGCCATTTGGTGAACAGTCTATGTATATTTGTTTTCCATAAAGGAATCCATCAATATTATCAGCTTATGTGCAATAATAATTGCATTAAAGAACATCTGGACTGGAAGTTTGAGGCTACCCTGGTTGTTTCCCTTAACCCTCATAATGATACAATTAAAGCTTCTACTCCCAGTCCTTAGTAGTCAGTCACTTTTTGTACCCTATCAGAAATATGACTTCCACTATAAAATTTCAACAACTTTTTTTCATTCAAAAATTTAAAAGACAACAGCATGTTTGATTAGTTCAGTAAGGAACATGTACTGTACTTACATCTACAGATACCACTGAAATTTGTGGTTTCATATTTTTATCTCTGGAGACTTGTTTTTTAGTATCGACGTCTTCTTGGTTGCTTGCCAGCATGTCAGAAAATGCAGTTTTATTGTTCACCAGTTCACTGAATGATCCTTGAGCTTCAATTTTGCCCTGGAGAGTATTGCATTTGTACATTAATATTGTATCTTGTAATATTTGCATTTGTATATAATACTGTATCTTCTAAAATTGTTTTTTATATTCTATTATATTTATTATGTAATTGTATACCTAAAAACAAAGATGATGTGACTTCCGAACGAAAGCGCTGGCAGGTCGATAGACACACAAACAAACACAAACACACACACAAAATTCAAGCTTTCGCAACAAACTGTTGCCTCATCAGGAAAGAGGGAAGGAGAGGGAAAGACAAAAGGATGTGGGTTTTAGGGGAGAGGGTAAGGAGTCATTCCAATCCCGGGAGCGGAAAGACTTACCTTAGGGGGAAAAAAGGACAGGTATACACTTGCACACACACACACACACACACACACACACACACACACACACATATATATCCATCCGCACATATACAGACACAGGCACACATTCGTAAATGCAAAGAGTTTGGCCAGAGATGTCAGTCGAGGCGGAAGTACAGAGGCAAAGATGTTGATGAATGACAGGTGATGTACGAGAGAGGGCAACTTGAAATTCATTAACTTATCCATTTGCTGTTGCTACCTCATTTTATTGTGCATCTGGAAACATAAGAACTTCACAAACAGAGCCTTACCCAATGTGAGTTCATTTTGACCTGTCCCATTATTCTCTGTGTGTGGCAAGGATGTATCTGGGCAATTTTTCATTATACAACTCCAATCATCGGACATCACATTTTTTGAAAACTCCTCCAATGAACCAGACAAATTGTGTATGTAGGTCAAGAAGAGGAAAAGACCAAGCTCCAAACTTTGAGGGATATCACATCTAATGTTTCACCACTGACTTTTTTTTTTCTTTTAGATATGGTTCCATGCATACCACAAGAATCCCTTAATACAATACCAATTAATTTCCCTAATAAAATTATAAAATCCACAAAATCACAGCTAGGAGGGAGCTGGGTATGTAATTATATGTCACTGTCCTACTGAATGGTTTGGCCTTTCAGAAAATGTGGCACGACTCATCTACTAATTACAGAGGATTATTGATGTTCGTGTACACACATTACTAGTTTACCTGCTGATGAGGGCAACTTAAGGTCCTAAACTGATAGTATGTTAATCAGCAGAAACAATCTTACATTATTAAGAATAACAATGATGTCAGCTTCCTTCAAGTACTGCAACTGATGAGTAACTAAAACTCTTGTCTTTGTACACAAATATGAACTTATGCACTCCTCAAAAAGTTGCTTTCCAACATGTGTATCAACAGCTGATAAAGGGTCATCCAAGAGGTAAATATCAGCTTTACGGTACACGGCCCTGAAACACAAAACAAACATGTAGAAAAATAGATTGTACTGGAGGTTCCATATATTAATGACTTTATCTTTTTCTAAGAAACATATACAAAATAAAAGGGTTGCTCCAATATCTAGGGAACATGGAAAAGACTTGTTGTGACTAGATTAAGTCCATTAATTCTTTTCTTGATTGTTCTGTGAGATGTCCGAATGTCAGGAAAATTGATTTGATGGAAACATGGGGTTCAATGGAGCGATCTAAAATATTAGGTACATGAGCATTCATCAAGAAAGGATTACAGCAACTTCGTGCAACTTCATAAACCTCAATATTGTCAAATCTAAAGGAAAATGATAAACAAATTGGAACTACAATCAAATAAAAAAGGTACACACAAATACCAAAAAAACTCTGGATTTCATCTGGCAAAGGAAAGCAGAATCCTTGAGGAGGAAACTGAAATAATCAAGGAGTACACGGAAAAATTTTCCATGGTTCTAGTTATGAGAAACACAGCTGCACAGGAGAAACAGAAACCATCAGTCACTGACACACAAACTCACAGAAGAGCATTAACTGTAGGAGAAACCTCTATATCTACTGGCATGGCAGTGCAAGGAAGTCCACAAAAAAAATGTGAAATCGATGTTGTCTACTCATCACTGATTCTCGAAAGAGGACTTAAAGTTTTCCATATAATTCCAAAGTGCTCAAGAACTTAGGAAATAAGATGAACTAACGTATTTACATTGCATTGATTGTAGCAAATTCCAGAACAGTGGAAGAACTAGGACAAAACATTAATTACACAGAATGCAGGAAAACCAGATAAGAAGTTCAGCTGGAACAACCTGTTTGCAAATGGCAGTAAGATGGATCAGTACAAATAAAACAGCTCCAGCTGAAGAAATTAATCTCAGGATAGATGACTCATTTCTGAAGTTAATACATAGCCACAAATTGTTAGGCAGTGTGATAGACTGATAAGTGACAAGGGAATCACATACTGAAAAAATTGCTCAAAAATAAGCTCTAATACATACTATCTGAGCAAAAGAATTTGGACACCTATTAGTGGACATTAACATGGAGGGTGTCCACCCTTCATCTTTATGGTAACTTCAACACTGCTGGGGATGCTTACAATGGGGTGTCTGAATACCTGTGGAGAAATGGCAGCCTATTCTTCCTCAAGAGCCAAAACCAGAGAAGGTAGTGATGTTAGACACTGGGGTATGGAGTGAAGTCATGTCTCTAACTCATCCCAGTGTTGTTCCATTTGGTTCAGGTCATATCTCAAGGAGTAACTTGAAACATTTAAGCCTGGGTAGATGCAAGTAGAGGAAATGTTGCTGAAGTTTAGAAGTATAGTTGACCAAATACTGGAGGGTTATGTACGTAGTACAACTGTTCATGGTGGGAAGGGCTCTCCAGTCTTTGTAAAGAAACTTCTAAAGAAACAGAGAGTACTGTATAATTATTGTAAAACTAAACTTAGGCATATAATAGATGGAAACAACTAAACTCATTTTGGGTGTATAATACATGAAGACTTCAATAACTACCGGAACAGAATTTTATCCAAAGATGTTTCGTAAAACTCAAGGAAATGCTAGTCTCATGTAAATGCTGTCAGTGGCATCCGTGTAAATGTCTACCCGCCCAAAGATGACACAGGAACTGAAAATTAGGGTATCAAACAACAAGAAGAGTTGCTGATCTCCATATTCCAATGTTATTTCAAAAGAAACATCAAGGAATACTGCCTCAGTTTGATTACCACACCACTGAAAAGATGAGGGATGTACGTATTAAGAGTAAGTGATGTTGAGAAACAGATGAAGTTCCTAAAATTGGAACACAGCACTAGGGCCTGATGGAAGTCTTGTAAGATTCTGTTTGGAATTTTCTTCTAAGCACCAGTGCCCTGAGACTGTGCTCGCGTGTGTGAGATTTGTGCTTGTGTGAATGTGTGTGTGTGTGTGTGTGTGTGTTTCCTACTACAGTAGAAGGACTTATTCAAAAACTTTAATGTTTTAGCTGTCTTTTTCATTGCGCCTGACTGCGACTCAGTGCCTAGTCTATGTGGTCAGTAACAATCTATCCTTTCCTTATTGTTATTCCATGTTTAAAGAGACATACTGGGATTATTTCTGTGGTAGCTAAGAATGCACATTAATTTTAACGTGAATTGTGTTCCCTTATCTGTCACTCTCAAGCATCATGAATGAGATACCTTTAAAAATAGGTTTTCTAATATATAACACTTCATTTAGCATAGATTCTTATTACATGAATTATAATGTAATATGAGCATTTTTTTGAGGAACGTTGAGGTTGTCACAGTATTTTCTGGTGGCTTGGGAGGAAGAAGTATTACATTGTAGTGTACTTAAAAAAGAATGATATTCCTTTATTTTCCACATGTCATGATCTACGCCGTACCTTCTTTCTACACATTTCTTGCTCTTGGAAATGTAACTTATGGCTCTCAGAACTCAATACTCATTATTTATTGCCACTTATACCACTTTATATTTATACTTTTGGTATGACTTTAGCTAATACCTATTCTGGAACCCAAAATTGTAACTACTAGCATCAGTAGTTCCTGAATGGTCACAGGGACTACTGTGTTCATTACTGTAGCTGTTGCGACTTTCAGATTCAACATCAGAACTGGCAATCTGTATTAATTTCATCACTTGTATCAAAGGTACATAGATTACAAATAAACATTAATAACAAAAGTCAAGTTTTAAATATATCAGAAAGATTTGTTTATATGAAACATAAGCCACAGTTGCAAACTAACCTTGCTAGGTTAATGCGTGCTCTTTGTCCACCACTTAGTGACACACCACGTTCTCCAACAATTGTTTTGTCTCCTTGTGGAAATAGCTCAAAGTCTCTTGTAAGTGCACATGCTCGAACAACTTCCCGGTACCTTTTAGGCTCGTATTCTTGTCCAAAGAGTATATTCTGTCTCACTGTGCCTACAAAGAGCCACGGATCTTGTGATGCATAAGATACATCTCCACCAACTGCCACAGTGCCTCCACTAAGTGGCAATTCTCCAAGAAGGACATGAAGCAGAGAACTCTAAATAGGAGAAAGAACTGTTATACAATTTGTATTCCAGCACTTTAAACATAATATAAATATTGGTCTTGTGAAGCAGGTATGATGTCAACTGTTATACAAAAAAGAAATGCAAAATCATAACCTAAAATGTATTGGATAATAATTCCTCTGCACTCATATAGCAGAAGTCTGTAATTAAGTGAGAAATATTTTAAAGAGTCGAATAAATACATAGTTATTGGGTTCTCTCTGAATTATGTTAGGTAAAACCCACAACATTCCATTAAGACAACTGCCAGATGTCTTGCTTGCTTTCGGTGACTGCTGACAAGTGGCAAAAGCCAGTGTCCAAGTAGGGGCAGATCTGCATACATGAAGGTGGTGTTATCAGACAGATGACGGCAGATTGTTGAGAGCCTTATACTGGGGAATGAGGTTTTCTGCACAAGCAGATCTCTGTAGCAGGCAGAATGACATTATCTCATAATGTATCCATTTATTGTTATTGATCTTAATGTAAAAAAATAACTCCCCATCATGCTGCTTTAACATACTTCTTCTTCCCTTTATCTACTTAATATGATCTTCAGAAGTGCCTGAATCTGATGTTTTCTTTTTTTAAGTTTTCATCTCCCATTATTGTACACTAAATATCACAAATCACTTTTTCTCATTTTCAGCCAGCATTATGACCCATGAGCAATCCCAACAACTGTTCTTAATCAAATTAATATAAGGAATTGTGCTTCTCCATTTTAGTTTTCATAGGACTCATAATTACATCTTCACTCTAGTCTGTTCTCTGATTCATTTATTTGGTTTCCTGCCTTTCTAATTAGTAAATTCTCAACACGCCTCTCTCAATTACTCACCACATGTCAAAACTTATAAGTCACACTGACTCAAACTTTCCATTTCAGGCAGATTACTTTTGAAAACTTTTCAATTTCCCAAAAGTGCTTCAGGCAGTTTTACTCTGTCCATCTGTTGTCTTCAACTGTCTTACTTAAAATAATAATAATAATAAAAAAAGAAAAAAAAATTGTTCCCTGTTTTCATTCTTAATTTGCACTTTTTTTTTCAGTATGTTGGTAACAGAACCGGGAACACGTTGCATAAAAGTGATGGCTACCATACATCTGGGAATAGCTTGGATAGTTATAGTTCTTTTAGTTCTGTGCAGGGTAATGTCCAGGGCACCAAAAATGTCGAAGGTTTGAAAATTTTATGACTGGTGAGTTCTTTTTTTAAATTTTTATATGTTAGACACATTATGTTCAATATTTTGTTTTTAAACATTCTCTTATGGCTGTCTATCTCTCTTTTCACCTTGGAACATGTATTGATGTTGGAGGGAGGCATTTCTACCAATTCTGCCATAATGTAATTTGGTAACACAAAAAAAGTAATGTGTTTATATTGTTTTTGTGTGTGAAATAAAATGGTGAAAAACATTTAGATAAGTTAATCTCTATTCGAGAGTAGGAAAAGGGAGAGAGGTAAACATAGTAGGTGAATATGGATTGGGGGTAAGAAATGAAAGAGGAAGCCGCCTGGTAGAATTTTGCACGGAGCATAACTTAATCATAGCTAACACTTGGTTCAAGAATCATAAAAGAAGGTTGTATACATGGAAGAATCTTGGAGATACTAGAAGGTATCAGATAGATTATATAATGGTAAGACAGAGATTTAGGAACCGGGTTTTAAATTGTAAAACATTTCCAGGGGCAGATGTGGACTCTGACCACAATTTATTGGTTATGAACTGTAGATTAAAACTGAAGAAACTGCAAACAGGTGGGATTTAAGGAGGTGGGACCTGGATAAACTGACTAAACCAGAGGTTGTACAGAGTTTCAGGGAGAGCATAAGGGAACAATTGACAGGAATGGGGGAAAGAAATACAGTAGAAGAAGAATGGGTAGCTTTGAGGGATGAAGTAGTGAAGGCAGCAGAGGATCAAATAGGTAAAAAGACGAGGGCTAGTAGAAGTCCTTGGGTAACAGAAGAAATATTGAATTTAATTGATGAAAGAAGAAAATATAAAAATGCAGTAAAGGAAGCAGGCAAAAAGGAATACAAACGTCTCAAAAATGAGATCGACAGGAAGTGCAAAATGGCTAAGCAGGCATAGCTAGAGGACAAATGTAAGGATGTAGAGACTTATCTCACTAGGGGTAAGATAGATACTGCCTAAAGGAAAATTAAAGAGACCTTTGGAGGAAAGAGAGCCGCTTGTATGAATATCAAGAGCTCAGATGGAAACCCACTTCTAAGCAAAGAAGGGAAAGCAGAAAGGTGGAAGGAGTATATAGAGGGCCTGTACAAGGGCAATGTACTTGAGGACAATATTATGGAAATGGAAGAGGATGTAGATGAAGATGAAATGGGAGATACGATACTGTGTGAAGAGTTTGACAGAGCACTGAAAGACCTGAGTCGAAACAAGGCCTCGGGAGTAGACAACATTCCATTAGAACTACTGACGGCCTTAGGAGAGCCAGGCCTAACAAAACTATACCATGTGGTGAGCAAGATGTATGAGACAGGCGAAATACCCTCAGACTTCAAGAAGAATATAATAATTCCAATCCCAAAGAAAGCAGGTGTGTTGACAGATGTGAAAATTACCGAACTATCAGTTTAATAAGCCACGGCTGCAAAATAATAACACGAATTCTTTACAGACGAATGCAAAAACTGGTAGAAGCTAACCTCGGGGAAGATCAGTTTGGATTCCGTAGAAATGTTGGAACACGTGAGGCAATACTGACCTTACAACTTATCTTAAAAGAAAGATTAAGGAAAGACAAACCTACATTTCTAGAATTTGTAGACTTAAAGAAAGATTTGACAATGTTGACTGAAATACTCTCTTTCAAATTCTAAAGGTGGCAGGGGTAAAATATAGGGTGCAAAAGGCTATTTACAATTTGTACTGAAAGCAGATGGCAGTTATAAGAGTCGAGGGGCACGAAAGGGA
The DNA here is from genome assembly GCF_023898315.1 of Schistocerca nitens. Lineage (NCBI taxonomy): Eukaryota > Metazoa > Arthropoda > Insecta > Orthoptera > Acrididae > Schistocerca > Schistocerca nitens. Next base: position 4,599,936 of record NC_064615.1, on the reverse strand, counting down.
AGCAGTGGTTGGGAAGGGAGTGAGACAGGGTTGTAGCCTCTCCCCGATGTTATTCAATCTGTACATTGAGCAAGCAGTAAAGGAAATAAATGAAAAATTCGGAGTAGGTATTAAAATCCTATACCCAGGAGATATGATGTTCAAAATTTAAATAGTGAAATTAATACTGCAAACCTCCACCTGATTCAGGCTCTGAATTTAGCTAAACACGCGTACAAAAAAAGAATTGCTGTGAACTTTGAAATAGAGAGACTAGCCAGAAACCATTTCACAACACATGGCCTACACCTAAACAAATGTGGCAAGGAGATTATCTGCAGTAGACTGGCCTTCTTGACAACTATGAGTGACAATAAGAAACCAAAAGTCAGAAACCATAAACAGACGCTAATAAGCAATTGGATAAAGACAAACAGGATGGGAAATAAAAAGAGTAATAGTGGCCATACTGTGCAAACTACACTAGACAAATGGGTCAAGAAGTCACAAAGACGAAACACAAACCCCCTGACCCCTCAAAAAGGTCAGGAACCTGAAAGGATCAAAAATGGGATGGTGAACATTATCGAGACATCCCTCCAAAACGTCAATGTGATGCCTCAACAGTGTGAAGTGCATGTGGATACTTTTCAGGCCCACCTGGAAGATGAGATGGCACCCAAGGACGACCAACAGAACCAGCACAACTGCTCAGAAGTCTGCATACCTGGAATACAGCACAATTTAAACTAAAGGTCAGTGACACAGTAAATATGACTTCGAGCCCCCTGAGTAAACCACACTCAGACCTGAAAATCTATTATCACAATGTCCAATCCCTGAGCAACAAAACTGATGACTTAAGCATTTTGCTGACCAGTGAACTCAGTGATATCTCAGTAGTATGCCTAGCAGAGCATTGGCTCTGCACTGATGTGGTTAAGCTAATCTCACTACCCAACTTCAAATTGTGTGAACACTACTCCAGATCAAACGATGGACATGGTGGGGTTGCCATCTTCATCAAACAACACATTGAATATAGCCCACTTCCTACCCTAAAGGAAATAGGAACAGATAAGATCTTTGAATGTGCAGCCATAAAGCTTACAGATCTAAATCTAATTGTAGCTACAATCTACCGTCCCCCCTCCAGTAGTATTAATGATTTTCTCTTAAAAATGGACTTGTTTTTATCCAAAATAAGTCAGTGGAAACAGGAGGTGATTATATGTGGTGACTTTAATATAGACTTTCTCACCCACAACAGAAACAGGGAAACATTGATTAACATTGCAAAAACTTATAATCTGCATGGCCTTGTAAACGAGCCCACTAGAATAACACCTACATCCAAGACAGCTCTAGATCAAATTTTTGCAAATAGAAATAAACTTAACCCAACTCTAGAAGTATACAATGCAGGATTCAGTGACCACCAAGCTGTCATTCTAAAGGTCGATGTTAGCAAAGATACCTCAAACCCAGCCCCACCTAAAACTTTACGAAGGTTTTTCACCCAAGAGAACTTGAACAAGCTAAATGCCCTCCTTAGTAAAGAAAAGTGGACAGAGATGTACACAGTCAAAGATGTCAACACGAAATTCAACATATTTCTTGACAAAATGATCCACCACTTTGAAGAGGCCTTTCCGCAAAAACCAGTAAGAATAAATAATAATAGAAACAAGAGTTGGATTACACCAGCTATAAAAATCTCTTGCAAACATAAAAGAATACTCCACATGTTATGTAAACAAAGTAGTGACTCCCCCCAACTAACAGAATACTATAAAAACTACACATGTATCCTAAGAAGAGTGATAAGACAAGCAAAAAGGATGCAGAATGATGAGTACATTGACAAATCGAGCAATAAAGTAATAGCAATGTGGAATATCATAAAAAGGGAAAGAGGGGAAATGAAAGCTTCACATACGAACATAGAAATCAAACTCCACAATGAATATATACCTAATCCCGAAGTAGTGGTGAACTCATTCAACAATTTCTTTACAAGCATAGCTGAAAAACTGGTCCAAAATAATCCTAACACAAATTACCAACCAGCAAACAAAAAATATCACACATGTGCAGAGTCAATTTTCATTACCAAAGTCACTGAAAATGATGTTGCAAAAGCCCTCAGAGAGTTAAAAAATTCATATTCAGCTGGAACTGATGGTATCCCAGCAGTTGTAATCAAAAATTGTGAACACACAATTGCTGAACCATTAACTCACCTCTGTGACTGTTCTTTCCAGGCAGGTATCTTCCCTGAAGCTCTGAAACTTTCTAAAGTAATTCCTGTCTTCAAAAAAGGTGATAATAAAGATATGAATAACTACAGGCCTATCTCAATCTCATCCTGCTTTTCTAAAGTTTTTGAAAAAATAATGTCCAAAAAAATGATGGACTTCATTGAAAAAAAAGGTTTACTAAGTTTAGCTCAACATGGGTTCAGAAGCAACAAATCTACAGAAACTGCAGTATATGATTGCATAAATACGCTTTTAGAACTGTTAGATAGAAAACAACCCACAACAGGCATATTTCTGGATCTGTCAAAGGCTTTTGACACTGTTGACCACAAAATATTACTGGAAAAATTAGAACACTACGGTATCAGAGGAATTGCAAACAACTGGATTGCTACATTCCTAACCAATCGGACGCAGAGAGTCAGCATGAAATATACTAATAGACAAAGCAACTCAATAACCGAAATACTATCAAGTAATAAAACTGTAAAGCAAGGTGTTCCACAGGGCTCAGTATTGGGACCCCTACTTTTCCTCCTGTATATTAATGACTTGAGCCTGAATGTTGATGCACACAAAACAATAATTTTTGCTGATGACACAACTGTACTCCTCAAAGGGGAGAATACAGAGGCGGTGCAAAAAGCTGTGAACGTGGCTACTGATCAACTCAGCAATTGGGCAAAAATCAACAGATTAACCATCAACACCAAAAAGACAGCTTCCATGAATTTCCACACAACACAAAATGCAAATTACTCTCAGCCATCTGTCACTATAAATAACCAGTCAATAGATACCAACACTGTTTTCAAATTCCTAGGTCTGTGGGTTCAAGATAACTTGAAATGGAATACACATACAGGAAAGGTAAATGCCAGGATCTGTACTGGCTGTTATGCATTGAGTGTGCTGAAAACATGTACTAGCCTGAAAACATTAACCAGTGCATACTACGCTTATATACAAGCCCACCTAAAATATGGTGTAATATTCTGGGGAAATGCTCCAACTGCTCTGAGCACATTCAGAATCCAGAAGAGAGCATTAAGGATTATTAATGGGAGCAAACCCAGAGACTCCTGCAAACCCATCTTCAGAAAGTTAGAAATCCTAACACTGCCTTGCCTCTACATTCTTGAGACTCTAAAATTCTTCAGAAAACATATAGTGCCAACTGACCCCAGAGTCGTAAAAAATAATCAAATACATGAACACAACACCAGGAAAAACGCAAACCTGCATGTTATACGTACAAATACTCAACTGTGTCAAAAGGGAGTTTTCCACATGGGCCTCCAACTGTTCGACAATCTTCCCACTAATATTAAGTCCATTGAAGATAACATAGAATTTAGCAAAGCCGTGAAGTCATATTTGTTGTGTCACTGTTTTTACTCTGTAAATGAATACTTAGACAAGTAATCTTGCTGTTTGTGCTAAATTGAAAACATTGAGCAATATAATACATTAGAATACTATAGGCTTACATTAATACATGTTAACAATGTTAAATGACATTTTCCGACATCTGCAACACACTGTGTACCAACAGATCACATGGAATAAATAAATAAATAAATCCATGGAGAAGAAATAAAAACTTTGAAGTTCGCCGATGACATTGTAATTCTGTCAGAGACAGCAAAGGACTTGGAAGAGCAGTTGATGGAATGGACAGTGTCTTGAAAGGAGGATATAAGATGAACATCAACAAAAGTAAAACGACGATAATGGAACGTAGTCGAAATAAGTCGGGTGATGCTGAGGGAATTAGATTAGGAAACGAGACACTTAAAGTAGTAAAGGAGTTTTGCTATTTGGGGAGCAAAATAACTGATGATGGTTGAAGTAGAGAGGATATAAAATGTAGACTGGCAATGACAAGGAAATCGTTTCTGAAGAAGAGAAATTTGGTAACATCGAGTATAGATTTAAGTGTCAGGAAGTCGTTTCTGAAAGTATGTGTATGGAGTGTAGCCATGTATGGAAGTGAAACATGGAAGATAAATAGTTTGGACGAGAAGAGAATAGAAGCTTTCGAAATGTGGTGCTACAGAAGAATGCTGAAGATTAGATGGGTAGATCGCATAACTAATGAGGAGGTATTGAATAGAATTGGGGAGAAGAGGAGTTTGTGGCACAACTTGACAAGAAGAAAGGACCGGTTGGTAGGACAACTTTTGAGGCATCAAGGGATCACAAATTTAGCATTGGAGGGCAGTGTGGAGGGTAAAAATCGTAGAGGGAGACCAAGAGATGAATACACTAAGCAGATTCAGAAGGATGTAGGTTGCAGTAGGTACTGGGAGATGAAGAAGCTTGCACAGGATAGGGTAGCATGGAGAGCTGCATCAAACTGGTCTCAGGACTGAAGATCACAACAACTACAACAACAACAGCATCCACATCTTCAGTATGCTATTCAGATCTGGAGTGAGGCAACAGCTGTCTATACAGGCAGGCTTTATGGGAGGGGGAAGCAGTAAGAGTTGTAGCTATGGTAAGCAAGAGAGAACATTTGGAGAAATTTTCATGAAATTTAAAATACTTAGCCTCTATTCTGTGTACATTCTGCAGGCAATCATGTTTGTGAAACTAAATACAGAACATAATGCAATGAACAGTAATACACGTAACTACAACACAGAAGGAAGGGAAAACTTTCACAGAATTACAAGCAATAAACAGGCAGCATACAGCAGTCCACATGCAATGATAACTATTTTTTTTACAACCGTTTACCAGTTGATCTGAAGATAGCTAATTTAAATATATTAAAGAATGAACCCAAGTGTTTATTAATACAGAAATGCTGTTATTTAATAGAAAATTTCAAATGTAATGTTTCCTTGTAAAACTGTTAGTGTATATAGCCATAAGTTTGTTTTTGGAACAGAAAAAACTAATAATCTCTTATCTTCACTTTTTATATCAACACATGTGTTTACCTTTCACTGGTAAGAGAAGGATAATCAGTACAACCTTGTATCTCAATGTATATGTGAACTAAATCTATGACAATGTCTGAAAACTGATTGTTATGTGGACAGTAGTTTAATTAGTTAAGGCTAATTATTGTAAATGAAATGACATGCTTTGGTGACAACACTGATAAACTTTAATGCTGCTTGCTGTCTCTTCTTCTTTGTGTCGACTCCACAGTTTCACAGTAACATACAGACGCAACATCCTCAATTATTTGTTGGCTATGACATCTGTTTACCTCTAAGTTTTTTGCCTGTTTGTCTCACTCAGGTTCCACAGAAGTTATGTTCTATTGTCTTCACACATCCTATCACCATGTTCTTTCTTGTAGTCAGTGTTGTTTTCCATATATTCCTTTCCTCACATATTCTGCAGAGTCACTTCTCATATCTTATAAGTCCACTTAATATTAAGTATACTTCAGTAGCATTACATTTCAAGTGCTTTGATTCAGTTCTTTTCCAGTTTTCCCACAGTCTGTGATTCACTTCCATACAATGCTGTGTTTAAGATCTGCATTTCCATAAATTACTTCTGTAAATTAATGTCTACATTTGATCCTAGAAGACTTAATTCAGTGAGAAATCCCATTTAACCTGTGTTATTTTGCTCTTATATCCTCCTTGCTTTGTCCATCATGTGTTATCTTTCTTCATTTTGCCTACTACTTGGTCCCCAATTTCGATTTTAAGTTTAATGTTAATTCATTTCTGCTGCTCCTCATTACTTATGTCTTTCATCAGTTTACTTTCATCTGTATTCTGTACTATTCTGTGCTCAGTAGACTGTTAATCCTATTTAACAGTTCCTGCAATATCTGTCCTCATTTTCACCGAGGATAGCAACATCATCATGAAATTTTAATCCAAATTACAATTTTTATTTTATTTTCATCAATGTTTCTTTGATGCACAGTTGGATAGTAAGGGAGATAGATGATTTCCCTGCGTTGTGATGTTTTTGATCTGTATGCCACCCTCAGCACGTTTTATTGTGATTGTCCCATCTTGGTCGTTACACATCTACATCTATACTCTGCACACAGAGGGTATGTCCCTTTGTACCAGTTACTATGGTTTCTTCCTGTTCCATTCACGTATGAAACACACGTAAAATGACTGTTTGAATGCCTCTGTGTGTACAGTAATTATTCTAATCTATGTCCCTATGTGAGTGGTATATACTTATACCTACAGTCATCATTTAAAGCTGTTTCTTGAAATGTTGTTAACAGACTTTCTTGGGTAGAATACATCTATCTTCAAGAGTATTCTAGTTCAGATACTTCAGTACCTCCGTGAGACTCTCCCATGGATTAAACAAACCTGTGACCACTCATCCTGCCCTTCTCTGTCTACGTTCAATATCCCTCATTAGTCCCATCTGGTATGAGTCCGACACACTTGATCAATATTCTAGAAGTGATCACATGAGTGATTTGTAAGCAATCTCTTTTGTAGACTGATTGCACTTCTCCAGCTTTCTACCAATATACCAAAGCCCATCACCCGCTTTATCCACGACTGAACCTATGTGATGATTCCATTTTATATCCCTACAAAGTGTTACATTCACATATCCGTTTGAGTTGGCCAATTCGAACAGTGACTCATTGATATTATAGTCATAGGATACTATGTTTTTCATTTGTGAAGTGCAAAATTTTACAGTTCTGAACATTTAGAGCAAGCTGCCAAGTTTTGCACCACACTGAAATCTTATCAAGATCTGAGTGAATATTTATGCAGCTTCTTTCAGATAGTTCTTCATTATAGATAACTGCATGATCTGCAAAAAGCCTGATTTTACTATTAATATTGTCTGCAAGGTCATTAATATAGAACATGAACAGCAAGGGTCCCAACACACTTCCCTGGAGCACACCTGAATTTACTTCTACATCAGACGATGACTCTCCATTCGAGACAACATGCTCCGTACTCCCTACTGAAAAGTCCTCAATCCAGACACAAACTTCACTTGACACCCCATTTGATCATACTTTTGACAATAAGCGTAGTTGTGGTTCCGAGTCAAATATTTTTTGTAAATCAAGAAATACAGCATATACCTGATTGTCTTGATCCAAAGCTTTCAGTATATCATCTAAAAAAAGAACAAGTTGGGTTTCACATGATAGAAGTTTCTGAAATCCATGCTGGTTGGCACTGAGGAGGTCATACTTTTCAAGATACCTCATTATGTTTGAGCCCACAATATGTTCTAAGATTCTACAACAAGTCGGTGTCAAGGATACTGGATGTAGTTCTGTAGATCACTCCTACTACCCTTCTTGTAGACGGATGTGACCTGTGCCTTTTTCCAAGAACTGTTCGAGGGATCTAGAACAGATCATAGTTAGAAGAGGGGCTAACTCAGCTTCAGATTCAGTTTTGAATCTGACATGTATTCCATCGGACCGTGGAGCTTTGTACAATTTTAATGATTTCTGTTGTTTCTCAACACCACTGATGCTAATACTTACTTTATTCATCTTTTCAGTTGTATGAGGATTAAATTTGTGCAATTCTCCTAGGTTTTCCTCTGTAAAGGAACATTCGAAAATGGAGTTAAACATTTAATCTTTTGCTTTGCTACCCTCAGTTTCAGTTCCTGTCTCACTCCCTAGTGACTGGACCTAACTTTGCTGCCTCTAACAGCCTTTACATATGACAAGAATTTCTTTGGGTGCTGTGAAAGATCACTTGACAATATTCTATTGTGGTAGTCACTGAAGCCAAACACATTTCATTCAGTGTCTCTCTATCTATAGCTGTACACTCTGTTTTACACCTATTATGCAGTAATCTCCGTTTCTTTACAGTGAGTGTATACCCATGGAGATTCCTCCAATTACAAACTGTTCTACTCAATATGCATCAATCCAGTTCATGCTCAACTATTCAATTATAAACTGTTCTACTCAGTACTCATCAATCCAGTTGATGGTCAACTATTCTTTTAAACCCTGAGTCAGAGTTACTCTACTTGCTCCCTGTACTGAAAGTTTCACGTTCTTCATTGATATATGACAGTACTGATTTTTATCAAGTTTACTGAACATATATATGTCTTTCTGCTTGTTTTCATTGCCCTTTGTACTTTGGTAATTATTGTTGCCACAACAGCATCACGGTCACTGATACCAGTTTCGATGTGAACAATCTCAAAGAGATCAGGTCTATTTGTTGCCATTAGATCCGATATACTTCCATCATGAGTGTGGTTCCTAACTATCTGTTCTGGGTAGTTTTCAGACAAACATTTAGTAAAGTTTCACAGGATGCCTTATCATGCCCACCACTAACAAAACTGTAATTTTACCAATTGTTTGATGATTAAAGCCTCCACTAATGATTACAGTATGATTGGGGAACTTACAAACATGTGAACTGAAGTTCTCTTGAAAGCTTTTGGTTACATCAGGAGATGAGGATCCAATTATTATTTTATGCCCACCCCTGATAGTGAGTCTTGCCCAAACAATGTAACATGCAGCTTCAATTTCTACCTCAGTGGATTTGAGTATCTTGTCTTCTGCTACAAATACACCACTTTCATTTTCCACTTGCCTGTACTACCGATATACCACTTATTTTTCCCAAAAATCTCACTGCTATCAATTTCAGGTTTCAACCAGCTTTCTGTACCTAGTATTATGTGAGCTTCATTGCTTCTAATGAGTGCTTCAAACTCCTGCACTTTGTTGCAAATGCTTTGGCACTTTACCGTTAGGATTTTAATACGCTTGCTTATGGGAGGCGTTTCTTTCGATCTTACACTGGTGTCTCCGAGTTTCCTACAGCTATTGTTATCTGGATTGGATGGAGTGTCACCTAACCTAAAAAAAAACCTTGTGTGCATCCCACACAGAGTCAGTCAGCTACCTGCATAACAGCCTCTGACGTGTAGAGCACACCAGACCCATTTAGGGAGACCCTACAGTTCTCAACCCTATGGCGCAAGCCCAGGAAGTCGCAGACTAGCCTGTCACAGAACTTTAGCAGTCTCCGGTTCAATCCCTCCGCTCGACTAAGAACCAAAAAGCCACATCAGTTCTGGGCACAATGCTGCAAATTGTGAGCTTCATTGATACTCCATCTGTAAGGCTGGTCTTTTCAACCTTCTCTACTGTTCGCTGAAATGACCCGAGAATGACCTCAATGTCCAGATGACAGGCATCATTTGTTCCGACATGCGTCATAATCTGCAGTTGGTTGAATCCTGTTCTCTCAATGGCAACTGGAATAGCCTCTTCAACATGTTGAATAAGGCTGCCAGGCTTACGCACTGAGTGCACCTGATGTCCTTTCCAGTCCCCAGTCCCTTGCAACCCCTTCCCTGAGGAGTATCTTCATTCTCCGTACATTTGAACTGCTGACGATTAATAGACAACTGCCCGTTTGCATTTGCTTCCTCCTGACACTGGACAAAACAGGTTTCCTCAAAACAGGTGAAGTGAGTCCCACTGGCTCCGTTTCATTTCAGTGACAGACAGCACCTCAAACACGTAAATAACCCACCTATCCATAAATCTTATTTCTTTGCCACATTTTACGGTGAGTAAACTTGTCAAGACAAAAAAAACTCTCTCAGATATGCATAATGAATCAAAAACAATAAAATAAATGCAAGTTTTTGGTAATGAAGTATATTTTTTCAAAAAATTTAATATTCAGGAAATAATTACCTTTCCAGATCCAACAGGACCAACAATAGCACAAAGCTTGCCTGGAGTGACTAGTAAACTAATATTTGATAATGTCTCAGATATATTTGAAGGACCCCATCGTGCACTTGCATTCTGTAGCATTATTCCAACTTTCTCAGTCTTCTCTCCTGAGGGCATCAAAGATCTAGGGACATGCTCCTCCAGCAGTAGAAATACCTAAAAAAAACTGGTCAGGTTAATTAGGTAATTATGGATTTTTTGGTTCAATGCAAGTAATTAATAACTGAAAATATTTTCAAGCATGCATTTATTAAAATAATGGAAATCACATGATGGAAACAATAAACAAAAAATGAAATACAGCCATTCATCCATAGTTAATCAAAGAGATGCACATTTAAACTTATTAAGTAATTCATTCATTCATTGACACACCGTGTTCCATAAATGCCATGATGAAGTGAGCTTTCTGAGATGTGGAATGAGGCAACTTATACATTAATAGTGAGAAGAATCCCCTACATGCTATTTCTGTTAAGTATACTAACAACAAACTCTGATGAAATACACACCACGAACTGCTGTTGATAAAAAGTGTGACAAGGATTATGTCTGCATTCAAGAATACGGCAAAAGAAATCAGCAACAGCAAACAATTTGTATTCACTCATTTACAAGGCAAAATCTGGACCTCTGTATCACTAACTTTTGATAAATGAACTTTGGCTCTTGGCCCACTGAGCCATCATAAAGATACCTAGAGATCACAATTTAATATAACTACCACTCAATTGACTATTTTTATGTTGCAAGAATGTGATGACATGATACAGTGCACGATATGTATTTTTTTATTATTATCAGTAACACCGTTGTGAAAGATAATTATAGTAGACCATGGCAAACATTTTTCCATGAAGACAGCACTGACAACCATGTCTCAAAGTTCGATAAATGTATTACGAGTTATGGTAATTATTTTTGAAATAATAAAGAGTTTACTTATTTTTTTCCATCTGTCTTGTTTTCATTTGACTGCCCCTTATACAACCAAATTTAAAATAAAACAATGGAAACTCCAGGTAGGAATATCAACAATGTAGGAAAAGATAGATTGCTACTTCCCATAAGAAAGACACGTTAAGTCGCAGACAGGCACAATTAAAAGATGCTTACATAAAGCTTTCTGCCACAGCCTTCATCAGCAAAAGACAAACATACTGCATTCATACACACAAGCAAGCACACCTCATCCACACATGACTGCCAACTCCAGCAACTTGGGCCAGAATGCGGAATATCTTTTAATTGTGGCTGTCTACAACTTCACATGTCTTCTTTATAGTAAGTAGCAATTTGTGTTTTCCTAAATTGTTCAAATTTAAAATAATGCACTTGTCACAATGTGGTTTCAGAGAAGTGGAGGCAACAATAATGGCACGAATAGATTTAGCTGAACATGTTCTGAGCTCACTTGACACACAACAGTGGAATTGTAGGATCTTGATGGGCTTGTCTAAACCATGTGGCTGTGTGAATCATTCCAGATTAGTGGAGGAACTGTATGAGATTCAAGGAAAATGCAGTGACACAATACAATCATATCCACATCCAGGTGAATCACTCGCATGTATGGACCCGTGGAATACGCATACCAAATAAATAAAATAAAAATAAAATAGGAATAGAAACAGTGCATAGAAATCAGGCATACTAGTGAGGAAGATGTAATCAGGCTACAAACTGTCCAACATTGTATAGTACAAGGTCCTGTACTTGGACCAATATTATTTATTACCTATGTATATGATTTCACAGACAATGTACATCAAAAACTTACACTGTATCCCTATAACATGACAATTATCTGTAAAGCTCAGACAAAGGAGGAAGTTGACAAGCAATCAGTCATGATGTTGAAAATGCAAGTAAGTATCTACTACAAAACAATCTTTTTAAAATTCCATCAAAACAAGGTACAATGTTGTGCTGAAAAATATTCCCCTGAATATTATGTAAAAACTCTTAAAGCTTTTTAAATTAAACACATGTTATTGGCTTCCTACGTCTTTATCCTCCATGTCTGCACCCTGCTGCCATTAGAGGGGTCCAAACTGTAGCGTGCAACATGGCGGCGTGTAACGCAACTATGCTGATGTGTGAGCAACAGCATGCTATAATCAATTTTTGAATTGGAAGAGTTTAGCCACACACGGAGCACCCTCTCCTACACCTTGACAATGCCAGATCACACACACGAGCACTGTGACATCTGCAACAATCCACTTCCTCGGGTTCACTGTGATCGATCAACCACCGTACAGTCCCAACTTAGTCCCATCCACTTTTCATATGTTTTCAAGACTTAGGAACACCTTCAGGGGCTGCACTTTGATGATGATGAAGTGGCGCAAGCAGAGGCGAGAGTGTGGCTCCACCAACAAAGTCAAACATTCAACAGTGATAGTATCAACAAAATGGTCCCTTGTTGGGAGAAATGTGTTTGTTGCAGGGATGATTATATTGAGAAATAAATATCTTTATATGAAGAATAAAGATGTAGTATTTTAATAATGTGTGATTCATTTACAAAGTTTTAAGAGTTTTCATGTGAAAATTTTGGAGGTATTACTTTTCAGCAGACACTAGTATGTATTGTTAAAATAAAACAAACAGAGTAGAATATATAATGTACATATTGAAATAAATAGAGAAGAAATTAAAGAAATAAGTAGCACAAACATCTGAAGAATTATTATAGGCAACTGTCTGACCCGGAGGTAGCATATAGATGTGCTCTGTAGAAAGATAAACACAGAGGATTTTCTTGTAAGCAAAACTATAAATGTTGTGGATGAGAAAGTTTTCACGATAATATGCTATGGACTCGTGTTCCCAAATTATCATATTCGGTTCATACATGGGAAAGTGCACGAGTTGACTACTTTAAAAGAATATTTGTAATTCAGAAAACAGCAGTAGGTGTGTAGCAAACAATGAGTGTAGGAAGTGAAGCAAGCAGCAAAAAGGTTTTTTTTTTTAACAAGCTGCCTAACTCAGTTAAAAAATAAAAGGAATTAAAATCTTTGAAAAATGGCTTAAAAGGGTATCTCACACAGAAATTTGTATACAGTATGAGTGAGTATCTAAAATTAAACTAAATTTCAGTTGCTACATTATAACAGAAAATAAACAAGGGTGGTTTGAAAAGTTCTCAGAATCACCACAAGAGGCCAGCGCTAGTGGAACGAGTTGTTCACGTGATATTCATTGGACTGTTGACTTTAAACACATGCCACATTAGTGCTCTTGGAAGAGAGCTGCGGCAGTGATGTGGCTCTGTTGTTATTCCCGCACAGTGATTTGCGAAGGTGGAAAAAAATCGAGATTTGAGCAGTGATTAAGTACTTCATAAAGAAGGTATGAAAGCCAAGGACGTTCATGCCGATTTCCCACGTACACTGGGGGACTCTGCTCCTTCATATTCAACTGTTGCCTAGTGGACAAATGAATTTAAATTTGGTCAGGAAAGCTTAGATGATGATCCACGCAGAGGTCGGCCAAGATGTGTCACTACTCCAGAAATCACTGCAAAAGAGCATAAAATGGTCATGGGGGATTGCCGATTGAAAATGCATGAAATTGCTCATGCTTGCCAGGCGTCATCTGAAATGGTATATCACATTTTAACAGAAGAATTAGCAATGACAAAATTATCTGCAAGATTGATGCCGTGACTCTTGATGCTGGACAATGCGCGCCCGCACACACGTGCCGTCGCTATGGCAGAATTACACGAACTAAGATATGAGTTGTTGCTACACCTGCCTTATTTCACTGATATGGCTCCGTCAGACTTTCATTTCTTCCGAAAACTGAATATTTTTCTTGGTGGACGAAGATTCACTTCAAATGAAGAACTGATTGCCAGAGTTGACAACTATTTTGCAGTCCTGGAGGAAACTCATTTTCAAGGTGGGATGAAGGCACTGGAACATCGTTGGGCCAAGTGCATTGATCTACAAGGAGACTACATTGAAAAATAAAAAAGTTTCAGTGATGTAAGTACTTTTTTTCTATGCTGTTACGAGAACTTTTCACACCACCCTTATACATGAGGAGGTATTGAATAGGATTGGGGAGAAGAGAAGTTTGTGGCACAACTTGACTAGAAGAAGGGATCGGTTGGTAGGACATGTTCTGAGGCATCAAGGGATCACAAATTTAGCATTGGAGGGCAGTGTGGAGGGTAAAAATCGTAGAGGGAGACCAAGAGATGAATACACTAAGCAGATTCAGAAGGATGTAGGTTGCAGTAGGTACTGGGAGATGAAGAAGTTTGCACAGGACAGAGTAGCATGGAGAGCTGCATCAAACCAGTCTCAGGACTGAAGACCACAACAACAACAACTTATACATTAACCTTTTATGTGTCTGTAAAATGTGATTCTGTTTTATATTATTGTACACTGATTCTATCTTCATTGCAATTAAGCCTTGGTGTAGTTTACAATGGTAAGGACAGTCAAAACTCAGATTTTACATCTGCTGTGGATAACGTGGCAAGAAACACCCAACACTCCCACCTGAAAATTATCAGTTAGAGTCCACAGGCAAAGAATAAATACACAAATATCCATGTGAAAGACCCAACTGCAATACTTGTCCCAAGTATTACCATTAATTAGCGCTCCACACAAATGAATGAGCATTATCAAACTGTGGCCAAGAACAAAGCATTCAGCTGAGCATAACATGCTCAACTTTGGGGCCACTACACAGTGTACATGGATTCTGCCACCCCCCCCCCCCCTTTCCACTGAATCAAATAGTTGGAAATTGTCCCTATAACACATAATTCAATTCGGTAATCTTGCTGGCCTCAGTCTTTGCTAGTATTTGCCCTAAACGCACTTCCACCTTTGTTCCTGTTCCTCTCCCTTCCATTTCCCCCCTCCTCCCCCTTTTCCAAGAGCTCCCCATCATTTTACTTTAGTTCAATTCATCAGTCTACTAATATATACCCTTGCGTTCTCTCCATGGTCTTTCTTCCTCTGTATGATTCTGCTCTAGCCCTCCCTCCCCCCCCCCCCTCCCCCAATGACACCTCTTTCCCCAACCCTTCCCCTTAACTCATACATTCTATTTCATCATGTTCCCCCATCTCTTTCTTGTTCCTCTCCCCTGCAGTGCTGAATACAATGTAAATGCATACTTACGTGTGTATCTGTGAATTCTGAAGAAGAATATTGGCCAAAAACTAAGTTACAAATTAAAAAATCTCTTTTTTTATTTCTTTCTTTTTACCTGCCTACTGCTCAGCACATGAACTATTCATTGAAGGGTTATCTTTATTCTTTCGTCCGACTCCGTAGTGCAGCGGTAGTGTTACCGCCTACCATGCAAGGGGGCCTGGGTTCAATTCCTGGCAGGTGTGTGGGTGTTGTGTGTCCATCATCATTTTCATCATCATTGACACGCAAGTCCCCAAAGTGGCGTCAACTAAAAAGACCTGCAATACGGCAGCCAAACCCCGAAGGGGATATCCCAGCCAATAAATGCCATACAATCATTTCATTTCATTTATTCCTTCTATTGACAGTAGCCAGATAGTTCCTTTCTCATTTAGATTTATTCTGTCCATAACTGGTTTTCAGCTCAAGTCCTATTTTTGATGATGTCATAGAGTTATTTTTATGTTAAGATAACGTTTGACTCACTGTCGTCTTTCAAAATCATGAAAAGTAAGTTTGTCTTTAAAAATCATGAAAAGTAAGTAGGAAAAAAATCATTAAATGTATTGTTAAAAATAATAATATACTGGAATGAGACAAAAAAATGTACAGAGAGCATTGTTTAGTTGATTTAATTATAATTCTGTGTGTCACAGTCATGAAAACCACGTTACACAATATAGGCTCAACAACTGCATGACAACTACATCTACATTTATCTGGTAAATAAAATATGAATTTTGGTGTAGAAAAGAATTCACAAGATGAGATTCATGTAGATTTTAAGATACCTGATGGAAAACAGTACAAAACAAGAAAGAGAAAGTATGTCGTGAGTATTTACCTCTAACCGCTGCATGGACACTTTTGCTTCGGCGTAAGACTGAACTGCTGCAGGAAAAGCAATGGCCATTGAGAACTGAATAATGTTGAAGAACTGAGCCAGTGGGAATACCTGGAAAAACACAGTGCAAAATTTGTCACATAATTCTCACACAAGGCATCTATTTATTCTAACTAGTCATTCCCAAACACCATAACTCATACCTTATCAGCTGTGACAGTATTGCCAAGAAGTGCATAGGCCACCAGTGTAACATATAAGGAAGTTCTTTCAGTAAAGACACCAAATGCTGACTGCACACCTCTAAGGTACGAAGCTCCTTTGAGAACTTTTACCTCTTTTCTGCAAGTTCAATGGTTGTCAGTGTTAACAGAATCTACTTTATGACTATTATGCTAAAAGCAAGGAAAACATTGAAACTACTCAAAACATATGTTGGCTCTACCACACAGGCAAACTAGGCAGACACACAGGGTACAAAAATGTATGAGCAACAATATCTTTTATGGAAATCCAGAAAATATCAACACACTGGGTTTCCTGTCTGCTTGTGTTGTGTCAGTGATATACCTCCTGACCAAATACTAGTGAAAACTTCAGGCCATGACATCTATGTCCCCTTAATGCGAGAAAAGGCAGTATGATATTCTGACAATTCTCCTTTCCCCCTTCTTCAAAGACCTGATTGTTAACTTTACAACATTCTGGCAAGGTTCTGTTTTATGACTAAATCTTGAGGATACACTACAACAGTTGCAGTTCTTACTCAAACACCTTTTTTCTTTTTTATTTGGGGAGGGGGGGGGGGGGGTATGTGAGGATTGGACAAGAAGTAAAAGACGGAGCACTTAGTGGGGATATGGTGTTGTGACATTACAAGCGGTGTGTCTGCTAGATACAAAGTATTCAAAAACAGCAGGTTTGACTGAGTGATATGTGGCTGGTAAGTTGCAATGTATTGGCTGAGCCATGCAGCTAAGTGGGAGCCATCTAGAGGCTCAAATCATTCCAGCAAGCCACGTGAGGAAGTGGGTTAGGTATCCCGCAGGCCACCAAGATGATGCAACTTGGAAGTTCCATGTCGGTTAAATACACTGTATCACAGCATGCTTCTTAATGCTGAGTAAATAATTCCAAAGTGTGACTGTGCTGAAACTAAGAGCATCAAATATTCACAGAGTTGTCACAACTTTTCCCAGGTGAAATTCCCTGATTTCCAGATAAGTTTTAGCATCTTTCCCCAACAAATTTTGAGATCTCAAGGGTAACTTAAGACCTAAGTACATAAGTTGGCAATCTGTCTTTGGAGGTACGGTACAAGAACAGTAGTGCAAATGAGGAAATATTTAAAAAATAATAATAAAAAAAAACCTTGCAAGCAGATGACATTTCCTGATGTGAGCAAAAATCTTAGGTACTAACATCAACATTTTTCATAATGAACTATTTTTCAACGGAGAAAGCACGCCAAATGGTATGTGTGTTTACAAAAATACGCATTTCCTTGGGTTGCAAGACAGATTTAAAATATCTTCACTGATTTCAGAAATAACCTCAGATAAAAAGTAGGCCTCTTGAAAGAAGTGTGTCAAGCAGGGAAGAATTTTCTAAACCAACACTTTAGGACCAATAAAATGATGGTTCTACTATGATTGTTATTGTCAGTTATTACCCACAGTGTTATATCTATTGTTTTACAGGTATTTTATGATTTTTCTTTCGAGAAATATATGAGTACATAGCGTACAAACTGCCAGCGACTGAGACAACTTTCTTCTTTCTATCGTCTATACTTTTTAATATATAAACTACTTCTGAAGTGCCAAAATGTACTAGAACAAATAAAATGTCTATAAAATGCCACACTATACAACATACTTGCAGTGAGACAGTCGCAATTCCTGAAATCCATTGCCCATGGCCTCTGGCCTGCTGAAGAGCACTGCAGTCCTGAGTCCATGGACAAACCATGAAAATCCACTGCACTGCGTCACACACAAACAGACCTGGCCTGTGGGCAGGTTAGAGAGACTACATCCAACAGGCAGGGCCTGTACATTAGTGAGAACTGAATGGCTTCGGATCGGCAGGCCCAATCCATTACAGATACCCACAGAAACAGCCTGTGGCTTTGGCTAATCATGTAAATCCACTAGTGTGGCCAGCTATTCACGAGCCACAGACATGTTGATGAAATGAGACCACAGTGATCAATTCATGCCACAGATAACTTGTTCAAATACCCTAAGAACCAATAATAATGAGGATATGTAACAACTCACCGGAAAGATGATTGATGAGCCACGGACAGGCAAGTAGAAAAGACAATCCCCCTCTCACAACTAAATTTTCAGCCCATAGTTTTTGTGGCAGCTGCTAGGCTAGCGGCAAGCAGTGGTGACAGCAATGGCTGCAAGCTCAGGGGAGTGGTAGGAAGCGGAGAAGTAGGAAGAATGAGGGAGTAGGGAAGTAACACACATACTCAGCTGCACTCAGCCAGCAACGATGCGTGATGCCTCAGTAAACAAACCATTTCATCTAATGAGACAAAAACAAGATTTTTCCAGTGTTTTTTCAAATTTCCCTAATATTTTCCTGATTTCCCAGATGTGTCTGAAATTCCCCGATATTGTGTGATTCCCAGAACCTTTGGCAACCCTGATTCCCTACAAAGAGAAAACCACATCCAGACATGCTACAGAAAATCTAATGACAGTGTTGAAATTGCCATAAAGAGACAAATTCAATAAAATTATTACCATAATTATACAACAAATATTAACAAGGCTATTAACATTTACACATAAAATTGTTTATAACAATAGTAACAAGAGCTACAGAAATGCTACATATGCCTATGTCACACCTTGGACTGATGTTGAAGTCAGCTATAAAATGACCATGTTTATGATAATAAAGGACAGACAGCTTAATTGTTATAAATGATTTTTTAACAGATGTTAATAGAGTGCCCAAATAACGAGTTCTTCACAGATAGAAAACAGATTAACATCAGCAGAAACAATTTATCCTGTTATTCCTACTTGTTGATGTTTAACAAGAATCTTTATAGGTCAACATCTGTAAGATAGATGTTTGAGTAGCATTGTATGGAAGTGGCAAGCTGAATAAAATTGAGTTTTACTGGCACATGTCGTTCTGTTTTGGAATGTATAAAACATAAATGACAGCTGATTATTCTACAATGTTTAATGAGTAATGAAGTAGTATCTGTCTGCAAATTGTCTAAACTTGGATATTATAAATGTTTGAAATGTGTAAAATTGTAAAACTTGTACTCAAAGAGAAAGGGAGTCAAACTTCACGATGACCAGCTGATTCTAGCTGTCCATCATATGACAGTTGTAGATAGGTAGGCAGGGCATAGTTTAGCGTCTTTTGATGTTCATGTCTGGTTGGGTAAGATCGTTGGTTAGGTTTGAATGGTCAGTGAGTATTTACGTGATAGTCAAATGACAGAATTGCACACCAACAGCTCAATCAACAGAGGATTACACTCTATTTCCACCCTAATTATCTCATTTGATAGAAGTTTGACATTAAAGGGTGCAAGAGATGGAGTGCTGCAATGATAAAAAATAAAGGTATTCAAGATCCATCTGCCAGTGCACCAAGATGTCATCCAAAAAGAAGTGAGTGGACAAGATTGAACAGCATAAGAATCAGTCACACCAAATGCAATGCTCTGATGCACAAGTAGTAGTAGTAGTGGTAGTAGTAGTAGCTTTATTCATCCATAGATCTCTTTTTACAAGGATTTAGGACATGTCAAAGTATTTACAAGTTTAGATCAATTTAAAATACGCTAATTTGTATACACATATATTTACAGACTTCTAGTTAGAGACAATCATTAGATTTACTCCTGGTATACAATATTTCTTTTACAAATAACTTATTAAATAATGTAATGCCACACTGTTCACTCATATCTCACTATCAGTCACTGAACACACTATTCACACATTGTCCCATAACATTATACCCACTACACACACACACACACACACACACACACACACACACACAATGGTGATCTCTGGGCCATTTTCTGTACCGCAACTTCCCATTTGCTATCCCGAAAAACTGAGTCAGCATCCCTCCATAATGAGTGAGATGTTCAGCTCAGAAAGATGAAGAGGTGGTGTTGTGTGTAAGTTGTGGTCTTCAGTCCTGAGACTGGTTTGATGCAGCTCTCCATGCTACTCTATCCTGTGCAACATACATCCTTCTGAATCTGCTTAGTGTATTCATCTCTTGGTCTCCCTCTACGATTTTTACCCTCCACGCTGCCCTCCAATACTAAATTTGTGATCCCTTGATGCCTCAGAACATGTCCTACCAACCGATCCCTTCTTCTGGTCAAGTTGTGCCACATCTTCTCCCCAATCCTATTCAGTACCTCCTCATTCGTTATGTGATCTACCCATCTAATCTTCAGCATTCTTCTGTAGCACCACATTTCGAAAGCTTCTATTCTCTTTTTGTCCAAACTATTTACCGTCCATGTTTCACTTCCATACATGGCTACACTCCAAACAAATAGTTTCAGAAATGACTTCCTGACACTTACATCTATATTCGATGTTAACAAATTTCTCTTCTTCAGAAACGCTTTCCTTGCCATTGCCAGTCTACATTTTATATCCTCTCTACTTCTACCATCATCAGTTATTTTGCTCCCCAAATAGCAAAACTCCTTTACTACTTTAAGTGTCTCATTTCCTAATCTAATACCCTGAACATCACCCGACTTAATTCGACTACATTCCATTATCCTCGTTTTGCTTTTGTTGATGTTCATCTTATATCCTCCCTTCAAGACACCATCCATTCCGTTCAACTGCTCTACCAAGTCCTTTGCTGTCTCTGACAGAATTACAATGTCATCGGCGAACCTCAAGGTTTTTATTTCTTCTCCATGGATTTTAATACCTATTCCGAATTTTTCTTTTGTTTCCTTTACTGCTTGCTCAATATACAGATTGAATAACATCGGGGAGAGGCTACAACCATGTCTTACTCCCTTCCCAATCACTGCTTCCCTTTCATGTCCCTCGACTCTTATAACTGCCATCTGGTTTCTGTACAAATTGTAAATAGCCTTTCGCTCCCTGTATTTTACCCCAGCCACCTTTAGAATTTGAAAGAGAGTATTCCAGTCAACATTGTCAAAAGCTTTCTCTAAATCTACAAATGCTAGAAACGTAGGTTTGCCTTTCCTTAATCTTTCTTCTAAGATAAGTCATAAGGTCAGTATTGCCTCACGTGTTCCAGTATTTCTACGGAATCCAAACTGATCTTCCCCGAGGTCGGCTTCTACTAGTTTTTCTATTCGTCTGTAAAGAATTCGTGTTAGTATTTTGCAGCTGTGGCTTATTAAACTCATTGTTCGGTAATTTTCACATCTGTCAACACCTGCTTTCTTTGGGATTGGAATTATTATATTCTTCTTGAAGTCTGAGGGTATTTCGCCTGTTTCATACATCTTGCTCACCAGATGGTAGAGTTTTGTCAGGACTGGCTCTCCCAAGGCCGTCAGTAGTTCCAATGGAATGTTGTCTACTCCGGGGGCCTTGTTTCGACTCAGGTCTTTCAGTGCTCTGTCAAACTCTTCACGCAGTATCGTATCTCCCATTTCATCTTCATCTACATCCTCTTCCATTTCCATAATATTATCCTCAAGTACATCGCCCTTGTATAGACCCTCTGTATACTCTTTCCACCTTTCTGCTTTTCCTTCTTTGCTTAGAAGAGGGTTTCCATCTGAGCTCTTGATGTTCATACAAGTGGTTCTCTTATCTCCAAAGGTCTCTTTAATTTTCCTGTATGCAGTATCTATCTTACCCCTAGTGAGATAAGCCTCTACATCCTTACATTTGTCCTCTAGCCATCCCTGCTTAGCCATTTTGCACTTCCTGTCGATCTCATTTTTGAGATGTTTGTATTCCTTTTTGCCTGCTTCATTTACTGCATTTTTATATTTTCTCCTTTCATCAATTAAATTCAATATTTCTTCTGTTACCCAAGGATTTCTACTAGCCCTCATCTTTTTACCTACTTGATCCTCTGCTGCCTTCACTACTTCATCCCTCAAAGCTACCCATTCTTCTTCTACTGTATTTCTTTCCCCCATTCCTGTCAATTGTTCCCTTATGCTCTCCCTGAAACTCTGTACAACCTCTGGTTCTTTCAGTTTATCCAGGTCCCATCTCCTTAAATTCCCACCTTTTTGCAGTTTCTTCAGTTTTAATTTACAGGTCATAACCAATAGATTGTGGTCAGAGTTCACATCTGCCCCTGGAAATGTCTTACAATTTAAAACCTGGTTCCTAAATCTCTGTCTTACCATTATATAATCTATCTGATACCTTTTAGTCTCTCCAGGGTTCTTGCATGTATACAACCTTCTATCATGATTCTTAAACCAAGTGTTAGCTATGATTAAGTTGTGCTCTGTGCAAAATTCTACCAGGCGGCTTCCTCTTTCATTTCTTAGCCCCAATCCATATTCACCTACTACGTTTCCTTCTCTCCCTTTTCCTACACTCGAATTCCAGTCACCCATGACTATTAAATTTTCGTCTCCCTTCACTATCTGAATAATTTCTTTTCTTTCATCATACATTTCTTCAATTTCTTCGTCATCTGCAGAGCTAGTTGGCATATAAACTTGTACTACTGTAGTAGGTGTGGGCTTCGTATCTATCTTGGCCACAATAATGCGTTCACTAAGCTGTTTGTAGTAGCTTACCCGCCTTCCTATTTTCCTATTCATTATTAAACCTACTCCTGCATTACCCCTATTTGACTTTGTGTTTATAACCCTGTAGTCACCTGACCAGAAGTCTTGTTCCTCCTGCCACCGAACTTCACTAATTCCCACTATATCTAACTTTAACCTATCCATTTCTCTTTTCAAATTTTCTAACCTACCTGCCCGATTAAGGGACCTGACATTCCACACTCCGATCCGTAGAACGCCAGTTTTCTTTCTCCTGATAACGACATCCTCTTGAGTAGTCCCCGCCCGGAGATCTGAATGGGGGACTATTTTACCTCCGGAATATTTTACCCAAGAGGACGCCATCATCATTTAATCATACAGTAAAGCTGCATGCCCTCGGGAAAAATTACGGCCGTAGTTTCCCCTTGCTTTCAGCCGTTCGCAGTACCAGCACAGCAAGGCCGTTTTGGTTATTGTTACAAGGCCAGATCAGTCAATCATCCAGACTGTTGCCCTTGCAACTACTGAAAAGGCTGCTGCCCCTCTTCAGGAACCACACGTTTGTCTGGCCTCTCAACAGATACCCCTCCGTTGTGGTTGTACCTACGGTACGGCTATCTGTATCTCTGAGGCAAACAAGCCTCCCCACCAACGGCAAGGTCCATGGTTCATGGGGGGGGGGGGGGGGGGGGGAAGAGGTGTTAATATTGTGTTATGCAAAGCTTGGGGGTAAGTATTTCTAGAGAGGAAAAAAAGAAGGAAAAAATGATAAAGGGAAGGTGTTATGTGGAATGTTGGATGTTTTCTAATCATTATTATTATTATTATTATTATTATTTATTTGTATAACATTTTTTTATCAAACCCCTACTCTGTTTTATCTAAGTAATCCTTCAATGTATAAAATGTATTGCATAACAGGTACTTTTTAGCTGCCTTTTTAAATAAGTGTATATTTTCAATTTCTTTAATCTCTTTTGGTAATTTATTGTACAGTTTTATTCCTTGGTAGAAAATGCTGTTTTGAGTTTTATGTTTATTTTTTCTTGGTAAATATAAATTGAGTCTGTCTCTTGTTGCATGGTCATGGACAGAGCTGTTTATGCAGCAATTACTAACATTATTTTTGATGGGTACAACTGACTGGTAAATGTATTCACATGGAGCAGTTAAAATCCCCAGTGTTTTGAACAGATCTTTACAATGAGCTCCACTAGTATTTTTGGTTATTATTCTTAAGGCTCTTTTCTGGAGTTTGAAAATTGTGTTCATATTTTGTGCATTTGTTCCTCCAAAAAAAATGCCATAGCTAAGAATTTAGTGTACATATGAATAATATGTAACTAAAAGGCACTGCATGTTACACACTGTTGATAAGAAACTTCCTGGCAGATTAAAACTCTGTGCTGGACCGAGACTCGAACTTGGTCCCAAGTTCGAGTCTCGGTCCGGCACACAGTTTTAATCTGCCAGGAAGTTTCATATCAGCGCACACTCCACTATCGCTATAGAGTGAAAATTTCATTCTAGACTGATGATAAGATTCTAAGGGCATAACATGCTGATGACATTCTGTTTGCAAGTACCTTTGTGTGTTCACACCACTTCAACTGAGAATCAATGTTCATTCCTAGAAATTTTGCATTTGTTACATAGTCTATAGAGGTGCCATCTACATTTAATTTAACATTGTCATTTTTCTTCTTCAAACTGAAATTCACGGCATTAGTTTTCTTTATGTTCAATGTCACTTTATTGCTTATTGACCAATCATAAACTTCCTTGAGAGTTACATTTGCTTTCTCGGCAAGGAGTTCTCCTGTTTCCTCAGTGACTATAATATTGCTGTCATCAGCACAGAGAATTTTTTCACCATGAGTAACACGACTCGGAAAGTCATTGATGTATATCAGGAACAGTACTGGTCCTAATATGTTGGGATTCCAAAACTCTCCAGCCTATATTTGTGGGACCCAAGAACAAACCATTCAGCATATTGTCAGAAGCTGCCCTCTGACAAAGTACCTGGAAGCATTCAATGACTTTATTAATGCCACTCCCTCTGCTATCAGTTGGATCCATTCACTACATGTTAACCACTGATTAAATGTTTGTGTTTTAATTTTACAGGTGATTTGTTCTCCTTTAGTATTATCGAATTACTGATTTTCAATTTTTGTACATATTAGCATTGCACCTAAAGCCTTAAATGTATAATATTGTAAAATATGTGTATTTCTTAATATTTGCTGTTGTCACCATATGATAAGTAAACAGTTCAGTGATAGGAATATTTCTATGTGCATCTAATCAGGCCTTAGTATGTTATTCAGTGTAACAGTTTGGGACTTAGAAAATGTTTGAACAGTGAGTGATAGTACAGATATCAGTGACTGATATTTGAACTTACTGAACTTCAGGAATTTTATTCAGTTTGATTGGTTTGGTGCACCACACAATGTCTTTGGCTCATATTCTACATTCTCTGCATACGTTCTGATTGCTCTGCTAGGTCAGTTATTTCATATCTTATTGCTTCACTGTGTTATAATATAAGCCTGTGGAAGGCTACCATTCAAAGTAACTTGTATTTGATCTGGATCAACTGATACTGAACTTTGATACAAGGGTTGAGCTACATCATTATCCTGATTCCTTTCTTATCTGCTTTATTTAATAATCTGTTCATTTATTTATGTGCATTAGGCAAGACATGTGATATTCAGTGCTTCTCTAAGGGCTTAAAGCAACAGTGCTCAACCGAACCACTATTTTTGCAAATGGGGCCTATAAAGATTTCAGTTTTTGTCCTCTCCTTCTGGTGGTTATGTAGAACAAATTGATTTCAACTGAAAACTTGTTTATCAGTTATTGTAAACTTCATCACAACTGTTTGTTCTTGTCGGGTGCAGCAGTTTCAGCCAGACTCGTTGAAGAATGCCGTATACATTACTTTCCCAGGATGTCAAATTATGTAGAATTCGTCGTGTCCAGAAACAACTTAAAATTTTCAAACACCTATGAGACTATACAAAAACCTTAACCTCCAACTATCAAAAGAAATTAAAGTAAATCAGAAATGTTGAAATATATCAAATCACAGGGGAAGGACCATCTAATAATTAAATTTTTAAAGCTACTGGGAAAAAGTCCACATTTAGTATTCAAAGAAGTATAAGAAATGGATTCATATGAATGGGAACTTAATTTAATAGATATACTACACTGACTGACCAAAAAAGTGAAGCACCCAGAAGATATGGCCAGATGTCAATGTAACTTTATACACGTACACACAACTGGTCGACATGTAAATGATTAGAGTTGCAATTCCCTGTGATGTGTAGAAACGCTGTCAGACTGCGTTAGTGGCATGAAAAGTGCCAGATGTTGAGTGTTCATTGTGAAAGACATAGAGATGCCACGTACTCACGTACAACAGCTTTAGCAGCACCTGACAGAGTTTGAAAGGAGTCTCGCTGTGAGGTACCCATTGGTATGACAGGAGCTCAGTGTTGGGCTAAATGGAAATGTGAGAGCGGGCATACTCTTCATCAATGTTCTGGTCAACCACATCTGACCACCACAAGGGAGGATTGCCACATTGTGAACCAAGCACACTGCAATCCCTCCACGATTGTGCCTGTTATCCAAAGATAAGTAATGAAATCTCTGCAACATTCTGTGTCATCTTGCACCATTGGTCAGAGGCTAGGAATAGCCAGACTAGAGAATTACCAGCCCCTGTACAGGTTGCCATTAACACAATAACACAAAAGGCTGTGTTTGTCATTGGGCTGTGACCAGGAAGCGTGGACTGCTGGTGAATGGCGCTGCAGTGTCCAGCAATGAATTGCAGTTCTGCACTACCACAAATGACCATATACAGGAGTAAGGTGGCGTTCTTGGGAGATGTGTCATTCTTCCAGGTTTTGTAGATGCATAGCTGTGTTACTCCTGACATCACGGTGTGGGGAGCCATCGGGTACGACTTCCAAGTCATTGTTGGTAATGACTAAGGGAACTCTAATGGCACAATGATACATCAAAGACACCCTGGATCTTTGTGTGTTACCTCTCATGTGAGTGTATGGTGGTGCCATTTTTCAACAGGACAATGCTCGTCCACACATGGTACATGTCTCTATGAAGTGTCTGTCTAATGATGAGGTACTTCCATAGCCAGCAAGATCCCCACATCTATCCACTGTAGAATGTGTGGCACCAGCTCAGATGTCAACTCAGTCCCAGTGCCAATATCTGGGATATCAAGGAAAAGTTTCAGCAGTTGTGGGCCAGCTTGCATCGCAAGAGGATTTTGTGCCAACCGAATAATGCATGCATTGGGGCAGAGGGGTTGCAACATCATACTGATAAGTGGGCTCATACTGCCAAGTTATTTGAAAATTTTACTTGATTTTGTAATCACTGAAATAACATCAAATACCCTCTCAACCCATGAGCCTTCTGGGTGCTTCACTTCATTTTTGTCACACACGTTACATATGAAGGTCACCATGATATCAATGGCTGGAGAGGAACGTCACTGCCTATAATTTTTTAAAATATATTATTTAATTTTACAGTAGTCATCTTTTGAGTGTTTAATGAACATACTTACACCAAATGTGCTTTGATTTCACTGGTAAACATCATCAGCAGTGATTTATCTTGCTCTTGTATTACATCTGTCACATTTTTTTAAAACTTCGTCAGCCTCACTGAGCTTAAATATAATATTATACTAACACACAGTTTGTTGTACTATGCAGTAGTTATTTTAAGTAAATACAATTTTATGCTGGAATATTCCAGGATGTCTATTAAAAATTGATTATTTTTACACAAATGCATTTTTAACAAAATAAAATGATTGCTGATAAGACAATGATGAAAATCTTTTGAACTGACAAATGACAATCTATTTTTAAATTTTTTGTTTTTGACCAAATTTTTGTAATATGCTTTGTTTACATAACAATGCTACGGAGTATTTCAGAACATATAAGTGTTTGGTGTAAAGCCAACTACATTTCCGTAATCAAAAGGTAAATATGTAATTAATGAATAATAAATTGTGGTCTTGAACAACTTGAGTAAAATTTCAGGATTCTGTAACTTTACATGATACTTTCTATGACTACAACAAATTAAATAATGGGAAGTTACAGTATTTTTGACATATATTTATCTTCAAAATTACATCCTCACTTATTCTTCTATATTTTAATGTAAAATTAATATGATGAGTAGCTTAGAAGAATATAAATATATCTAAAAACAAAGATGATGTGACTTACCAAATGAAAGTGCTAGCAGGTCGACAGACACACAAACGAACACAAACATACACACAAAATTCAAGCTTTCGCAACAAACTGTTGCCTCATCAGGAAAGAGGGAAGGAGAGGGAAAGACGAAAGGATGTGGGTTTTAAGGGAGAAGGTAAGGAGTCATTCCAATCCCGGGAGCGGAAAGACTTACCTTAGGGGGAAAAAAGGATGGGTATACACTCGCACACACACACATATCCATCCACACATATACAGACACAAGCAGACATCTCACAAGCAGACAGATGTCTGCTTGTGTCTGTATATGTGTGGATGGATATGTGTGTGTGTGCGAGTGTATACCCATCCTTTTTTCCCCCTAAGGTAAGTCTTTCCGCTCCCGGGATTGGAATGACTCCTTACCTTCTCCCTTAAAACCCACATCCTTTCGTCTTTCCCTCTCCTTCCCTCTTTCCTGATGAGGCAACAGTTTGTTGCGAAAGCTTGAATTTTGTGTGTATGTTTGTGTTCGTTTGTGTGTCTGTCGACCTGCCAGCACTTTCATTTGGTAAGTCACATCATCTTTGTTTTTAGATATATTTTTCCTACGTGGAATGTTTCCCCTCTATTATAACCATATCATTAGAAGAATATAATGTTTATATGTACATTTTCACTCTGCAGTGGAGTGTGTGCTGATATGCCACCTTCTGGCAGATTAAAACTGTGTGCCAGACCGAGACTTGAACTCTGGGCCTTTGCATTTCGCAGGCAAGTGCTCTGCTAACTGAGCTACCCAAGCACAACTGAGAACTCATCCTCACAGCTTTACCTCCACCAGTACCTCATTTCCTATCTTCCAAACTTCAAAGAAGTTCTTCAGCAAAACTTGCAAGACTAGCACCCCTGGAGGAAAGGATATTGCAGAGGCAGTTGCCCAGGCTGTGGCGAAGCCATGTATCCACAATATCCTTTCTTCCAGGAATGTTCGTGTTGCAAATTTTGCAGGAGAACTTCTGGAAATTCAGGACGAGGTACTGGCAGGAGTTAAGCTGTGATGATGAGTCATGAGTCATGCTTTGGTGGTTCATTCAGTAGAGCATTAGCCCATGAAAGGCAAAGGTTCGAGTTCGACATTCATTCTGGCACACAGTTTTAATCTGCCAGGAAATTTCATGTTCATGTTAATTATAAACAGTAAATAAAATTGTTGTTGCTGTATAATCTCAAATGTAACATGTGCTTCATCAGAAAACTTGTACTGAACATTACAAGACTGAAACAATATCAAGCAATACAAAACCAAAACCGCTATCAATATTTTCATCTTGTTGTTCTGGTCAAATCTTGGTACTTTACATGTTCTCCTATACAATTTTTTCTCCGCTGTTTTTCCCTACTCCCTAAATCTCCTGATACATGATATTTTCATGGTAGTGCATCTTCTATTTATAAAGAAGTTTAACTAATATGTATGTTGATAATTCATTAAGCACCTCATTAATGATGTTCACACACTAACATCAACCATTGTTGTTACTTTAGATTGAGATGCAGTCTCTAATAGTTGTCTTATTCTACTGTGATTCTTCTTGACTCATTCAACATCCTTCTTCACAGTGGGGATCTGAAAAACATGTTGTGTGAGTATTTCTGTCTGCTATGGTCCATTTTATATACTGGATTGTCACCTACACTTTTTCATTTATTCCGCCCGTCCTATTTTGTGACCCTATATTGTCTCTCATTGGCAACCTTTCAACCATTGATTCTGTCCTGTCTCTTACTTATGTTTTGTTATCGAGATATTTTTGATTCATTTATCATTGCTTCTGAATTAGCTATGTCTTCTAAGTAATAATAATCTGTATTTCCAACTGCCACGTATTTTCCATTTAAGACTTCTTACTCTCATTATTTTGTCTCTGTTTACAGAAAATGTATACATTATCCATTAAATCACACATCTATACTACAATAAGTTTGTGTTACAAGAGCAGAAATTAAAGTACATCCTACATAGTTGTGTTTATCTTTATACTATTTACCTCTTTACTTCTGTATGTATCCTCTTTGGTTTGAAGCTGGCACAGTACTTACAGTAGAATATATTTGGCTTCCCTTTGACAACCATGCCTCCATCCTTGCTACCCTCCCTGTTTTCCTTTCCCTGTTGCTTCATAACCTGGGTTGTGAGCAACTGAATCCACTTTCCCTTCTTCTCTTTCTTTCCCCTCTCTCCTCCCTGATGAAGGAACATTTATTCCGAAAGCTAGGAATGTAAGTTTTCAGTTCTGTCTTTTGTGTACCTATCGGCTGTACTGAGCTGAGGTAAGTACTGGCCAGCCCCTCTATCTCTTTGTTAGTATTTGTTTCACATCTGTATATGAGATTTTCCATTAATCATTTAGTACATTTATAGTAACATTACTCTGTGTGTGAAAAAAAACACTATAATAAATATTGGTTTAGAACTATACTGAAGAATTATTTCATTTTATTTACCTTCGAGCTATTTCAACAACTTTTTCAAAGGGTTTCTCCCAAGCATACATTTTAATTACTTGTATCCCAGACACTATTTCAGTCATTATACGAACTCTGTAATCTGTCCGTACAGCTATTTGAAGACGGAATTTTGATGTCAGCTGACTCATATAACCTGTAAAGATTTAAATGAATTATTTGATGGCTTTCTTTCTGCTGCTAGCAGCATTATAACACATTAGTAATACCTGGTACTGTTTTAGGGCATTTAGACCAGAAATTGGTGACAACACAAATACATCAAAATTATAAAGTCCATTTAAAAAATTGGTATTTGTAAATGGCTAAATATAATGACACAAAGAATACAGTCTGTGAAAACTCCGAAAGTTTGTTTTGAACATGATGCCAACAGGTTAGTATGGAAACGTCAACAGGGGCACCACCAACTGCAGCTGCTGAAAATGGCTGTGAATCGGGCAGAGAATGCATTTTACATGCTACAATTTGCAAATTGCCAATCAGCAGAGAGTGTGCACAGAGTTTTCCTTGGCAAGTTTTATACGACACATCCAGTTCACAACAGCATAATGAATTGGTACAGAAAATCGAGGATCCTCCTTCTTTGCTGAGAGAACTGTCAATGGAATCACCTACTTTGACTTGCTGCAGTTGTGTCATGTCACAACTTGAAACTGTTAGCAGGGATTTAATCTTTCAGTAATTCACAATTGTGAATGAGGTTATGTGAATGAGATGTTGTCACATTGCTGGATAGGCCACACTGCTGTTGTTGATCTGGCTGCCACAGTCACCAGACTCGACGTCTCACATTTTTTTCTTGTGTGGCTACATCAATGGTAGTGTGTATGCTCCACCAGTACCGCAGAACCTCAAAGACTTGCAGCACAGCATTATAGCAACTGTTCTTACTGTCACTCCTGATATTCTGGGTCAGGTAGGGGCGGAAATGGACTACGGATTAGATTTATGGCACATGATAAAGACTAGACACACAGAAAAAAATATATAAACATTGTAAAAAAAAACTCTGACAATTTGCCTTTTTCACATTGTATAATTTGTTACACTGTTCTTGTCCATTTATCCGTATCAATTTTTTGAAATTTTTCACGGGCTTTACAATTACCTTGTACTTCTGGTGTTATCCTGAAACAGCCATAAGTTCCTCAAGGTATCTTAGTTATTTATAAATCATAAGCTATGTAGAATAAATTTATATGAATTGTTGAGGATTCTGTTCCAGCATCCACTGAGGGAACTGGTTGGACCAACAGCAAATTGTAACACATGTTGGAAAGAATAATAGCTATCTTCCAGGTTCCTAGGTAAAACTTAGATTATTCCGGCAACTGACAGAGAATGTTGAGAACACCAGTCTTGTTCACAGAATTTAAAGGAATCTCACTATCTGCAGCATTTTCTCTGGAAACTATCACGGCCCCTGAATCTGAATTGAGCAGAAAGCTTGAACCAGAGACTGTGAAGATACGGTGACATTCTAGGCAGGAACTTCCTAGACTTGTGCAATAAGTTTGAAAACTGCAGGGTCTCCCCAAGTACAAAAGCAGTGCACCACATATCAGAGCTGCTAATCAGGTACGTAGCTGTGTGGGACACACAAAAGACTTTGTTAGATTAGGCAACTCCCCATCCAACCCACATAATAAAGATAGCAGTAGCGAAGTAGAAGATATTAGTGTAATATCCAAAGAAATGACCCCCACAGATGAGACTATGAAAATTCTAGTGATCAACTGCAAAAGCATTCAGATCAAAGTGCCAAAGCCTGAAACACTTGCAAACAGCACATAATATTAGTAACAAAAAGCTGGCTAAATCCTAATATTGTCAGCAGTGAGATCTCTGAGGTAAATCTAAACGTATGTTCAAAGAATGCATTAATGGGAGATGGAAACTCAAACCAGCTGAGATACAAATTGAAGCTGCATGTGAGATAGTTCGAGCAAGGGACAGTATCAAGGGGAGGCATAAACTTGTAATTAGATCCCTTCAACAACCATCAGTCTTGCCCTAAGACATGACCAAAACATTTACGAGAAACTTAAGCTTCCTTGTGTAGATGTTTCCTAATCACACTGTCATCACTGGCTTTAATCATCGAACATCTGATTAGGAAAACTACAGTTTTGTACATGGCTAGTGTAACAAGACATCCTGTGAAACAACACTAAATATTTTCTCTGAAAATTACTTGTGACAGATAGTTTGAATGCACACTCATGAACCCATGACAGAAACATAAAAAATCTAATGGCAAAAAATGGACTTGACCTCTTAGAGATTTTTGGTAACCATGAGAGAGTTGCAGCAGCAGTGATCATCAAAATACAAAAGGCAACTAAAACAAAGAGGAGGATTCATATATTCATTAAACTGGGTGAAAAAACAGTAGCATCTCATATGAAGAAGGTATTCCGAAATTTAGGGATGTTGAAGTCCACATCCTTATGAAGTCCACATCCTTATGCTCCTTTATAAAGATGGGTCCAGGAGGACAATCACAATTTGATTCTCGCTCCACAACTATGAGGCATGTTCAATAAGTAATTAAACATATTTTTTTCTCAGCCAATTTCAGTTGAAAATGCAGAATTTGCTGTGGGGCATTGCAGAGTATTCCTGCTTCAGCCCCTACAGTTTTGTGAAGTTTCGATAGGTGGTGGCGCCATATACAGCCTTCAGAATGGCATCTGTAATGTAGGTGCATTCCAAGCAGAGAGCTGCAATTGAGTTTCTTTTGGTAGAAAACCAGAGCATCACAGATTTTCATAGGTGGTTGCTGAATGTCTATGGAGACACGACAGTCAACAAAAGCACAGTGTGTCACTGGGCGAGGCATCTACCATCGTCACAACAAGGTTGTGCAAACCTGCCCAATCTCCTGCATGCTGGCTGGCTGCACACGGCTGTGATTCCTGCAGTGATGCAGACACTCTCACTCGATGGATCACAATGAAACACATCACAGCTCAACTGGACACCTCTGTTGGTAGTGTTGACACACTCATTCACTAGCTGGGGTGCTCAAATGCGTGAGCCAGCTGATGTCCTTGCTGCCTAACGGAAAACTATAAAGAGCAATAAAGGACTATCTCTGCAGAATTGCTTGCATGTTACGAGATTGATCATGAACATCATTTTGTCAACCATCATCACAGGCGATGAAACATCGGTTCATCACTTTGAACCACATACAAAATGACAAACCATGGAGTGATGCCACAAAACCTCTCCTCTGAAGAAAAAGTTCACAGCCACACCCTCAACTGATTAAATCCTGGTGATTGTCTCCTGGGACTCTGAAGGGGTTATTCTGTTTGACGTCTTCATTCATGGAGCTATGAGCAACTCTGAGGTGTATTGTGCTACCCTGAGGAAATTGAAGAAATGACTTCAGTGCGTTCATTGCCTCAAAAATGTAAATGAACATCCCCTTCTCAATGACAATGTAATGCCTCAACCAAGTCTACACTTCAGAGAGGAGCTCACAAAACTTTACTGGGCTGTTCTTCCTCATCCACCTTACAGCCCAGATCTCACACCTTCTGACTTCATCTGTCTTTGGCACAATGAACGATCTACTCTGTGGGTAGCAGCACATGAATGATGAGCAGGTTATTGATGCAGCAAGACATTGGCTCTGACATCAATCAGTAGAATGGTAGCATGCGAGCATACAGGACCTCTCTGTAAGGTGGTGTAAGGCTGTCACATTGAAAGAAGATTAAGTTGCAAAATAGGGCTTTGTAGCCAAAGAGTGGGAAATAACATGGTGCACTGGAATCCTGAATAAAACCAACCTGCTTTAAAAAACGCTCCTGACTTTATGTCACTGAAATTGTACAAGTTGCCATGGCCTCATGCAACCCCTGTCAGATTCCATACAGAATCTGCAGTTGAGTTACCCACTATTTGTAACTATAATATACCATAGGGTGCTCAAAGAACAAGATGAGCCCTGCAGTTGAAAGGAAGCATAGGTTACATCCATTTCAAAGAAGGGGAGCAGGAGTCATCCACAAAACTACCATCCAATATTACTGAAACCCATGTGTTGTAGAATTATATAACATATTCTGAGCTCAAATGTACTGATGCACTTTCAACAGAATGGCCTCCTTCATCCCAACCAACATGGATTCTGGAAACATTGGTTATGCAAAATGCAACTCACACTTTTCTCAATACAAGTGCCTGAAAGCCATGGATCAATGGTAATAATGTAGATGTAGTATTCCTCGACATTCAAAAAGCATCTGACTCGGCAGCATATCAGTGTGTATTAATGAGAGTATGGTCATATGGGAATCAAATGAAATTTGTGCCTAGTCAATGCACATTAACAAAAGTGTAGCCATATGGGGATTAAATGAAATTTGGGAGTACATTAATAATTTCTTGGTAGGGAGGATGCAGGATGTTATCTTGGATGGAGGGTCATACACGAATGTAGAATAACATTCTGGCATGTTCAAAGCACTTAAGCCACTCACAGCACTGCACATGACTCATACTGTCCTCCTCAGTTAGTTTATGTTCTATGAATCACTTGTACAGAAAAAATATACAGAACTGAGTTACTAATTTTTACTCACCACTCTTTATACATTATAACAACAGATACTCTTCTACACAATAGAAGGAAGTTAGCAAGGAGAAAGTTTTTCAGATTGTTTTCAAATTTTACTTTGCTGTCTGTCAGACATTTTATATCACAGGGTAAGCTATCAAAAATTTTAGTTGCAGAATAGTGCATCCCTTTTAGAGCTAGAGACAATTTTAATGTGGAGTAATGAATGAAATTTTTCCTTCCAGTATTGTAATTACATTTATCACTGTTCCTTTTGAACTGCATAGCTTATTTACAACGGACTTCATGAGGGGATAAATATACTGTGAAGCAATAGTCACAATTGCCAACTCCTTAAATAAATGTCTGCAAGATGATTGTGGGTGAGCACCACATATTATTCTTACAGCAAATTTCTGAGCAATGAAGACTTTCTTTCTTAATGATAAGTTACCCATTATTCCACATGACATTAATGAATGAAAATATGCAAAATATTTCAACTTACTGATTTGTCTCTACCCAAGATTTTCAATGATCCTAAGTGCAAATGTGAATGAACTAAGTTTCAAGAAGTTCCAAAACGTGCTTTTTTCAGTTTAAATTCTCACTAATATGGATATGTAAGAATTAGAAATTTGCACCATATTTATTATTTCCTCACTATGTGTTACACTTATCATTGGTGTAGTGTCCCTATATTTGCAGAAGTGAATATGTTGCGTCTTTAAAATTGAGGGTGAGAACCATTTGCTGAAAACTAGTCAATGATACTTTTAAGAACACTTTTTACCATTTATACTATTTCTGTATGTGTACTTCGATTGCTTACAATACTTGTGTCATTTGCAAAAAGAAATAATTCTGCTTGCCGTATGAGTATTTTACATGGAAGATCATTTGCATATACGAGGAGCAATAGTGGAACTAAGCTGGTGCCTTGGGGTACCCCATATGTGGTTTCTTCCCAATTAAAATAATGACTCTGGACTACATTCGCTGAATTACTTAAGAACAACTTTTTGCATGCTTTTGGTCAGATATGACATTGTCCATTGTCACACAGTTAAATACACTAGATTGATCACAGAAAATACCAGTTGGCACCATTTTATTATTTAATGCTTGTTAAATATAGCGAGTGAACATGTAAATGGCATTCTCAATAGAAAGTAATTGGATAGATAAAAAATCTACTCACCATGCGACAACACGAGAACATACACATAAGAAAGTTTTTGGTTTGCAAGCTTTCAGAGCTAATGGCTCTTTCTTCCAGCAGAAGGGTTGAAGGATAGAGAAGAGGGGTGAAGGAAAAGGACTGGAGAGGTTTAGGAAAAGGGGTACAGTTCACAAAAGTCACCCAGAACCCTGTGTCAGGGCAGACTTACCAGATGGGATGAGGGTAAGTCTCCCCTGACCTGGGGTTGTGGCTAACTTTTTTCCTTCATCTCTCTTCCCTACCCTTCAGCTCTTCTGCTGGCAGAAGGAGCCACTGCCTCCAAAAGCTTGCATAACTAAAATCCTTTTCTATATGTGTTCTCTTGTTGCTGCTTGGTGAGTAGATCTATCCAGTTACTTCTTATTGGCAAAAATTGTTTATTTCTGCTGTTGCATTCTCAATAGAGCAACTCTTCTGAGACTCAAACTGTGATTTGCTGGGTATGTTATTGCTGCTCAGGTGACATACTATTCTAGAATACCTGATCTTCCCCAAAAATTTTGGAAAATGATGTCAGCAATGACACAGATCAGTAGTTACTGATATCTCTTGTATCACGTTTCTATTTAGAGTTGACAATGGCACACTTCAGTCTCTCCAGAAAAATGTCTTGAGTTAGTGATGCATTACATATGTCAGATAAGGCAGGGCTTATTATATTCGAACAGATCTTTAGTACTCTATTGGAAACACCACCAAAATCAGATGAATTTGTTCCTATACTTTGTACTATATATATTTGTAACCTGTGACCCATCATTTATGCCCCTTCCCTTCCATTCAGTCCAACAGTGATGTTATCTTGTTTTGTGTCTGGTTGTCCTGCCTCTTGTTTCACTACATATCATACAGCCTTAATCTGTGGTTGAATTTACTGATTTCTGACATCATGTAGGTCCACACGTTCCTTGATTTTTTAATAACTTTTACAAGCTATTTTGAGTAGTTTTTGCTGTGTTCAACCGCTGGATAATTTATACTTGTTCTTGTCAACAGATGCATTCCATTTTCCTTTCAAAAGATGCTTTAAATCCCTCAAGTTATCTGTGTTTTTTTTTTATATGGTTGTTTAATGTCCATTCTGATTAGTTACGTTATCTATCCTGACTATGTGTGCATCATGACCAGAGAGAGCATTTGTTACTGTGGATACAGTTATTTTCTTGCTTTAAGTTCACCAAAGGAAATGTTATCAATTAGGGTCCTACTACCTGTACCCAACAGTGCTGGAAAGGTGATTACTGAGATCAAGTTGTAGGATCCAAGTAAGGTTTCCAGGTCATTTTTCCTATCAGAATCCTTTAGAAAGTCTACACTGATGTCACTACAGACTATAATTGATGGTTCCTGTCGGACAGATAGTACAGAAGGGAATCCAGAATCCTCACAAAAAGGTCAAAATTTCCCAGTGCGGATAGCAAACACACACACACACTATTTTTCAAGCTCTTTCACTGTCACATTGACACTAATCCGATGAACAGCTGGTGCAATGACTTACTTCAGCAGCTGCAGTTAGGCAACTAACGGTCACAGTAAAACAAAGGTAATGGTAATTTGCTGTCTACACATACCACTAGGTGCACTCGGTACGTGCAGCACATTTCCTCTGCCAATTTACATGGTATTTCAAAGTTCAATCTTTTTTTGAACACATCTCATATACATAACATTACTTCTATGTTGCAACTGACTCCTACACCACTTCAATGCAATAGTGCAATATATCTAAGAAATTGTTGTAAACTCTTTTTTTATAGTGCTTGGCTACAACAGCTCAGGAATGATCTCATGTAAATATACATTTTATGTATTTATGTTAAATTTTATATGAATTTATAAATGAAAAAAATCTGCTAAATATTTTTAACTTATTCCATACAGTTAAGGGATATTTCAGTTAGAACATGTGGGAGGAACATAAGATCATTAACTCTTTTGAAATGTTTATTGCCTGTCTTTATTTTTCTGACATGTTCCTCATCCTTGAGGATCTCTGCACTCTGGGACCATGGGAGGAATAATATGACTAATCTAACATAAGAAACGAGACTCCATTTCCTAAAAAGGTTATTATGTGTTTGTATGTCTGTCTTCATTATTCCTACCTTTATTTTGGCAGTAAAATTGAAGGTATGTATTTTTAATATAGTCTGAAGTATATTCCCTTCATTTAAATAATTTTTCTTGAGATCTGAGTTCCCATTGTTATATCACAGATAAAAAAACAGTGCAGATGACCACAATAATACTCACTCTGTACAGGGACTGTCTGAAGAAAAATTCCGACTATCCCAATAACTGATGCCCATCCTACAGCCTCCCATATGAACCAAGCAGCAATAATTGTCTGCAGTGGTGTTAGCCACACAAAATGGATAAACATGGGTACCATATCAAAGCGACTGACATCATTTGAAAGAAGATTTACCATCTGACCTGCACCAGTCTGTCCAGCTGCAGTCTTACTCAGCCGTATCACCTAGAAACACAACATAAAAAGCAATTCTTATACTGACAAAAAAAGCAAAACAACTGTTTTTCTCTGCTTGTTTTGTGAAATTTGTTTTGCCTTTGTTCTTCGGTATTACTGAACACAAAACAATACATATATTAATTCACACAGACACACAAAAAGAACTGAAACAATACTTTAATTGGATAGATAAACAATCTTCTCACCAAGCGGTGGCAGAACACACATGAAAGACAGTTGTAATTGGCAAGCTTTCAGAGCCAGTGGGTCCTTCTTCAGGCAGAAGGTTTGAAGGGGAAGGAAGTTGGGTGAAGAAAAAGGATTGGAGAGGTCTAAGAAAAGGTGTAGATTTTGGGAAAGTCACCCAGAACTGCGGATCAGGGGAGACTTGCCGCACAGGATGAGAAGGAAAGACCGACTGTTGGGGACTGGATTGGACGAGATTTGGAAACCTGAGAGTTTAGAGGTGGAAGAAGGGTAATACGCAGACAAAGATTACTGCTTAAATATCATGTATGAGTTAATAATAGTGAAACGCTAAGTGAACTCAGAAAAGAACACAATTTATTACAAATTGTTAGACAGTTGTCTTTAGATGAGATGTTTGCTTTTATGGCCTGGTCTCTTGGAGAATCGGTTTCCATTTTCTTTCCAGTACTATGCTGAAAAATATTCTGCTTTATGTCAAATTCCTTTGTTTTCCTTTCACGTATACTGCTATGATATATGTAAACTACAGCTTTACAACTGTGAATATCCTGAGTTTGCTAGAATTACTAATATGCAATTCTATTAGAGAAAGTTATAATCTCTACTGACAACATTCAACATTTTATATACCAACATATTATGTGCCACAGAGTCAAATACTCTGCTCAGATCAATAAGCAGGGCTTCCACATATGGTTTTGATTCACTGGTGCTAAGTAAAGTTGAAAAATTTTCTGTAGCTTCTACTGTTGATGAATTTGCCATAAAACTGCACTGAGAATCATTCAGAGTGGTATTTTGATAGAACTGTTTATATATTTGTTAGTACAACAGATGCTCTACTATGTTCTTGTAAAAAAAAATACTTGGGTAAAAGAAATTGGAAAGTAGTTATTACCACATGACCTATCATCTTACTCATCTAAAGGAACAATTACTGCAATCTTTAAACAAACTGAAAAAAAAATCCTCATAAGATTACAATTTATCAGCATACAAAGTGGTTGTCACTTAGTAGTGGTAACTTCTGCATAATCGAACACAGATGTTTTTCTGTCAACAATCAGCTTGTTATATTCAGTGTTATTATCATTTACAGCCTCACCTTTATTATTCATTAATAATGTGAGCACGCCAAGCACAGATGTATGTTCGCTCTGAGACATTAAAAATATACCAATATCTTCAGTTTCTTTGTCATCATCATTACTATGTCATGTTTGGTTTCTTATAAAGAGCATTTGTGTCATTCAACTTTGAGCTTACTTCACTCTGTGTGATTTTCTACTAACCACAATTACTGACATCAGGTTATGGGCACAGACAATCTTTTACACATATATTTTGTGACGTCAGTGTTCAGTTATGGTTTTATTCAAGGCATATGTGATGCTCAAGTTTTGATGATAAAATTCTTTTGTGAAAAACTTTTTTCACTATTCTGAACTAAATAATACCCTAAGTCTCAATATAAGAAAAGGATAGTTGCAACACGCCATATAGGGAAATGCTGAGTCGCAGATAGGCACAGCAAAAAGACTGTCACAAAATGAGCTTTCAGCCAACAAGGCCAGTGTCGAAAGTAGACAACACGCGCACACACACACACACACACACACACACACACACACACACACACACACACACACACATACATACGTGACCACAGTCTGTAGTGACTGTGGTCAAGTGTGTGTGTGTGTGTGTGTGTGTGTGTGTGTGTGTGTGTGTGTGTGTGTGTGTGGGTGGGTGGGTGTGGGTGTGTGTGGGTGGGTGTGGGTGTGTGTGTTTTGCCTACTTTCGACAACGGCCTTGTTGGCTGAAAGCTCATTTTGTGAAAGTCTTTTTGCTGTGCCTATCTGCGACTCAGCATCTCCGCTAAATGATGAGTAGCAAGTGTCCTTTTCATAATATTGTTACATTCCATTAATAATACCCTGAGTCTGGACAAATTGAGGTATCCAGAAACTTGATAGTAAGAGTTTTCATTTGTGAAAATATCAGTTGCAAATTATTTTTCAGGCTGAAAAGTCGTTGATATCATTAGGGTCATACAGCTAAAGCAAAATGAGGCTGATGATAGTCAAACAGGTTGGGATGAGTTAAATGCAATCTACTGCAATGGAATTTGACCAATTGCAATGTGTTACGATTTGCGCAGATGCAGCTGTCATGCGGGTCAGCCTAAAGACTACTCACGAACAGCAGTTTGCAGTTAATAAAATGGCCTTGAAGGAGAAGTTTGTTGATCATATCATCACCCAGTAAAGTTGAGTCTTTAGTACAAGCATTACCTGATACTGATGATATCTGTTACAAAAGTAGACAAAATATTACAATTTTGAGGATCCTGCCAGAAAAATTGAGAACTTTTTTTTTTTGACTGCATCAGATTCGATCTGTAGATCAATATATGCTTGATAATTTGATTCCAAGGTTATTGAAAAATGAAAAAAAAAACCTGTTAGAATGTGATGAAAAGTCAATGATCTTCAAAGCAGTTACTGTGAACAAAACAAGTAAATTCAATTCAAAGAACAAAAAATCATCTAACATGGTTGGTGAAAAACATATTGAATGACATTATTGTCAAAATAGGAGACATTTTAAATCTGCGCGCAAAAAACTTTTAGCAAAACTCAACACAAAGAAATAATTCTGAGCACCAGACTTACAAGTGCAGAAGAAGCAAATGTTTCTGCTCCAGGTCGTGAAAACATGTGGTTAGCTGGCAGTTCTGCATCAAACCACATGACATCACACAAGGATTGGTTTAACACTTTTAAGTCAACTCAGACTAAAGACTCCTACATTCAAACTTCAGACAGCTTAATTGTTAAAGCAAAGGTTGGAGGAAAATGACACTCTAACACTTCAGAAAACACATTATACATTCCTGGGCTAAACAAAAAGTATTTTTTGTGGAAGTTATCACAAAAAGAGGAATGTAAGTTTTTTTGATGACAGGAGAATGGAAATTTGCAGTTCAAGTCTAGTTGCAGCAGGAATTAAGACGGATAATCAGTGTTATCAAATGTTCTTTAAATGTCTGTATCTGCTACAGGTGTGCTCTGCATCATTAAATTCCATACTGATCTGGCACAAGAGACTTTGTCACAATCATTCTGTGAAAGAAATCTACATAAATCAGCAAGAGTACATCAGTTGTCTACTTTAGAAGCTCAGTATGGATGATTCGAAACCAGATTCCACCTTTTTTGATCCTGGGACTATGTGTGCACAGTGGTCAATCTTCTGTAAACCAACGTAAGGTAAAGGAGATGGACAAAAACTCCTACTACAGGCAGTAGGTAGCTTAATGTTTGCAACAACTGTCTCATCGACTGACGTCATGTTCCCTATGAGCATGGTAAGTAGGTTTTTGCATAACACAGGTCTTGAACATTGGTGTGCTGTTGAAGGGATTATGAAGTAGGGGAAAAGCGACCTCACCATAAGGCACAAAGCCAACTCTGCTGGACTGGTGGTCTACTCTGATGCTGATTTTGCTGGTGACTGTGACACTCACCAGCCAGAAACAGGCTATGTAAGCTTGTTAGCACCTGGAACTGTGTCATGTTGTTTATGTCAGCAGAAATGGTAACAAGACCACAAATGGAGGCTAAATACATACCACATTCAAATGCTACTACTGTAGTTATTTACTGGCATAGTTTTCTCAGTGAACTTGGTTTTCAGTTAGAAAAATCAACCACACTCTGTGTTGAAAATTGAAGTGCTATTAACTTTATTACAAAATATGTAACATCACAAATGTACCAGACACATAAACATTAGTACCAAACACATAAACATTAAGTCAACATATGTAAATATGTTGAAAACAATAACATTGAAGTTCGCTACATGTGTTCTTATGAACAGCTGGCAGATTTGTTCACAAAACATACTGTCAGATGTGTCCAAAAGAATGAACACTATTTTTGATTCAGCTGCCATATATAAGCATGACATAAGAAAAACTCAGACCTCAAGCACAATCTGGCATTGAAATAAATCCATCGGTGACAATTGAAAATTTGTGCAGTCTGGGATACATATCCGGATTTCTCGCTTTATGCTTGCAGTCACCCTGACTGCTGTGGCTATTTGAGCACACTTTCCATCCAACCCAAATTCCCAACTTCTCACAAACCACACATGTAGCGTTCACTGTCCATTACCCTCACTGCTTGCAGTTTCACCTGATTCCTTCAGGAGTTCAGACAAAGTATACATCTCCACTAAAGGTAGCATAATCTGCTTCAGGTGCATATTTATTATTATATGCATGGTGTCTATTCTTTTGGACACATCTAAAATCTTGTAGGAATCAAGTGAAGCTGTGAGCAATGAGATTAACGGACAGTGGGTGCTACAGGTACAGTATGTGACAAGTTGGGAATTTTGTTTGGACAGAAAACATGTTCAGATAGCAGAAACAGGTAGGGTGAATGCTTATGTAAAGTGGGAAATACAGGTCTGAGTCTTGGTCTGACATGAATGTTCACTTATCACCATTAAATTTATTTAAACGGTCCATCACAGCTGAGATCCAAGCTTCTCATACATCATCTGTATATGCAGATGCTGAATCAAAAATGGTGTCTGTTTTTTCAGACATGTCCTTAAGAACAGACACCACACACATAATACTATATAGGCACCTGGCAAGTCAAATAATGATACCTTCAGTGTGGATTATGCAACTACGCCCGAATTCTTGCTGCTATCAGGTGAAGCTGCAAGC
This sequence comes from Schistocerca nitens, assembly GCF_023898315.1. Lineage (NCBI taxonomy): Eukaryota > Metazoa > Arthropoda > Insecta > Orthoptera > Acrididae > Schistocerca > Schistocerca nitens. The sequence goes on along the minus strand of NC_064615.1, from coordinate 4,556,177 downwards.
AATGAGGATAATGGGACAGTGGATGCTACATGTGTAGTATGCAGCAAGTTGAGATTTGGGTTGGATGAAAAGCGTGTTTGATAACCGAAATGGTTAAGGGGACCACTTGCATAAGGCAGGAAATCCGGGTTCAAGTTCCAGTCCAGCACAAATTTTCACTTGTCACCACTGGGTTTATTTCAATGCACGAGTGTGGCGAAGGTCTGAGTGTCTCTTACATCACATGTATCTTTGGTATCTTTGTCAGTGTTAGTATGTCATGTTTGGTTTCTAATAAAGAGCTTATTTCACTCTGTGATTTTCTATCAATCAAAGTTACCAATCCTCATACCATGTTTTATTTATATTGCACTTCGGGAATCATTTAGTTTCCTGAAACGGTTCTTTTACACCAAAATTTATATTTTTCATTTTTTGTGGATATCTTGAGTTAACAAAACATGGAAAGAGAATTTCTGCACCAAGGAAAAAATCCAAAAGAAAACAATCATAATTACTGTCATTTAATATGGTATATGATCAAATGGCCAGTGCAGTTTTGCATTTCCATAGCACGTATTCACTAAAATCAGTTTCATTTGTGATGTGAAGATACTATTTATCTGACAATACAGAATGGTTAACTGCATCAGTTAACAGTAAACTGTTCAAAGTTAAGATACAATATGAATGATCAAAGAATCTACAGAGCATATAAAATATAACTGATTATTTACTGTCCACAAGCATTTGGTGTTGGTGAAATGCTTCTGAAGCATATTTTCCCCCTCCTCAATTCTAGTTCTGAAATACTGCTGGGAGATGATGGTTTAAGTACAATATATTTGCTACACAAATCCTATACAAGTACCATAGGATTTCAGTCAGGAAAAGAACTGGCCGTGGGATCTGAGAAATGCTAAAATGTTGATAGCATTTTTGTTTTCACTGACTGAGCTCTCTGGCATTAAAATTGACAACTGTGTACCCCTGATCTGAGGAGGAGGAGCTACTCCAATTAGCTTCATGCTAGGGAAAGGGATTGAAGAAGTAAAGCACAAACAACTTCTTACAAAATAAAACTTTAAAACTAATGATAAGCTGTGTTTAGCAGTAACCAAATGTACTAAGGCTACCATTTTATAATATGTGTCTTCAACATACTTAACTGAGGAGTATAGTTTATGTGAGGTGCGTGTATATTATTTTGCAGGTAATGTTCAGATATATATGAATGCCTTCTATACTCACATCTTAGTAGTCTTTGGCATGGGCTTATAACATGAGTAGAAACATTACACATTGAAGGTGCAACAATACTGGAAGCTTTTAGAGCCCAGTTTCAAGGAGTAGTGGCATACAGTGAAGGCCAATTATTTTCTCAAACTGACACGGAATTGATAGATCTGTGGGGTAGGACAGGATGCAAGTTTGGTTCATAAAGATCATTTTTTCCCTGTCTATGTGAAATGCAAAAGGGAAACAGGGGAGAGGAACACATATGGCCTTTCCACTCTTTTGCAGCACATTACCTTGCTTCAAAACACAAAAATATCCCTAAAATGTATCAAAGTGCTTTGACTGATCTCCTGATTGTTTTCACCAACATAAATGCTGTACCACTCCACAAATGCTCCATCTCCAGTCTATGTGCATGTAGTTTATATTCCCATATAGTTAGTTAGTCAGTTATGTGTTCCATTTTTAAGCTTAAAATTTTTATTGCCTACCCTATTCCCTTAAATGGCACTAAATGCATATATTATACCTATAGATTTATTTATTCCTCTTCAAGAATTCATCTATGGTATAGAAGGGGTTTTCAAGGAGATATGATTTCAATTTATTTTTGAAACTATTACTTCTGTGTGTCAGACATTTTATTTCATCAGGTAATTTATAAAAAAATTTTTACAGCAGCATAGTTTACCCCTTTCTGTGCCGAATATAGGTTAAGTAGAGGCTAGTATAAGTCTTTCTTTCTTCTGGTATTATAATTATGAATGTCACTGTTGTTTTTAAAATGTTCCATGTTGATGAGAACAAATTTCATTACTGAGTAAATGTACTGTGAGGCTGCTTAAGAATTCCTAACCTTTTAAACAGATGTCTACAAGATGTGTGGCTATGACCTCCACACATATTTTCTTGAGTCTTCATGCACTGTTAAGTATGTTAGTTGTAGTTGTGGTCTTCAGTCCAGAGACTGGTTTGATGCAGCTCTCCATGCTACTCTATCCTGTGCAACATGCTTCATCTCCAAGTACCTACATCCTTCTGAATCTGCTTAGTGTATTCATCTCTTGGTCTCCCTCTTAAACTTACTAGCTCTTTTATGATGATATCTACTATTATTAGCATTTATTTATTTTTCAGTAAGACAGATCACAATTTTAAGTTCATATGTAGTTTTGAGTGTGTATCTTAATTACACTAGCCATAGTAATGTTGCTTTTTACCTGCCAAGAAACTTTTAGTCCATCACATGTGTAGGTTTAAATTTCTCAGTAAATTATTTTCCTTGTTATTGTTAATTACATCCCTTCATAAATCTCACATCCTAAAATACATAACTAAGGTGCTTACCTTCCTGTAAAGGAGCGAACAACACGCTACTCGGATTCTCATGCCAATTCGTTGTGATATAAGAGAGGTATGATGCATTATGAAAATATTCAGTAAGCTGCTCAGTAGTAGAATAGCAGCATACAAAAATGCTTGGTCCTTTGACACTTCTGTCTCGGGATTGAAGTACGTTAGTAGCAATGCCATAAATACTGGAACTAAAATCCTGCAATAAATAAAACATAATTTAAGAAAATATTTTATGTTCACTGGTTTGTACATTTGTGTATGTGCATGTCAGCATCAGAAATATACTAGGTCTATATTACAGAATTATTGCCATAAGGTGACCAGTTTACAAGCTAGTTGCTTACAGAAGCTGAAAATCTCATTTGCAAAGATATAAAATGTTTGATGTAATAAAATTCACATAAACCATATCTTGGGTCTGCGGTTCAAATTAGGGTTCCGTATTCTGGTACAAATTCCATCATCAAGCTCTGTATGAATTTAAAGCACGAGACTGAGAATTCCTACAAATTCAAAAATAACTGCAAGCTTACCCTTCAGTCACAATTTTCCCAAATCATATGAATATCTAGAATTAAAAATGAAAGTTGCTGTTAGCTGCATGACAATGTTTGTTACACTTCAGTGACAGCTATTTTATTATAAATACCAATGTAGTCTGGTAGATATTAAGTTAGCCATATGAGAGACACAGCAGCTGTTTATATGGGAGGATGCAACAGATTTTCCTCAGCTGAAGCTTTCAGTGTTACTGTGTTAAAGTTAGCTTATGCAAGCACAACCAGTTTATAGTAGTTTATCAAATATTAATTATTTATGCAGTTTTTAATAGTTGCTTCACTTTCTTATATATACCTTAATTGCCTTCAGTCCAGCATCAGCTTCACAATAGTGAATGAAAGCTTCCTTCTGTGAATGTATTGATCTACAGGAAGGATAATGGGACTCTGGGACAAGGTGTTCATAAAAAACCAGTATATACGGACCTGTATCTATATGTGGTATGTTTTCATCCACCATACCAATGCACAGTGGTCCTGAGGATGTTGGCAAGGAGGGCTCACACAATCTCTGATCCAAAAACATTGACACGAGAACTAGAACACCTTTCAAGCTTGTTTTTTAAGCAGAAAAGCTACACTGACACACAGATCCATTATGCAATGGAGTTTGAACCTTCCTCAGAACCAGTAGATGATGATTGTAGATCAGTTGTTTTCTACCACATGCTGCTAATAATGCATCTTCAAAGATAAGGAAGAATTTCAAAATGATATACCTAATATTAGGCGTGTGTTGTGCCCACCAGCCATGATTGGAGCTCTCCTTGGCGCAGTGAAAGATGATCTGGGGCAAAGCAAGCCTGGTTCTTACAAAATCTCTTGCCATTGTGGGAAAACATATACTGGCCAGAAAATTTTCACCAATCATTAGAGATGTGTTAAGCAGCATTGCCACATGCTGTTACTGCAACCTGAGAAATCTGCAGTGGAGGGGCACTATCTAGCTGTGGAACAAAGAATGATGTATGTTGAGACACAGATAGTGGTTCCTGTGTCTCAGTTTTAGGACTATGTTCTAAAAGAATCAATTTAAATTAGGCTGGCAGATAATATTATAAAAAGAGACAAAGCCTATCCTTTAAGTGAAATGTGGAATCCTGTTTTATCTGATACTTATTAAAAAATAAAATAAAAAATAAAGTCTTTGACTCTGCAAGAAGAGACACACACTCTGTGACAATTGATTGTTTCTACCAGCTTTCACTACTGGGGCATTGTAACTGCACTTAACTTTAAAGAGCAACAGCAACGATTTCTTGCAAAGGTACTTTTGGTTTCTGTGGCCTATAAAAGGACTCCCACTTATTGTAGGAATCAGTTCTGGCCCCATTCCTGGCCTGCTGGGATATTTGGCTGAAAACAACAATGCTCAAAAAAGAACAAACAGCCCACCCATCTCTCACACCCGACAAGAATTTTATCTCTTTTTCTCTTGTCAATAATTCAACAATAATACACCCTTGCAACCCAAACGACTTTGAGGTTCTCGGCAGTTGGGTAGCATTTCAACCTGCACAGAGTGAATGCCTGCAACCAATTGCAGACTGACACTCCTCATTCCATGAGGGGGCAAGCAGTCCTTGTAGATGGCCTGAGGCTGTTGTACAGAAACATCAATGATGTGGTGGACTACACTTGTAGTGTGATATATGTTTTCCTATCACTATACTGAAATGCAGCCTGAGGACTATACAGCAACCTGTTTGTCTTGCTTATCATTCTTTCCAGTAGTTTTCTCTCAGCCACTACCCATATCTTCTACCTATATCTACATCAGGAAGTGGTCGTGCTGAGTAATTCGTTGACCATTCCACACTAAGCTGCATCTGTGAGGGTGGAAGAGACCCCACACTAATGCTAAACCGTGTGCTCCGTCCAGCTTGATGCCAGAGGCAACGCACCCCCTAGCATGTAGTGCACAATAAAACACACACACACACACACACATACACACACACAGAGAGAGAGAGACAACCATACAAATCAGTATCAGTTGGAAGAAAGCCAGAACGTGTGATGGAAACTGACCAGTAGCAAGTCTACCCAGAGCCATTTGTTATGAAATTTCAAAACTACATTGCCTTTCAGTGTGAAATTAATATGAGCTGCCCTCCCCACTGCAGATCCTATGTGTGCTCTTATACTCAGACCTCGCCTGTACTAAGAGTGCCAGTTCATCCGTGCGAATCTCGAATCCACCGACTTACGAGAACTATTTTATCAATGGGATTGGTCAATCCGATTTTCTTACTAATTATTTCAAGAATGTGTGTTAATTAAGGGTTGGGTAGCAGAGTACATTCTTATTCTCTCATGAAGCATTTTGTTCCCATAGCTTCAACAGAACGATTATCGTCAGATTAACCAGGAAAAACAAGCCCTGGATGGTCTGAAGGCTTTGAACCCTTCTTTCTCTATTACTGATTTGTCCTTTGATGGCAAAGTTGGTGTATTTCATGATACGGTATACATTTTTTCATTGACTGCCTACAATTTCTACTTGGTTGGTGGGGTATTATGCTTCTACATATTCTTTTTGTGTTTGCACTAATTGCCTGAATCCAAAGACAGATGACAACTTTCAGTATCTCCATCTGCATCTATAGGCCTACTTCTCAAACTCCCATCACGGCAGAGGATACGTCCTACTGTACCAGTTATTAGGGTTTCTTCTTGTTTCATTCACCTATGGAGCATGGGAAGAATGAGTGACTGAATGCCTCTGTATGTGCTGTAATTATTCTAATCTTGTCCTCATGATACATATGTGAGTGATACATAGGGAGCTGTAGTATATTGCTAGAGTCATCATTTAAAGCCAGTTCTTGAAACTTTGTTTGTAGACTTTCTCAGGAAAGTTTATATCTGTCTTCAAGTGCCTGCCAGTTCAGTTTCTTCAATATCTCTGTGACACTTCCCCATGGATCAGACAAACCTGTGACTATTCGTGCTGTTCTTCTCAGTATATGTTCAATATCCCCTGCTAGTTCTATTTGGTATGGGTCCTACACACTTGAGTAATATTCTAGAAACGGTCGCACAAATGATTTGCAAGCAATATACTTTGTAGACTGATTGCACTTCCCCAGTATTCTACCAAGAAACCAAAGTCTACCTCCTGCTTGATGTGATCGTACCATTCCATATCCCTACAAAGTGTTCCCCCCCATGAACCATGGACCTTGCCGTTGGTGGGGAGGCTTGCGTGCATCAGCGATACAGATGGCCGTACCGTAGGTGCAACCACAACGGAGGGGTATCTGTTGAGAGGCCAGACAAACGTGTGGTTCCTGAAGAGGGGCAGCAGCCTTTTTAGTAGTTGCAGGGGCAACAGTCTGGATGATTGACTGATCTGGCCTTGTAACACTAACCAAAACAGCCTTGCTGTGCTGGTACTACGAACAGCTGAAAGCAAGGGGAAACTACAGCTGTAATTCTTCCCAAGGGCATGCAGCTTTGCTGTATGATTAAATGACGATGACGTCCTCTTGGGTAAAATATTCTGGAGGTAAAATAGTCCCCCATTCGGAACTCCGGGCAGGGACTACTCACAAGGACGTCGTTATCAGGAGAAAGAAAACTGGCGTTCTATGGATCGGAGCGTGGAATGTCAGATCCCTTAATTGGGCACGTAGATTAGAAAATTTAAAACGGGAAATGGATAGGTTAAAGTTAGATATAGTGAGGATTAGTGAAGTTCGGTGGCAGGAGGAACAAGACTTTTGGTCAGGTGAATACAGGGTTATAAATACAAAATCAAATAGAGGTAATGCAGGAGTAGGTTTAATAATGAATAAAAAAAATAGGAGTGCGGGTAAGCTACTACAAACAGCATAGTGAATGCATTATTGTGGCTAAGATAGACACGAAGCCCATGCCTACTACAGTAGTACAAGTTTATATGCCAACTAGCCCTGCAGAGGATGAAGAAATTGATGAAATGTATGATGAGATAAAAGAAATTATTCAGGTAGTGAAGGGAGACGAAAATTTAATAGTCATGGGTGACTGGAATTCGAGTGTAGGAAAAGGGAGAGAAGGAAACATAGTAGGTGAATATGGATTGGGGTTAAGAAATGAAAGAGGAAGCCGCCTGGTAGAATTTTGCAGAGAGTGTAACTTAATCATAGCTAACACTTGGTTCAAGAATCATGAAAGAGGTTGTATACATGGAAGAATCCTGGAGATACTAGAAGGTATCAGATAGATTATATAATGGTAAGACAGAGATTTAGGAACTAGGTTTTAAATTGTAAGACATTTCCAGTGGCAGATGTGGACTCTGACCACACTCTATTGGTTATGAACTGTAGATTAAAACTGAAGAAACTGCAAAAAGGTGGGAATTTAAGGAGATGGGACCTGGATAAACTGACTAAACCAGAGGTTGTACAGAGTTTCCGGGAGAGCATAAGGGAACAACTGACAGGAATTGGGGAAAGAAATACAGTAGAAGAAGAATGGATAGCTTTGAGGGATGAAGTAAAGAAGGCAGCAGAGGATCAAGTAGGTAAAAAGAAGAGGGCTAGTAGAAATCCTTGGATAACAGAATAAATATTGAATTTAATTGATGAAAGGAGGAAATATAAAAATGCAGTAAATGAAACAGGCAAAAAGAAATACAAACGTCTCAAAAATGAGATCGACAGGAAGTGCAAAATGGCTAAGCATGGATGGCTAGAGAACAAATGTAACGATGTAGAGGCTTATCTCACTAGGGGCAAGATAGATACTGCCTAAAGGAAAATTAAAGAGACCTTTGGAGAAAAGAGAGCCACTTGTATGAATATCAGGAGCTCAGATGGAAACCCAGTTATAAGCAAAGAAGGGAAAGCAGAAAGGTGGAAGGAGTACATAGAGGGTCTATACAAAGGCGATGTACTTGAGGACAATATTATGGAAATGGAAGAGGATGTAGATGAAATGGGAGATACAATACTGCGTGAAGAGTTTGACAGAGCACTGAAAGACCTGAGTCGAAACAAAGCCCCAGGAGTAGACAACATTCCATTAGAACTACTGATGGCCCTGGGATAGCCAGTCCTGACAAAACTCTACCATCTGGTGAACAAGATGTATGAGACAGGCGAAATACCCTCAGACTTCAAGAAGAATGTAATAATTCCAATCCCAAAGAAAGCAGGTGTTGACAGATGTGAAAATTACCGAACTATCAGTTTAATACGTCACAGCTACAAAATACTAATGCGAATTCTTAACAGACGAATGGAAAAACTGGTAGAAGCCGACCTTGGGGAAGATCAGTTTGGATTCCGTAGAAATGTTGGAACACGTGAGGCAATACTGACCTTACGACTTATCTTAGAAGAAAGATCAAGGAAGGGCAAACCTACATTTATAGAATTTGTAGACTTAGAGAAAGGGTTTGACAATGGTGACTGGAATATTCTCTTTCAAATTCTAAAGGTGGCAGGGGTAAAATACAGGGAGCGTAGGGTTATTTACAATTTGTACAGAAACCAGATGGCAGTTATAAGAGTCGAGGGGCACAAAAGGGAAGCAGTGGTTGGGAAGGGAGTGAGACAGGGTTGTAGCCTCTCCTCGATGTTATTCAATAAACAGTAAAGGAAACAAAGGAAAAATTTGGTGTAGGTATTAAAACCCATGGAGAAGAAATAAAAACTTTGAGGTTTGCTGATGACATTGTAATTCTGTCAGAGACAGCAAAGGACTTGGAAGAGCAGTTGATGGAATGGACAGTGTCTTGAAAGGAGGATATAAGATGAACATCAACAAAAGCAAAACGAGGATAATGGAATGTAGTCGAATTAAGTCGGGTGATGCTGAGGGAATTAGATTAGGAAATGAGACATTTAAAGTAGTAAAGGAGTTTTGCTATCTTGGGAGCAAAATAACTGATGATGGTTGAAGTAGAGAGGATATAAAATGTAGACTGGCAATGGCAAGGAAAGCGTTTCTGAACAAGAGAAATTTGTTAACATCGAGTATAAATTTAAGTGTCAGGAAGTCGTTTCTGAAAGTATTTGTATGGAGTGTAGCCATGTATGGAAGTGAAACATGGACGATAAATAGTTTGGACAAGAAGAGAATAGAAGGTTTCGAATTGTGGTGCTACAGAAGAATGCTGAAGATTAGATGGGTAGATCACTTAACTAGTGAGGAGGTATTGAATAGAATTGGGGAGAAGAGGAGTTTGTGGCACAACTTGACAAGAAGAAGGGACCAGTTGGTAGGACACGTTCTGAGGCATCAGGGGATCAAAAATTTAGCATTGGAGGGCAGTGTGGAGGGTAAAAATCGTAGAGGGAGACCAAGAGATGAATACACTAAGCAGATTCAGAAGGATGTAGGTTGCAGTAAGTACTGGGAGATGAAGAAGCTTGCACAGGATAGATTAGCATGGAGAGCTGCATCAAACCAGTCTCAGGACTGAAGACCACAACAACAACAACAACAACAAAGTGTTATGCCCAGGTAGCTGTATAAGTTGCCTGATTCCAATAGTGGCTCATTGATATTATAGTCACAAGATAGTAAATTTTTTGTTTTGTTTTGCAAAATGCACAATTTTACATTTTCAAACATTTAAAGCAAGTTTCCAGTCATTGCACCACTTTGAAATCTTATCAAGATCTGACTGAATATTTATGCAGATTTTTTCGGGCAGTACTTCATTACAGATAACTGGATCATCTGCAAAGAGTCTGAGGTTACTATTAATATTGGCTGCAAGATCATTAATGAATAACACAAATGACGACTGTCCCATCACACTTTCCTGGAGTACACCTGAAGTTACTTCTACACCTGATGACGGCTCTCGATCCAACATGCTGCATTCTCTCCACCAAAAAGTCCTCAATACAGTCACAAATTTCATTTGATACCCCATATATTCGTACTTTTAGCGATACTGATATTTTTTGCAATAGAAGGGAAGGAAGCTGTCAGGCAAATAGCAGTATGGCTTTAATGTGCTTTCTGTCCATCAGATAAAGTAATTTGTTTTTCACTTCTGTCTCTTACATCTTTTCAACTTCAAAAATATTCAAGGATCATGATTTCACTCAATGGGATTGTCCCAACAGTTTACGCAACCCAGCAGTAACAAACCAGTGAGTAAGCCTATTCACTCATGGCTTGCCTAGTCACATCTCACTTTTTACTACTGCTACTGCTGCTACTACAATGATGAAAACTACTAATACTACTACTACTGTTAATAATAATCATAATAATGCATGCAGCTCTCCTGTATGGTTAAATGATGATGGCATCCTCTTCAGTGAAATATTTGGGAGGTAAAATAGTCCTCCATTCAGTTCTCTGGGTGGGGACTATTCAGGACGATGTCATCATCAGCAGAAACAAATCTAGCATTCTACAGATAGAGCTTGGAATGAATGAAAGCAAGAGCTCAGATGGAAAATCAGTCTTAAGCAAAGACGGGAAAGCTGAAAGAAGCATATACAGTGTCTCTACAAGGGAGACATACTTGAGGGTAAACTTAAAGAAGACGAGAGGGGAGATATGATACTGCACGAAGAATATGACAGAGCAAGGAAAGACCTAGCCTAAGTTAAAACAAGGACCTGGAGTAGACAACATTCCGTTAGAACTACTAACGCCCTTGGAAAAGCCATCCATAATAAAACTCTTACATTTGATGAGCAAGATGTATGAGATGGGTAAAATACCCTCAGACTTCAGGAAGAATATAATAATTCCAATTCCAAAGACATGAGGTGCTGAAAGATGTGAATACTATCAAATTACCAGATTAATAAGTCATAGCTGCAAAACACTAACACAAATTCTTTCCAGAAGACTGGAAAAACTGGTAGAAGCCAACCTCGGGGAAGACCAGTTTGGATTCTGGAGAAATGTAGGAACACACAAGGCAATACTGACCCTTTGGCCCCTCTTACAAGTTACGTCAAAGAAGAGAAAGCCTAGAGAAAGCTATTGAAAATGTTGACTGGAATATTCTCTTTGCAATTATGAGTGTAACAGGGGCAAAATTCAAGGAGCAAAAGGCTATATACAACTTGTACAGAAACGAGATGACATGAGACAGGTTTGCAGCCTATCTCCTAAGTTATTCAATCTGTACATTGAGCAAGAAATAAAGGAATCAAAAGAAAAATTTGGAGTACAAATTAAAGTCTGGTAGTAGAAATAAAAACTTTGAGGTTTGCTGATGACATTGTAATTCTATCAGAGACAGCAAAAGAACTTGGAAGAGCAGTTGAACAGAATGGACAGTGTCTTGAAAGGAGGATACAAAATCAAATGAGGATAATGGAATGTAGTTGAATTAAATCAGGTGATGCTGAGGGAATTAGATTAGGACATGACACACTTAAAGTAGTAGATAAGAGTTTTGCTATTTGGGTAGAAAAATAACTGAGGATGGCCAAAGGAGAGAGGATATAAAATGTAGACTGGCTATGGGAAGAAAAGGGTTTCTAAACAAGATATATTTCTTAACATCCAGTACAGATTTAAATGTCTGGAAGCTATCTCTGAAAGTATTTGTATGCAATGTAGCCATGTATCAAAGTGAAACATGGGATGATAAACTGTTTGGGCAAAAAGAGAATAGACACTTTTTGAAGTTTGGTAGTACAGAAGAATGCTGAAGATTAGATGGGGAGAGCATGTAACTAATGAGGAGATACCGTAATAAATAGAACTGTATAACTGGGGAACAAAGAAATTTGTGGCATAGCCTGACTAGAAGAAGGGATCAGTTGGTAGGTCACATTGTGTGACACCAAGGGATCACAACATTAGTACTGGGGGTAAGTGTGTGTGTTTTGTGTGTGTGTGTGTGTGTGTGTGTGTGGGTTCAAGAGCATATATGTTGTAGTAGTTATTCAGGGATGAAGAGGCTTCCACAGCATAGAGTAGCATCGAGTGCTGCATCAAACCAGTCTTCAGATTAAAGACCACAACAACAACAATAGTAAAATAATAATGATACTCACTTATATTTACAAACCAACTGGTAGAGTGGGAGTTTGAGTGTTGTTACTTGTACAACAAGTTAACTCGACGATCCTTCTTCGCGAATCTCTCGATGACATCGTTGTACCACGTACCTCGGCTTTCCAGTACCCGCAGAACTGGTTTTTCAATTGATGTACAAGTAAGAGCTGACAGGCGATCCTGGGCCATACTGTTCCTCAAATACACTTTTACGCGTTCAATATGAGAAAAAATCCTGTCAACTGAAACACTTGTTGCAGGAATGGTAGCAATCAGGCAAAATAGTTTGAAAGCTTCCGGAAGAATTTGGTCCGTTTCATTCTCAGTCATCCTTTTGATAACGTCCCTCAAAAGGAGAGTGTGAAATGTTTCTTTATGCTGGGAAGAATATACGGTTTCCAGTTCTACACGCAACTGTGAGGGATTGAAGTACGCACCATACGTTTGTAATAATGAATCCACACCGTCTACAGGGAAATGCTGACCATAATTGGCGAACTGAGTAGTATCGCCCAATTTCAGAAAAAGCAGTTTATCACATTGTGAAAATCTCGTTTCCAGTTGCGTTACAATATTATCCAATACCTCGAAGTACACTTGTCTGTATTTTAACATCAATGGATTGCCAATGCATCCATCCATCAGGTCAGCTATATTTATGGGAGATTCAGCTTGTGAATTAGTCGAGCGTTTCGTGGAATCTAAAAATTCGATCAATTTATCTTCCTTTCTTAAGTTCATCATGCAAGCTATGCATTCTGAGACAGCTTTGTTGCAAAACTGTGCGTCATTGTTTTTTTCCTGAAGAATGTTGAAAAGCAGTTCAGTCTTTATAAATATGGTTTGAAAAACAGAGAGAAGAAAAACAAAGTCAAAGTCTAGAAGGCTATTTTTGAAAACACCGGCTTCTCTTGTAGTCGTTGCTCTAGAGTCTGCACTCTCAATTATTTTATTTAAAACTTCAATTAGCCCCGAACGGTTTTCGTGAATGGCAGATATTATTCTGGCGTTACAGTTCCATCTCGTTTCAATGTTCAACGGAATGTGTTTACCAACAATACTGTCGAGAATTGCTGTGCGTTTGGAAGACCGGTGGAAGAAAGCAGGAATACCCTGAAGCGTGGAGAAAAAAATCCTTACCGGTTTCATATAAGAACAGCTCTGTTGCAAAACTAAATTTAAATGATGTGCAAAGCAGTGAGTAAAAAGAGCTTGGGGGGCAACTTCACGGACCTTAGCTAGCAGGGCATTTAATTCTTCCGTCGGAACAGAAGCACCATCATAGGATTGGGCCGCCAGTTTGTTCTTCATATCAAAATTCCGAAACACGCCGCTCAGTACAGTGCATAAAGCAGCTGCAGTTCTAGTTTCGCTAACATCATGAAAACCAAGAAAATGTTCCTGTATATCGCCTCTGGAGTCCACTAGTCTCACAATAATAGAGCATTGTGACGTGTCTGAAACATCTGTTGCTTCGTTCACAATGCAGGCATAAAATGAGGTTCTATCCAAACTTGAATGAATATATTTACAAATCTCCTCGTTTATACATTCAATCAGTTCGTTCTGTATAGTTTTTGAAAATCCGCGGAAATAGTCCATTTTCTTCCAGTATGCTTTCAAATCTTCGTTTCTGTTTAATACAAGTTTAAAAATGGCTCTGAAATTTCCGGGATTCAGGGCCTCTTCTGTCTCATTATGACCTCCGAAAGCTAACTCCTGCTTACACAAAAGACACGTTACGTCAATTAGAATTTTCATGATGTCTCTGTTAGCTTTCACTTCATTGTTGTGTCTGATTTTCATCAGACTGTGATGTTCATCAAGTTGCTCTGCAATACTTTTGACTTGCCTGGACAGTACTTTATACGAAATAAAACTACTCAGATGATCCTTAGAAGAAGCGTGTCGTGCTAAACCTCTAGATAGGTTTTTCAGATCGTCAAAACCCTCAGCCGACCATACACTTTTTCTTGTGCTTAAGAGCAAACATGGCCAGCAAAATAATTTTCCTTTTCTGGGGCTAGCACACAACCATTTGTGCTGCTCATACCACGAACTTTGGAATGCACGTGTTTTCAACTTATCTATCTGAAGAAGGTGTAGTGCCGGTGTTGGACGTCCTTTCTTCAAAATTTGGTGTCGTTCAGTTTCACATCTCCTTGAAAACGAAAGCTCCTGCAAGGAAGTAATGATGTCCTCACTCGAAAGCGTTGCATCAGTACTTAAACAAGACTGCGCTTCATCCAGATTCATCGCACACGAGTCCACTACTTTACACGGTACACCTGACGCAAGACTGCCTCCACACAGAGGCGGCACCCTTGCGACTGGCCTCCCGCGCCGAGAAGCGCGCGGCAACATGGCTAGCACGGCGGGCACCCCCTCTTCTGCTTCGAGTAGTGACGTCACGGTTACCACGGCAACCGACTGCTTGCAGGCGGCGTGGAATGGCTCCGGCCTGCATGCCATTGGCCTCGCGTGTGTGTATATCGCAGGTAGCGTAGTTAAGTATTCCCACTGTTGACGTGCTCACTTGTGCTGGCGATTTAGAGGAAATAACGCAAGCTAACGTCTTTCGCGCTCACCGTTATTTTTAATCAGCCGCACTAGCCCGTGCTTTTATATGCTACCGTAGAGTGATCATCAGGTTAAGGATTTTTAGGTGCGCACCTTTCTTTCTTAAGGTAATAAATAAAAGCCGGCCGCGGTGACCGTGCGGTTCTAGGCGCTTCAGTCCGGAACCGCGTGACTGCTACGGTCGCAGGTTCAAAAAAGTTTATTCTGTACTGCATTTCAGCACATTGTATAGGTGCATCAATTTGTTCATAACCGAACATTCGTTTTTTCTATGCTATTCTTTTTTTTAAAAAACTGAGACTCAATTTCGTACAAACAATCAAGTTTCTGCAGCGCATGTTTCAAATCCTATGTTATGGAAATCTTGAATTTAGTCACGGAATGAACATAAAGTATCAGAGCGACTTTCAAGTTCAGTTGAACCGATTGCCATAGTTTACTTATATTGTTGATGCGCCGCAAAATCTCATATCCAACGTGTATTGCAACAATGAACTCAAAAGTTAACATTTCTTTCAAGGATGCTTCACACTCACTAAGAGTTTCGGAATCGTCAGTTCTATTTTTCAGGTCACTCCCACTTTCGATGACATCATCAAACTGCAAAAATATCGCTTTTACAGCTCCGATTCCACTTTCCCATCGTATTTCAGACACAGGATCCAATGTCAATTTCAATTTAGTATTTATAAGATCCCAACGATTGCTTGATTTTAAATAGAAGTGTCATCTGAGGCTTTCCCGGCGAGGGTGGTAGGCGCAGTCCATCTCCGTCCGCCGTGGTGGAAGGATCTCGCGTCCGCTCTCGCCGTTGCTCTTTGATGCTGTTTAATAATGGTTTCCAGGACTTGCTAAGTTGAAACCCGGTGTCTCTGTTGATGAGGTTATCTGTTACTGGAATTTCTATGGCCTACTTGTAGATACTGTCCCAGTAGTGAGTAGGCACTTGTGGCCGTCAGGATTTTTGTCTCTTCGAATTTCGCTGTGTGTCCGGTTTCAATGCAGTGTTCTGCTAGGGCCGAATGGCTGGCTAGAGCTACTACGTTCGACTAGAGCTACTGACGAAAAAAAGGACATAGTGTGCCATTTGCTTTTAACGATGCCTGCGGAATACAACGTAGTGGTCACAGCAATCGAAACTCTCTCAATGTAAGACTTGACGCTGAGCTTCGTGAAAAATAGGCTACTGGATTAAGAATCGAAGCGGAAGGGAGTCGTCGGGAAAAACAAAAATGATGAAACACCGCCTCCAACAGCTTTTCAGACTCAACGGTGTCTATAAAAGGGTTTCAGACACGAGTAAAACAAGAAGTCAACAAGGAAGTTCTTCCACCTTTAGTTGTCACCGTTGCGGGAAGCCTGGACACTAAAGGGCTAATTGTAGAGTTAAGGTACCAAACAAGAACTCAGGAATCAGCAACTCTGTGGTCGTAGCTAACGTCAAAGAGGAAGATGGATTTTCTTTTGCAGCATCAAATGAAGATCAGTCAACGAACAACATAAATTGGTTCTTGGACTTTGGAGCAACTGAACATATTTTAACAGTAAGATATCTCTCATTAATTTAAGGAAACAGGAACGGCCAATTAAAGTCAGAGTAGCTAAGTCGGGCATTTTTCTTGAGGCTAAAGTAAAAGGAAAAATTAAGGTCACTAGTGTGGTAAAAGGAAAGGAAATTCGGATAACGATTAAAGATGTTTTATCTGTGTCTGATCTTAATTATAATTTACTGTCAATTAGAAAACTGGAAATTAATGGTTTTAGTATCACGTTTGAAAAGGCTCAAGGTTTAATTAAAAAAGGAAAAGAAACTGTTGCCATTGCAAATAGGAATGAGTCTCAGTTATCTGTTCTAAATTTTTTGCAAAGAAAAGTCCTGTCAGCTGCTTCAACTGCAACTAATGCGAAACTGTGGCATAGTAGATTAGGCCATTTGAGTTATGATAGCATTAAACGCCTCCAGTCACAAGTTGATGGAATGGAACTGGACACTTCAACAATCCCCACGGAACAATGTTCAAATTATGTCGAAGGAAAACAGTCGCAGCTGCCATACAATCACAATAGGACTCAGTTGATCCACAGTGATCTGTGTGGGCCAATTGCTCCGGAATCGTTCGACGGAAGGAAGTATTTGCTCACGTTCGTCGACAACTTTACACATTTCACAGTGACCTGCGCACTAGAATCGAAGTCAGAGGTAACTCGCTATCTGAAGATGTTTCACGCCATGGCTACAGCTCATTTCAACTTGAAGATTAGCCGATTGCGCTGTGACACTGGTCGTGAATACGTGTCAAATGAATTGAAAGAGTTTTTGAAGAGCAAGGAATACAGTTTGAGTTTACAATCAGATATACTCCTAAGCAAAATGGTGTTTCAGAGCGAATGAACAGAACTATTATTGAGAAAGCTCGATGTATGGTACTTAAGTGTAAATTAGATAAAATGTTCTGGTCAGAAGCTGTTCGTACTGCCGTGTAGCTGCTTAATACAAGTCCTACCGCGGCTTTCGAAGGAAAGGTGTCTGCAGCTTTGTGGTATAACGAGAAGCCTAATTTGAGTAAGCTGAGTGTTCGGATGTATTGCTTATTTACTGGTACCAAAGCAATTGAGAACAGGGAAATTTTAAGGCAAGTCCTTAAAATGCTATTTCACTGGTTACTGTCCTAATGGCTACAGGCTTTGGTGGCCTGAGGAAGCAAAAACAGTCTACGAAGGAAGATTTGACTTTGAAAGTAAACCAGCTGAGGACTGGATCCCAGAATCAGTATAGGAATCATCCGAGAGGGATGATAATGAAGAAGACATCGTCGAAGAAGATGCCAAACCAAGTGACGGGGGTCATGAAAGAATTCCCATACCAGAACTGACCAGCGACGAAGAGGAAGCTGAAAATTTGTCAGAAAAGAAAACTGTTCGATATTCTACCAGGAAGAGAAACCCTCCTAAATATCTGAAATACTATGCTGTTCTTGCACTCAATGCTGATTCAGTTGTGGATTATGTACCGAAAAGTTACAAGGAAACTGCAAATCGTGGAGATAAGGAATACTGGTATGAAGCTGTACAGGATGAAACTGCCTTTATAAAGGAAAACAACACTTGGATCTTTGTTAAATTACTACCTGGAAGGAGGACTATTGGCAGTAAGTGGGTGTTCAGATTAAAAGAGAACAAGGATGGAAATATCATAAGACACAAGGCTAGAATTGTGGCAAAAGTATGTTCACAGAAAAGGGGATCTGACTGGCGACAGCTGCAACTGAGTTACTCTGGGTGAAATATTTGCTGGACGACATTCAAATTCCACTCTAGCTACCAATTCGTATATTTGAGGATAATCAGTCCTGTATACGGTTACTAAACACATGGGAACATCAACAGTTGAGACACGTCAGTGTTAAATATAATTTTGTGCGTCAACATCACCACCGCAGGATCACCACGGCCGAACATGTGCGATCGGAGGACCAGATTGAAGATATTTTTGCCAAAGGCTTACCAGCTCCTAGATTCACTGCTTTGAGGACTTTGTTGGGTTTATTTTTATTTTTGTTAGCGTTAAATGTAAAAATTATTAAACTGAGGAGGGGTGTTATTATTGCAATTTTAATGATTCCCTGTGTGACTTGCGTTAATGCTGTACCATCAAAGAGTAAAATAGGCGTTTTTTGTTCAGTTGTTCTGTTACGTCTTTCAGTTTAATAAAAACCATCTAATTGTTTTTAACTTTACGTGTGTTATTTTATCGCAAGAAACTAAAATTACATCACAAAATATTTTCTCCGCACCTTATACTACTGGTAAATGCATGATAACTTCGGTCCCTTAGGAAATTCATGTTGAGCTATCCAAAAACATATTTTCAATAGTCATTTACCCTCCTCTGCAAAGCAACTTCTGACTGATCAGACGATTCAACAAGAAACAGCCGCACACAGTCGGCGTAAAATTCCTGACCAGTAAAGGTATTCAAAACCACTACAATAACTAGTTATGTCTATTGGCCCAAAGTACAATATATATCATTATGTGCTTTTCTCTGCAAATATATTTCCACCGCCTATTATAGCTGTATGTTAATGCACAAAAGTAAACATATTGTTATAGTTTGTTATAGGGCGAAATCAGTAATTGTTTCGTAACTTAAATTCTATTGTTGACTTATAAACAATTATAAATTCTGTGCTAGTTATAAACATTTTGAGGAACAACTAATAGAATTCTTGAAGTATTATTTGGCTCTATTCGACAACGCGTTAGCAAAACCAGCACTTCATTAATAACAGTTTTGTCAAAAGTATTGTTTACGTAACTATATATGTAAATTTCACATTTAAACAAATAATTCGGCCTAAATCTTGTAGTGGAAGAAACTGTTAAAAAGAACCTATCTTTCGATGTATTCAGTTAATTTAATGGAGTAAGTTTTAATTGTAATTTCTGTAAATTAAACTACGAACAATGTGTAGTTTCAGCACCTATTGTTGTTATGATATATAAGGGCTCGATATTTGGTCACGAGGAAGTCAGCCCACGGCCTAGTTTCAGACGGGGAACCTATGTTGGTTAGAACGACAACAATGCTTCAAATTAACTGTGGAATAAGTATTAAACAATTAGGCCATGTGTAAAAACAGTGGCAGTGCCTGCTCCATACGTACCTGGTTATTCTTCAAGAACTGTGAACTATATGGTTATGTTTTTACTGCTCGTAGATGTTCAACAGAAAACTATTGTAGCAGTATGAGGAGGTTCGCTTACAAACTTACCGAAAGTCATAACAATAGTGCACTGACCATATAACTGTGTATTATCAGGGGGTTGTGAAAAGTGAAATTAAAGTTTTGTGAAACGCAAATGTACACCAGTCGGCTACATTATTTACAATAGTCAGTGCCTGAATCCACAACGTACTTTTCAGCCAGTGTAGTAACGCAGTACGTCGACACCGAGTACAACAAACGAAGGAATAAAGGCAGGTGGAACCACTACACGTACAACAGAATTTTGGGATATAGTAATACAAGATGGCTTGAGAGAATCTTGCAGATGTTTGTGCCACTGAAAGCTTACTTTTTATTGCAAGAAAAATGCCCAGCTGTACTACATCCATTCTTCTCTAATGAACGCTCGGAGCTGGGGCTAAAATTCGTACATGTTCATGTTGCATTATTTAATGATTCCGTGAAAATGAAGGAAGCAGGCAAAATTAGCTTCACTGAAGTTTTTCACTTGTGTGTGGATCTCAAAAACAAGAACACAAACCGCGTAGAAAACGATTGTAGTGCTCTGAACACACGAAATGAGTTAAAAAAAAAACCTTGCTCAGAACGGGCAAATTGTCAAAAATTATTTTGGGGGCATATACATAACTTCTAACAGCCGCATCCGGTATCTACAGAAATACAGAGTATATCAAAAGCAATCATCCGATTTAAAAAATCATTATTTGAGATATGTGTGTGAACAACGTACTGTCGGAAAGGGCAGACGCTCGAGTTTTACATATTTCCCGCTAGGTAGCAGCAGTGTGCGCCCTCTTCAGTTCTAGTAAAAATGTTGTCGGGACAAAATTTGGATATTTGTGGTAAGGTCTTATGGGACCAAACTACTGAGGTCATCGGTCCCTAAGCGTACACACTACTTAATCTAATGTAAACTAACTTACGCTACGGACAACATACACGCCCATGCCCGAGGGAGGACTCGAACCTCCGACCGGGGGCAGCCGCACGGACCGTGACAAGATGCCCCAGTCTGCGCGGCAATAGAAAGCTCTTTGTGTTGTACGTTTTGCGCAATTTGGGTCAGTAATAACTGTTCAGCGCGACTTTCGTACTAGGTATGGTGTGGGTTCTCCTGCAGCACAGAGCATTAGACGATAGCATGAGCAATTTCGAGAAACAGGTTGTTTGTGGAAAGGGAATTCGCTGTGCCGTCCCCGAGTGTCTGACACAGACGTCGAACGCATCCGCCATAGTTTGACAAGAGGTCCGCAGAAATCCGTTCCAGCTGCCCCCGATGTCCGTTTGGAGTGTGTTGCGTCAACGTTTACACATGAAACCCTACCAGATTCAGCTACTGCAAGCTCTTCGTGAAGGTGACAAACAACGACATGTGGAGTTCTGTAATTTTGTTGTTGGAAAGGTGGAGAACGACGGTTTTCTTTCATGCTTAGTCTTTAGTGTCGAGGCAACATTCTATTTAAACGGAAAGGTGAACAGTCATAATGTGGGAATATGGGGTACGGAAAAACCACATGAAGTTTTGTACATGAGAGGAACTCTCCAAATTTTAATGTGTTTTGTGCAGTTTCACGGGAAAAGGTGTATGGTACATTTTTGTTTGCCGAGAACACTGTTACAGGAAGGACATATCTCGATATGCTGGAGAACGTTCTTTTTTCACAGTTGGAGACTGAATTCGAACGACTTCATTTACCAACAGGATGGGGCACCGCCACACTGGCATCTGGAAGTGCGGGAATTTTTAAAGCAAAGGGTCTCTGAACGATGGATCGGTCGCACTGGGTCAAATGATTCAGCATTACATTACTGGCCTCCAAGGTCACCGACCCTGACTTGCAGGAATCAGGCAAAATAATGTGAATGGTTTATTAATGGGAATGGTTTATTAATAAGGGGCTGGACCCCATTTGCCCGTAATACAGCTGCGGTTCTTCCTCGAATATACGCATACAATGATTGTAAAGCCTCCAGGGGAACGTTACGCCACTCTTCGATCAGAACGTCTTCTAACCACTGTAATGACGAGGTAAGCGTAAATCTGCTCCGGAGTCTGCGCTCCAGTACTGCCCACAAGGGTTCGATAATGTTAAAGTGTGCGGACTGTGTTGGCCAGGGAAGACGCTGCAGTTCAGTTGAATGCTCCTCATACCGCAACTGCAGTGTCCCGACTGTGTGAATGGGTGCATTACCGTCCTGGAATATGGATTATTGTTGGGGAACAACTTTGAGTCATGGGGTGCACCTGATCATCTTAAACGTTCACATAATCGTTGGCTCTAAAATGGCCATTGAGAGTAATGATGGGACCGGCAGAATACCATGATATGGCTGCCCACACCATCGCACTTCCACCTGCATGTTTAACGTTTGGAATAAAGCAATCAGAATTGTAGGCTTCTTTTGGCGCTCCCCAGACATAGAGCTGACCCGATGTTGGAAATAACGAAAACGTTCACTCGTCGGACCATATGACGTGTTTCTACTCACCAGTCGTCCAGAATTTATGTTCCTGACGCTTCTTTGCGTTGGTTGTCGTCGCTAATGGTTTCGCTTAGCAGCTCGTCCATAAATATTCGCTTTATCGATTTCTCGGCGGACAGTGTCGATAGATACGGGTATCGAAGATGGCTATTGTGCTCTGCAGTCACTTGCCGCCGTAGTTTTGTGTTGTTTTGACACTTTTGGTGTTAGCGTACGACGATCTCTGTCATTTAGTTTTGCTTTGCGCCCACTATTACGTTTACACGATGGTGCCTCTCCATGATTTGTGTAGGCTGTCATGCCTGTTGAAACAGTTGCTCTTGAAACATTCAGTAAATTGGCTGTCTTGGTTACTAATGCTCCAGGTAATCGGACCCCCACAATCTGTCTCCTTTGTAACTCTGTTAGGTCTCTCGTTGCCCGTCGATCTCGGCCTCTGAATGCAGACACGAAGTGTGCACTACTCGCAAACAACCTGCACTGATGCCTGGTCCGTACTGAAGACGCACAGTCCAGCGCGACACGTGTCTTACCTGCGTTGTTGACCGTGGGGTTTATATAAGACTGTTTGTGCGCCTCCGTTACCAACAAGAATGGGTAAACGAGACATCGCATAACAGCAGCCCTTGCACGGCAGGTCCGGTCGCCTTGGTGCAGGTCTTATTACATTCGACGCCACACTGGGCGACCTGCGCGCCGGATGGGGATGAAATGATGATGAAAACAACACAACTTCCAGTCCCTGAGCGGAGAAAATCTCCGACCCAGCCGGGGATCGAACCCGGGCCCGTAGGAATGCAATCCGTCACGCTGACCACTCAGCTAGCGAGGCGGACAAGGGGGGCATTTACTGAACACCTGTGAAAAGGTATGAAAAAACTCTTTGAATTTCCAGTTCATCAAAAATCAAAATTCATTGTATATGTTTATTCAGAAATATAGACGTGCCAAATCGGATGATTCTTTTTGATACACCCTGTATATTCATCAGTATGGTGAATTCGAAACATATAATTGGATTGAACTAAAACAATGGCTGAATGGGCTGACGTAGTGTAGACGTACCAACAGAGGCGCAGATGCCTGCCACGACGACGACAGTAGAAGAAGGCAAATTATTTGACGAAGTAAGGTACGTCTCAAGTTACGCGGGCCACAGTACAGAGCAACGATGGTTAGAGGTGTTCGAAAAACCTTAATGAGTAACAAATACCACACAAAAATTGTCTGACCATTGTCCAGTACCTACTCTGTTCACCTGGGACGAATGCACCTACCGAAAGAGTATTTTCGTTGATGAATGCTTTCTGGATATCGAAAAAATCGTCACTTAGAAACGCTACGTGCAATGCCCATTGTAAAATTTAACATGGGAACTTGTGAAAGTTTTTATGAAATTCTAAATCAAAACACAGAATTAATCGAAAGATGTCATTCACGTCAGAAATATGAATTTGAAAAGAAGTGAACACATTAGTAACTTACGTTTCATTTCTAATTTCGGCCCATACGAGACACTCAGCCACTTGTCCTCAGTCCCCACCCACATCTACAAAATGTCCCGCATTGAATTTTCGTAAAGTTGGCGGCTTTACTGCAAGTGTTGGGGCAAGTAAGCCAGTTTGAGCCAAATGACTAGGGTTTTCGAAGTTTTTGATCTCGGTCAGCAACTGAGGTTATGTCAGGCTTAGGCAAATTACAGCACCACAACGCACTTGGGTCACTGAGGGTGGTAGCAATTTCAAGCAAAGAACAGTCGACACTAAGTGTTGTGAATGGAACCGGCTTTTAACGATCAGTACTAAGGGACCTGCAGCCAACTTATCGCGTCCTTACTATAGTTGGTCTTCTGGGGGCTCGTAACATATTAATTTATGTGCGAGTAGGTTACCGGTTCATAATAAGATTGGATCATGTGCTACCGGAGCTGCCGCACCACAATGTCAGTATTGGCTCTTGAGCAAAAATGTTTGACGGCCGGTGCAGTAAAGGCACACTGTGGCCAACTGAAAATTAGTGAAATTAATATAAAAGTGGATCACAAAAACATCACAAAGTGAGCTAGATTGTCACTAAATTTAAACGGTTAGCTGTCAGACTCTGGGAGTATTCTGCCCGTCCGATTGTTTCGCTTAGCGACCTACGTTGTTTAGTGTGATGCGAGTATATACATCAACAAATTGTTTTTAGATGATCTTTGATAACAGGAAGCAAACAATCTCTGCCGACAATTAAGGGCCTTATTCGTAACAACGCATAGCAGACTAGAGTAAAACAAAACATGTAAATAAAACTCTGTGCCAATTTGTAATATGTTAAATCTGGTTTAATAAAGTAGAATTACGACGAATTTAGTCTTGAAATGTTCAAATGTACACACGAGCTTATATAATCATATGTATTTTTAGGGCTTTAAAAATACTGCACAGTTATGCAGACATAATCGCGTACAATACAGTCGGACGTCTTGACTGGCGTAGCGCTACTAAATTTTAAACACGAAACTTCCTCGTGAATTACTCTATTAGTGAAAACAGTATCAAAATGCCTACAGTAGTACCCGATATTAACCTTTATATACAGACGGATAAATGCGTTGGAGGCTTAAATTTTTAAATTTTGTGATAATTAATTTAAATTCAAAACTGCTAACTGCTAATTTCCCCCCAAAAATGCTGGGCAGTAGGGTTGCAGTGTGTTTGCAGACTAAGTTGGTGGGGGAAGTTCCCCACAAACCAAAGGACGATGTGTATTCACCGTGTTCCAGTAAAATCGTGACACTTTTATGACTGTTAGTTTGTCAGATATGATCACGAATATAATGTTGTTAGCTGCAAAGGAGCTGAACCAGCGAGAATTCCAGTGGTCAAGAATGAGGCCAAGCTTGCTGCAACTACAGCGCTGACCGACCAAGGACCCACAACACATTTTGACAATCTCTCTTAACTCGCGAAATCAGAGGATTCGTGGTGGAACGTCGGTGAAGGCAGACGGGGGGTTCAGTGGCATCACTGAGCTCCGTAATCTGACTTCATGTTCTAACACAGGCGTCCTCCTTCTTCGTTTACGACTTTGCTGCAGTGTCTGCTTCCGTAGCTGGGTGGCCAGTACAGATGGCTGCCATACAGATGACATGGGTTCGATTCCCAGTACTATGAGGAATTTTTCCCTGGTGGGAGTGCTGGAACGGGACACACTCAGCCCCATGATGCCCACTGAGCAGATACTTGATGGAGTAGCAGCGGCTCCCGATGTGCTAACTCGACAACGGCCAAGAGAGCGGTGTGTTGACAACACGGTCCCCCGTACAGCGTCCTAGTGGCGCCATTAGCTGATGGACGACACGGTGGTCGGTCGGCCCCTCTCGACCCGTCTGTAGTCATAACAAGGGAGTTTTCTTGCCGCAGTAATAGCTGGTAAGTATTGTGACTTTGAAAGTGTATTAGCCCAAACCACTGTTGTTACTTGGCGACAGTTTTGTGCTTTGATTCGGTCGCTAATTGCTTGCCTAAAGAGGGATTGAACTAAGAAATGAATTTTACGAGCATTATTGAAGTGTCAACAAGCCATATCGTTTCGCTGAAAATTGGAATGTCTGCTGCTGACATACTTTCTCATCTGCATATTCTTGAACTATTAGCCGGCCGGGGTGGCCGAGCGGTTCTAGGCACTATAGTCTGGAACCGCGCGACCCCTACGGTTGCAGGTTCGAATCCTGCCTCGGGAATGGATGTGTGTGATGTCCTTAGGTTAGTTGGGTTTAAGTAGTTCTAAGTTCTAGGGGACTGATGACCTTAGAAGTTAAGTCCCATAGTGCTCAGAGCCATTTGAACCATTTGTTGAACTATTATCCCGAGAAATGTTGCTTTGTTAAAATTGTCGAGAAGTCTGCAAAGGGACGAAGGTTAGAGGCGTCTCGTGAGCTTTCTGTTTTTCCAGTTCATTTGTCGGAGCCTGAAACTTACCTTACTGAAATCGAATTGCTACAGGACCGAGTCAATTGTGTCTGAGTTATGACTTTTTAACCTTCTTGTTCCCTTCATAGTGACGGAGATGGTGGGAACATCTTATGATAATAACGTCATGGAAATATGGCAGATAAATATTTTTTATTCGTCCCCATTTTTCCTTATCCATTCAGCCGTATTTATTGCTTTCAGTTTAGCATGCTATGAATCTCAAAGCGGATAGGCCAATCTTCATGCACCCTATAACGATGCTACGATCAAGTTCATTCGTAAGGTAGATTATCAGGTTATAAAACCGTGAGAAAACTATTGTCCATGTATCGACAAGATCGAATAGACTTCAACTGATCGACGTAAGGAGACCGCCAATTTGACCGCCCGCAAGCCAAATACAGTTCCCCAGAACACTCATTTTCCTCCACGAAGTTCTTAAACGTATCTCGTCGGTTAGTTCGAGGCCGCGACTCTTGTGTAAGCGGAGGATGTACGCACTGGGAACCATCTCATACGTCTCCTCTGCACTACCGCTACACGCAAACCACCTAAAACCAGTCAGTCTACTTTAGTCCGTCGGTGGCACTTCTTTTCTAGCCCTCTGCCCTACACTCCGGAAACCACAACAATGCCTGAAATCGACCTCCACCAATCTACCTTTGGGCGCAACCAATGGCTCCTCAAGACCAACCCGTCAAAAACCTAGGAAATAATTATAGACAGAATCACCCACAGCTTCCGCCTCCATGGGTTCTACCTCACCATTTACAGCCGTTCTATACAGTTAATTAATACACTAAAATATCTTGGACTAGCCCTCGACTGGCAATTAACATGGAAACGTATTAATCATGCAACAGAAAGCCCACAATAGACTGAAACTACCAACTGGGCGAACTTGTGGGTTGTACACCTCTACTATCCTCCATACTTATAAAACCTTGATCCGACCCTTCTCCTATGCAAATGTTGCATTGATATTTGCTTCACCTATGTTCTATCAGTCCTTCCAAATTCTTGAACGTCATGCACACTACCTTCCTTTCTGCAACTGTTCGTCTTCTTCCATCTACCATCTCATCAAAATCCCATCCCTCCTCACCCACACTGAACACCTCCGTAAATCCCACACTACTATCCCAATTGTTTCGTTTTTCATAACCAATCCTGTAACACTGCCAACACTCTATCACTGCCCTTGCAGCTACACACGCTCCTTATCCTATCCGAACGCAACTTCAACAGATTCCCTCTCCAGACAATGAAATCCACCGCGATATTAATTCAGCCTATCATCTATAACTCTTCTCCATTTATCTCATTCGACATCACGGCTGCCCTCTCCCTATTCCGGCTCCCTCTCTTCTCATCACTTCTCTTCATGAGACGACGGCCCTGCCCTACCCATCACAATCCTGTTCAACTCCGTCGTCTCACTATCCACCCAGACACCTACGTTCATCAAGTTCGTCTCCACTGTATTGTATTGCATGCAACTGGGGACCTAGAAAGGACGGAGAGGCTTCATCCCCACAACAGGACACAGCAGTCCACCCACCCCACCGCCGCCCCACGCCGAATCCAGGGTTATTGTGCGGTTCGGCCGTCCCAAGTGGACACTCGCCCCCCCCCCCCACCCCCCTCCCCTCTCCCCCCGGCGGAATGTCTCACACCAGACCCAGACGAGTTAATCCCAATGTTTGCGTGGGGTAGAGTAATTATGGTGTACGCATACGTGGAGAAAGTGTTTGTCAGCAATCACCGACATAGTGTAGCTGAGGTAGAATAAGGGGAACGAGCCCGCATTCGCCGAGCCAACTGAAAAAACGCCTTAAAAACCATCCACAGACCGGCCGGCACACCGCGCCTCGACAGTAATCCACTGTGCGGATTCGTGCCGGGGACGGGCATGCCTTCCCGCCCGGAAAGCGGCGCGTTAGACAGCACAGCTAACTGGGCGGGCTACATCTCCGTCCTACCCAACAGATTCCTAATCGAAACTTCCTGGCAGATTAAAACTGTGTGCCCGACCGAGACTCGAACTCGGGACAAGTGCTCTACCATCTGAGCTACCAAAGCACGACTCACGCCCGGTCCTCACAGCTTTACTTCTGCCAGTATCTCGTCTCCTACCTGCCAAACTTTACAGAAGCTCTCCTGCGAACCTTGCAGAACTAGCACTCCTGAAAGAAAGGATATTGCGGAGACATGGCTTAGCCACAGCCTGGGGGATGTTTCCAGAATGAGATTTTCACTCTGCAGCGGAGTGTGCGCTGATATGAAACTTCCTGGCAGATTAAAACTGTGTGCCGGACCGAGACTCGAACTCGGGACCTTTGCCTTTCTCGGGCAAGTGCTCTACCGACTGAGCTACCCATGCACGACTCACGCCCGGTCCTCACAACTTTACTTCTGCCAGTACCTCGTCCCCTACCTTCCAGACAGGAGTGCTAGTTCTGCAAGGTTCGCAGGAGAGCTTCTGTAAAGTTTGGAAGGTAGGAGACGAGGTACTGGCAGAAGTAAAGCTGTGAGGACCGGGCACGAGTCGTGCTTCGGTAGCTCAGTTCCGCTTGGGACGCGGCAGCGATCGGACGTGTCGGTACTTCCGAGTAGTCGTAGCGCCGCAAGCCGTGTTTATAATAATTCTTGGATTGTGACCTGTGATATTCTCAGTGCTTCTTCACTTCCGTCGTACACAAGCTTCTTAATTCACTCACAGCGGACCCGACCGCGCATATAGTGCAGTTATGGCTCCCAGTGTACCCCGTAAGAATACCCTGTGTTTTGCATTTGAGAAATCTTGCAGGAATGTGCAACCGAGTTCTCTAGAAATCCATGACTGGATAGTAGATATTATTGGCATCACATCCGATCAGGTCCACACAGCATATTATGACGTGGCGGAATACTGTTTCTTTGTGAAGTTTTTAGACCAGATACAACTGGAGAAAATTTTGGTGAATACTGGTGGGAAAGCAGAGTTCCGACATCGTGATCAGTCGGTGAGTACAGTTTCAATAACTAACGCTGACTTTGAGTATAAACAAGTGCGAGTGTTCAGTTTGCCACCTGAGGTTGAGAATTGTTTTCTTAGAGATGTCCTCGCCAAATACGGTGACATCCGACAGATTAGAAACGAGCCGTCACAAACTCCAATGTTATAGTGGGGTTCGCTCAGTTGACATGGCCGTTAAAGTCAATATCCCAACCTATATAATGGTTTGTGGTTATAAGGCTCATGTCATTTACGAGGGGCAAGTAGGCACTTGTTTTACCTGTAACACGAGTGGCCATTTACGAGAGGATTGCCCACGGCGAGTTGTCGTACTTAGAAACAATCTGCAACAACGACAGAGATTAACATTGGCTGATGTCCTAACTCAAAATCAGACGCCTTCTGTGACTGACTCCCAACTGAGTGTATCTGTGTCAAGAGGACAACGATCTCGGTAACAGCACCTTCCCACCCTTGCCTCAAAAACCCGTGGCCAGTCACCCCTTAGCCACCGGTGTTGCATTATCTGCCGGTAACAAACGACGACGTACTATAAGTGAAGGTAGTGGTTCCGGCGAACAGGTAGTAAAAAATCAAACCGATGACGCGGAGCCACGGGCCTCCACACAGGACACGCGTGTGTCGGATGGCTCAGTTACGACCCGCCAAATTCCCATTCAACCGCCCGACGCAGAAACTGTCAATACGAGTGCAGCCGAGTGTTTGCAGCAATCCGTTCCGATGCCGCTGGCCGACTCGCCGCAGGTGGCTAACACACAAGAGGCGGCAGTCAGTCAACTGCAACTCGTAAACACGGCGGATGAAGCACGCGGTGTAGAGCATAACATAAACAGCCGCCGCCTCGAAACTGCTTCCAAACAACACGAGGACCCGGACAGCTGTATACAAACAGCCAGTGCGGCTCCAAACAAACACAGTGAGCCTACTGAAGCCGCGTCGTCGGACTTGCCGTCACCCGTTCCGGAGCAAGGACTTTCACATACTGATTACAGCAGGGCTTAACAACTGGCCGGTTTTGAGCGCGAGTACTCGCGTCTGCTCACGCACGTGCTCGCGAGCAGGTGCAAGGTCGCTGGGAGGGGAGGGAGGGGAAATGCGCGCGCACGTTTGAATGTGATCTCGCGTTCTTTGCAGATTTAACTAGCCATCTGAATGCTTTGAACATTTTACTACAAGGTAAAGATCTGCTAATTACTCATTTCATAGATCGAATACGAGATTTTAAAATGAAATTGACACTTTGGGTGAGTCAGCTGTAAACAGGAAACCTAGCTCAATTTCCTAAATTATCATCCATGCAAGCTGTTCACAAAGACTGTGAACGTTATTCACATAGTTTAGTTGATCAGCGCTTTCAAGATCTGACAGCACTAGACAGTGATTTTGATCTGTTCTGTCCATATTCAGCGAATATTTAAGAGATTCGTCCTGAGCTGCAGCAAGAAATTATTGACCTGCAGTGGGACAGAGAATACAGAGACAAATTTCAGAACGAGAAAAACATTTTGGAATTCTACAGACACTTCCCTCAGGATAGATTTCCTCGTTTGCACAAACTGGCGGCTACAATAATATCAATGTTCGGTTCCACGTATGTTTGTGAACAACTGTTCTCTGCAATGAAATGTAACAAGACGCGCCTGAGAAACGCGTTGTCTGATCGAAATTTAAACTGCACGCTGCGCCTAAAATGCACAAGAATAATTACTCCGAACATAGACGCAATTGTAAAGGGCAAAAAGTACAAGATAACCGAGAATCCCACACTTCAGTGACACCTTTTATTGTGTAACAGTTCACAAATTAATGCGAATGTAGAGGCATACACTAAGCTAATAAAATTATGTGGCACGTGTACATTCTCCTTCATTTGTTTCATTTGTCGCAGTAATAATTCGTGAGTGATATCCCTGCAGGTGGCCGCGGATTTACATTGACTGGCGGCAGCTGTTATGTGCCCCACGTGACTCTCCCCACTCTCCGCTCTGGTCCGGTAGTGGGGGTAGCGTGCTCGCGCTGCTCCGTGCTAGCGCCTTGCTGCTCACAGCTTGCTCCGCGAGCACGTATGTTGTGAAGCCCTGGATTACAGCCATGACTCGCCGACTCCGCCGTCTTCAATGACACTTCGGACGCCTTTGCGACGGCAAAATAAAGTTAAACCAAAGGACTCCGTGGCTGGAAGTAACTCAAAAAGTAAAGTCAGCGCAAAAACTGCTACAAAACCTGCGGATGTAGGTTCGAAGTCCGACGGTGAGATGGACTGGGCTTCCTACGCTTCCCATCACCCACAAGTCTCGGACGATCATGAGTCCAGCTTATAAGTTTTTGTATCTGAACATTAATAGAGTTAGGACAGATTTAAAATTAGCAATGGTACGGCAGTTTATCTATGAGTCCGAAGCTGATATAGTTCTGTTACAGGAAGTGTCTATCTTAAGTTTTCATGTATCAGGATTTGCAACAATCGTAAACACCGTGGCGGACGGGGGTACAGGTACGGCCATTCTATCACGAGACGGAATCCCAGTGAGCAATATCGAAATGTTGGACTCCGGTAGAGGCATAGCTTGCCAAATTTTTGACGTCACCCTCGTCAATATCTATGCTCCATCTGGAACGACCTTAAAATCAGAAAGAGCTAACTTCTTTAAACAAGACGTCATATACTTGCTACGCCGCAACCCAACCCAGTTGATAATTAGTGGTGATTTCAACTGTGTGATCCACAGGAAAGACCAATCGCCAAACTTTAATTACTGTAGGGAACTACATGATCTGGTGCGTCACCTGCAGCTGAAGGATGCGTGGGAACTAAAATTTCCTACCCTGGTAAAGTACGCGTACCTTGTAACCTCCCCCTCACTTATCGACCTTAATGACAGTGAAAAATTAAACCGCGTGTACCTAATGGAAATTTGCGAAAAGCAATCGTCACCGAGGTTAATTTGTCGGTAAAGAGGGAGGAAAGGGTTACATCTAAATGAAAGGAAAAATGCTAATGAAACTGGTGGAAATTAATTTTGAAATAGGGGTAAAGTTAATAAAGATGGAAATAGGAGGATATGCATTTCCGGCGTTACAACCTGACCACCACCGCATGTAGCCGTCTAGACCGTTTGTACATCTCTGAGAACATTTGCCAACATGTTCTGGACGCCGATGTCATTCCGGCTAGTTTCTCCGACCACTGCGCCCTCTGTGTCACGATAAATCTGGCCAAACAGCATACTAAATGGCATAGGATTCCGTGGAGCCTAAATGTTTCTACTCTCGCCGATGCCTTGCTACAAGATGTCATCTCCACGACATGGGCGGATTGTCTCAAGCAATGCTGCAGATATCCGAGCAAGATAGCCTGGTGGAATGCTGTGGTCAAACGGAAAATGCGATTATCTTTAAGAAACTACAGCTGGCAACGGGCGCAAGATGTCAAACGCACGATTGATTTTTACCAGACAGTTCTGCGACAGTTGTATGCGACAACGACACCAACCAACACACAGCTGACGACCATCAAACAAATAAAGGCGAAGCTTGTAGGCATAAAGCGAACGCAGCTTGAAGGACTGAAGATCAGATCTAAAGCAAAATCGCTTCAAGAGGACGAACTTGCATCGCTGTATCACCTCATAAAACATCGTGCCCATCGCAAGCGAGCTTTTATCGGGGAGCTGGACACAGATGATGGACTCCGTTTGACCAGACAGAGTGAAATTCTTGCTGCAGTTTACCGGTACTTCACGGATCTGTGCTCGCAATGCGATACATATGGTGATGACGGCGGCGATATCGCGCGTGCTCTGCCCACCGTAGTCACGCCTGCGGACAACTCGGCGGTCGTACACGATTTTGCTCCAGACGAAGTCCTTGAACTGATTTCTGGCTCGCCATCAAATAAATCCCCTGGCCCTGATGGTTAGCCACGGGAATTTTATGTGCGCTTCTGGCCCATAATCGGACACGCATTTACAGATGTTCTCAATGAAGTGATGCGAGGGAGTGACGTGCCGGCCGAAATGAAGGAAGGCGGAATTGTATTGATACCAAAAAGCAAACACCGAAAAACCTTAGATAACTTCCGACCTATTACTTTACTCAATTTTGATTACAAAACATTCGCCAGAGCACTCAACAGCAGATTGTCTCCGTTAATAAAGCAAGTGATTCACAACCATCAATCATGCATCCCTTGTCGCACTATTATGACGCCCCTTTCGGAATATAGAGATGTAATAGCCATAGCGTCAGTCACTAACGTGAATCTTTTGATCGTGTCCGCCACGAGTACCTCCTACTGCTACTGCAGCGGTGTGGTTTAGAGCAACGGAATATTAATGTCGTGCAACATTTCGTCACGGGCATTACAACCAGAATCAGCGTAAATGGACAGCTTACTCAACCCATCGAGGTCCAAAGAGGAGTGCCGCAGGGGAGCCCTCTCTCCATGATGTTATTTGTTTTATCGCTCGAGCCGCTCTCACGCTCTATTCATGACAAACTTGCAGGCCTTTCGATCGCCGGGACGTCCTTCGTGGTTCGTGCTTACGCCGACGACGTCGGAGTGTTATTGCGCAACGACGCAGACGTATCAACCCTCAAGACCGCGGTAGACGAGTACTGTCGTGCTTCCGGTGCTAAAATCAACGCCGGTAAATGCACCTTTGTCAACATTCGAGGATTCGACGCAGTTATTATACCTTGGGCGAAGCGTGTCGAAACCCACACAACTCTGGGGATGATTATCGACAAATGCCCGCTAAAAATGAATGCAAAAAATTGGAAACAGGTCACCAATAAAATGCAAGGTGCCATCTATGAAAACAATTGGCGGTCCGTTAACATTCTCCAAACGCATACGACTCCTCAGCAGTTATATATTCAGTAAAGCGTACTATATGGCCCAACTATTTCCAGTCCCCAAGATGCAGGCCAAACACGTGATGAAACTCTCTAATAGATTTATCGGGCAAGGGCATCTGTTCAGAGTGAAATACACCACGCTGACGTCTTCCAGACAGGCCGGCGGACTAAACATGCCTGACATTAACCGAAAGTGTACTGCGTTATATATTAAACGAATCACCCATTTGTTGGACAAGGAACCTCTCAGCGTAACCAGTTGGCTCTTCCGAACCTTACAACCGACCGATACGCATCCACCCATTGCTGTAGGTAAAATACATTACAAACTACGACATGTCAAGCAGTTTTTTCTTGAAGTAAGCTATATTGATGGACATTATTTTACGCAGGATTTACCGACGACGCACCTGTTATTAAAAAGATGGACATCTCTAATAGTCCGGAATCCCATTGAACTTAAATACCCGAGTGTTCATTGGAAGGCAGTTTGGGACAAAATAAGTGTAACTGTACACACTGCTGAAGTGGCGTCCACATGGCATAAAGTGGTCAACGATGGTATATCCACTATGTTGTGTCGATTCCCTAAGGTCTCGACACAATGAGTGGCTAGGTGCACGCGAAACTAACGCAGACGGGCGTAAATTCTGAAACAGGAGACTGGATGAAAAACTATAAAGAAAAGAAGAGAGATTGCCATATACTTAACTTTTAATAATGTTCTTCTTGTTGAAATACATCTCTTGTAGATAGTAAGCTATTAGCACAGATACAACTGGCGCCTTGCTAGGTAGTAGCGATGGACTAGCTGAAGGCTATTTAATCTGTCTCTCGGCAAATGAGAGGAAGACGTGATACTTCTTGTCGCAAGCTATGTCGTCCGTACAACTGGGGCGAGGTCATGTCCGTGTCTTGTGACCTGCCATGTGGTGGCGCTAGGTTTGCGAATACACAGTGGCGACACGCGGGTCCGACATGTACTACAGGACCGCGGCCGATTTAAGTTACCACCTAGCAAGTGTGGTGTCTAGCGGTGACACCACATTCCTCCCCCGCAAATCGGCGAACGGTCGTGATATAAGGCTTCCGCCCGCCGTGGGGAGGACCCCATGTTGACGTATGCGATGAGGTGGGGAGCCTAACAACAGGCGAGGCTGTGCCACCCGCACCCGGCCATTCGGTCCGAGGGGAGCTAGGAAACGCCTGCAAACCTAGTCCAGGGTGCACGTCAACATGAGGTGTTTGCGCACGGAATGATATAAGAGGAGCCGCGGGGTCGACCTCCATGTGGTCGGAGCACCCGACGGGCGAAGACGACATCTGGTCCGGAGCGGGCAAGAGGTCCATGGCGGAGAACAGCTGGTCACGGGAAGCAAGCGGCGGCGCGTGACCCAGGGAAGCGCGAGGCGGCTGCAGCGAAGCGTCCGCTGCTGGCGGCGCCGGCGGCGGCTGCGGCGGCGCGACGCCATGAGGCAAAATGGAAGGCATCGTCGGTAACACCTGGGGATGAGGCGAGCCAGTAGATGGGTCCCCAGGGCGCTGACCTGACGGCTCCGTCGCTGAAAGCAGACGGGGAGCGGCAGAACCCAGGCGACGACAGAGGCGCAGCTGATTGAGATGCCGACGCACCTCACCAGAGGCCCCCAAAACCAAATACATCGCGCGGCCGAGGCAGCGAAGAATGCGCCCTGCGAGCCAACGCTGTGAACCGCGATAGTTGCGATAATAGACAACGTCGCCAGGAGCAAAAGCAGGAGGCTGCCGCTGCACAGGAACCTGATGTGGCGGATGCAGCAAAGACATCAGAGTTCGATGAGGACGACCATGGAGCAATTCAGCCGGCGAGCGACCATCGCGGGGCTGAGAGCGATAGGAAGACAAAAAGAGCAACAAAGCGTCCTCCCGTGAATGCGACTCTTTCAACTTCAACATCTGTGACTTGAAAGTCCGGACCAATCGTTCAGCGGCACCGTTTGACTGAGGCGAAAACGGCGCGGATGTCAGATGTTGAATACCATTGGCCTTGCAGAACGACTGAAATTCTGCGGACATGAATTGTGGGCCATTGTCGGAAACAATAGTCTGCGGAAGACCTTCAATGCAAAAGATAGCAGACAAGGCTTGGATTGTGGCAGAAGACGTCGTGGAAGACATCCGGACAACAAAAGGAAAATTACTGAAAGCATCGACCACAACCAACCATCGAGCATTCCAGAATGGACCAGCAAAATCGATGTGCAATCGTTGCCAAGGGGAAGTGGCGTTCGGCCATGCAAAGAATTTCCGCGGCGGTGCGGATTGTTGTTCGGCACACGCCACACAAGAGGAGCACATATTCGTAATCGCAGCATCGATTCCGAACCAAGTACAGTGCTGTCGAGCAAGTTGTTTCGTTCGCACTATACCCCAATGTCCTTGGTGAAGAAGCCGTAAGACAGAGGACTGTAACGAACGTGGGACTACGACTCGGGATTGATCATTATCGGAACGCAACAACAAAACACCACGTCGTACAAAAAGTCTCTCCTTGTGAGCAAAAAAACGGCGAACCAAAGGATCCTCGATCCGTGACTTTGACAAGGGCCATTGCGTAGCAACAAAACGCAAAACGGGAGCAAGGACAGGGTCAGCAGCTGTGGCTGTAGCTACACGACGAAAATCAATCGGAAACGATGCGACCACGTCATCGGTTTCCGAATCAATGAACATGCAAGCAAGTTCGGAAGAATCGAATGCTTTATCCTCAGCAACAGGCAAACGGGACAACGCATCAGCGTTTCCGTGCTTAGCAGTGGACCGATACAAGATATCGTAGCGGTACTGCGAGAGAAAAAGTGACCAGCGAATGAATTTCTGCGCTGTACGTGGAGGTACAGGCTTGTTCGGATGAAAAAGCGATGTCAAAGGTTTGTGGTCCGTGATGATTGTAAAGTGACGACCATACAAGAAATCGTGAAACTTTGTTACACCAAACACAAGAGCCAAAGCTTCCTTCTCTATTTGGGAATAATTTCTTTGCGCAGATGAGAGCAATTTGGACGCAAAGGCAATAGGGCGATCATGCGAGCCATCCTTGTGCGCAAGCACAGCACCGATCCCGAAATCCGATGCATCTACCATCAACAAAAGGGGTTTTCGGGGATCGAATGGCGTAAGGCAAGTATTTGAAAGTAACGCCGATTTCAACTGGCGAAAGGCGCGTTCGCATTCCGTCGTCCAGACGAACGGAACACCTTTACGGCGCAAGCGATGAAGCGGAGCTGAAATGGAAGAAGCATTGCGCACAAATCGGTGATAATAATTTACCTTACCCAGCACACTCTGTAGCTGTTTCAAGTTCTGCGGTGACGGCAAGTCCTGAATGGCACGAAGGTGCTCTGGACTCGGATGTATACCTTGGGCGTTAAGGACATGGCCCAGGTACGGTAAGTCACGAGCAAAAAACACACATTTGTCCTTCCTCAAGCGAAGACCATTCTGACGCAATACCTGAAATAATGTTCGGAGATTTTGCAAATGTTCTGCTTCTGTCTTTCCTGAGATTACAATATCGTCCAGATAGTTCGCAGCTGTAGGGACCGACGCACAAATAGTTTGTAAATATTGCTGAAACAAAGCAGGGGCGGATGCACACCCGAATGGCAGTCGTTTGAAGCGATACAAGCCAAGATGCGTGTTTACCACCAAGACGCGCTGGGAGTCTTCGTCCACAGGTATCTGCAAGTACGCATCTGCTAAGTCCAATTTTGAAAAATATTTTCCCGGGCACAGTTTGTCAAAAAGATCTTCCGGGCGGGGCAAAGGAAAAGTAGCAGTCACAAGTTGCGGATTCACAGTTGCCTTGAAGTCCACGCAAAGTCTCAATTTTCCGGAAGGTTTTGGCAAAATTACTAAGGGTGAGGCCCAGAGAGAAGCCTGCACACGTTCAATGACACCTTGAGATTCTAATTCGGCTAATGTTCTTGCGACCTCATCACGCAATGCGTGGGGAACATTGCGCGCTCTGAAAAATTTTGGTTGCGCGTTATCTTTCAGTTCCAAATGCGCTTCATAGTTCTTAGCGCAACCAAGGCCCGGAGCAAAAATGTCTGCAAATTCTTCACAAAGACTAGAAACGCTGGCGGAAGGCACAGTCTGATTCACTGATAGGACCTGATTTACAATAGACATATTAAACAATTGAAACAAATCTAAACCAAACAAGTTCACTGCACTAGAGGAACGAAGAACATAAAATGACACAAGTTTTGTCTGTCCCTTGTATGCGGCAAGAAGGCTGCACTGGCCTAACACAGGGATCGGCTGTCCTGAGTAACTAGTTAACTTAACATTTGCGGCACGCAATGGCGGTTTGCCCAGTTGTTTGTACGTGTCGTGATTGAGCAATGAAACTGCAGCTCCGGTATCGAGCTGGAATGGTATCACTGTTCCTGCAAAGTCTAAGTCCACAAAAAGTTTATTGTCCTGCTGACGACAAGAGCGACTGTCTCGTGCAATTTGAACTGATACAGGTCCAGAAGCACTTGCAACTTTACGGGATTGCCGGCGACGTCGACGCACACGTTGGGTGGGACGAACACAGTCACTGTTAGCTAAAGTGTCACTGGACGGGTGGGCATGAACTACATGAATGTCCATGGGCGAAGGTCCACGAGCCTGATTGTCCTGGGTTCGATTCCGGCGCGAAGCAAAGGGCCTGGAATTTGTGTGATTGTCTGATCTTAACTTTGTCTGGCAAACACTTTGTACATGTCCTTTCTTGTGACAGTAAAAGCAAATAGCTTGGCGTGACGGGCAATTTTCACGCGAATGTCTAGTTGCACACCGCGGGCAAGATTTCACTGCATTTGCTTGCTGACGCGGCGCACGTGGTTGCAAGCTAGGCGGCCGCAGCGAAGTCGGGCGCGAGGGCCGCTTAGCGTCCCGTGCAGCGGGCCCGGCGGGCCGATTAATGTGACACACTGCTGGCGAAGTTTCAAATGATGCCTGAGCAAAGTCAAGTGTGTCTTGCCTGTCCAATATGTCTATCACTTGTTGCAGGGAGGGATTAACTAGCTTCAAAATCTGTTCCCTTATGCGAACATCAGAAACGTTCTGTGCAATTGCATCACGCACCATAGTATCTGAATATGGGAGGCCACATTCACAGGCAAACGCGCAGTCTCTAGTAAGTCCTTGCAAAGTTGCTACCCACTCCCTATTAGTCTGACCGGCCGTACGTTTTGTACGAAAAAACGTATACCGTTTGGCAACTACATTAACTGTTTCTTTGAAATAGGCATCCAAAGCAGACAAAATTTCTTCGTAGGACAGAGTTGCTACGTCGCGTCGGGGAAACAATTTCACTATCACACGGTAGGTAGACACACCGACACAAGAAAGCAAAAACGGCTGCCGCTCTTTACCTTGAATTCCATAAGCAGTGAGGTGGAAGTTGAACTGATCGGCCCACTCAGTCCAGCTCTCGTTATGGGCCTCAAAGGGCCTAAATGGCGGTGCGACAGCGTTGTGTGGCTGCGGTAGCGAAGAAGCGGCTGCCGCCGCATCGTTTTGCAGCGCACGTTGACCCTGGACGAGCTGTCCAAGGGCTTCCAATAACGCCTGCGTCTGCTGATTCTGCAAGCGAAAAAATTCGGACAGTACATCTGGAGAATGCGGCGAAGCCATGACACAAGCAAATTAGAGCAAATAGAACACAAAGACTGCAACGTGGGCGCGGCACCACACCTCGGCGCCAAAATATTGTTGTGTCAATTCCCTAAGGTCTCGACACAATGAGTGGCTAGGTGCACGCGAAACTAACGCAGACGGGCGTAAATTCTGAAACAGGAGACTGGATGAAAAACTATAAAGAAAAGAAGAGAGATTGCCATATACTTAACTTTTAATAATGTTCTTCTTGTTGAAATACATCTCTTGTAGATAGTAAGCTATTAGCACAGATACAACTGGCGCCTTGCTAGGTAGTAGCGATGGACTAGCTGAAGGCTATTTAATCTGTCTCTCGGCAAATGAGAGGAAGACGTGATACTTCTTGTCGCAAGCTATGTCGTCCGTACAACTGGGGCGAGGTCATGTCCGTGTCTTGTGACCTGCCATGTGGTGGCGCTAGGTTTGCGAATACACAGTGGCGACACGCGGGTCCGACATGTACTACAGGACCGCGGCCGATTTAAGTTACCACCTAGCAAGTGTGGTGTCTAGCGGTGACACCACACACTAATGAAAGGTTGCATAGAATCGGCTTATGTGACGGTGAAAAATGTGTCCGCTGTGGCCTGGTCGACACCTTACGCCATCGCTTCACTTGTGGCGGTCACCTCATTAACTGGACGTGGGTGCAGCAGAGGCTGGGCCTGATTACCCGCAGCAGCCCAGCCAGCCACTGCACCGACATCCTGCTCTGGCCGGACGCGAAACGTTTTCCCGCTACCGAGAACAACACCGTGATGTGGCTGTTAGGACAATTTGTGACATATATCATCATGCAGAATAGTGAAGATAATCTCATTAGTTTCGAGGCTTACATGAGAACGGCACGCTGGAAGATGAAACGTTACCCAAATTTCAGGAAGATGCTTGCTAACATGTTAGACATAATTTTTGAAAAACAAGGCGTAGGGTAATTCTCGATGCCGGTAAGGACACAAATCACATGCAAGACTATGTAGCGAGCAAAATACACAACGAATAAGGGGATATACCAGTTCCTAGGACTACTCCCGACTTCTCAATGGTGTTATTAACTACATTATGACGTTTTCATTAATTTATGTTCCTGTGCATCTCTTGTTATCCGTTTGTGTGCTCCAAACGACTTTGAGTTTGGACGGTTATGAATCAAATGACAGAACTGTCATTCCAGTTAAGACAATCAATTATATATATGTTTGCGTTTCGGATCTATGTCTCTGTCTGGACTGAAGAGGCTACTGTCAGTTTACTATTTATGTTCTATTTTGTAAGCTTACAAATGGCACTATATTGAAATGTGTTCTTCAGTCTATTGTAGGATACAATTCGTGTTGAATCAGTTCCAGCACTTCAATATTTTGTTTTTGTGCTTATGTACATATATGGTTGTTTTAATAAAGGAAAAAAAGGTAAAAAAAAGTAGCTCAGATGGTAGAGCACTTGTCCGCGAAAGGCAAAGGTCCCGAGTTCGAGTCTGGGTCGGGCACACAGTTTTAATCTGCCAGGAAGTTTCATATCAGCGCACACTCCGCTGCAGAGTGAAAATCTCATTCTAGTTTTCTAATTTTTTACCCACACCGTTCAAGACTATAGAATACATTTCCCCTTTCAAAATCATTTTTTCCGAGTGCTGCTCGTTCGGCGTTTTAGTGAAAATACAGCGCTTGTTTTTTTCTTTTTTTGGAAGAACGTCACCATTCCCGTAATGTGTTTTAAAATCAATTTTTGTTTTTACACTTATAGTCCTTCAATTTTAATTCACGCAACAAATAAAATCAACGGTTTTCATGTTTTTCATAAACGCTAACAAAAGAAAGCCTTTTATAAATTTTAGAGACATCTGTAAATCTTTCACCTCTTAGTCAGCCTTTTGGCTGAAGAACGGAATGTTGTATCGCTGACAGGTCATCAGTCTCTAAGCTTACACACTACTTAACCTAAATTATCCTAAGGACAAACACACACACCCATGTCCGAGGGAGGACTCGAACCTCCGCCGGGATCAGCCGCACAGTCCATGACTGCAGTGCCCCAGACCGCTCGGCTACTCCCGCGCGGCTGGTCGAATTTGTGCGATGCTCAACCGCTGCTGTATTGCGTTCCAAAGTTGAACCAAGAAACAATAATGTTTTGGCTCAGTAGTGCAATGATGGATGCAGGCCAATCGATTAACATATTTTTTCTTCGGATGTGACGTCGACTGACATAAGACTTGCATTCGGCGGCCGAACTTCGCCGTATGGGGTCTCCCTGCCAAGAATGCCACACGATGATTTCATTTCATTTCATTTCCCCCAACAGTGGAGAAATTTCGTCACGCTTGTCGCAATGACTTGGTGCACATGGACTAAGGACCCGGCTTGCTTCCGCGACGCCCCTCTTTAAGTACAGTAGTAACAGATTTGTCATTCAGGTTTTTTACAGAGAAATTAGAAGTTTAAAAGTTTAGGAGTTTACATTTGAGTTGTCAGTTCCTCTTTAAACGATATTTCACCAACACTGTGCGGTTGAAGTTCAAACAGGGAGCTACAAAATCTGCGCTCGACATCTAACGAACACAGCTAGGGAAGTTGTCGAAATATCGCGAAAGGAGAAAGTGACAACACGCCTGCAAACTCAAAAATTTGCAAACCGAGAATAAGACTGCTGTAACAGCTGCTTCAAACTTTATTGGAAAAGGTAGTTGTTTTCTCCCAACCTGCAATACACTATTCTCATTGTACACTACCGGAACAAATGCCGCCTCAAGGACAAGGTCATTTTATTGACAAATGACTGAGGTGTGGTTCAGCATTGTATGAGTATGTGAAGCACACACGACACAGTGAGTCGCACCTGTGCACAGTGTAGACACACCTCCCACTGGAGCCAATGCAGGCGCGTATTCTCGCATGCAGACAACCATAAAGGTGAGGCGTGGCATCCTGCGATAAACCGTCCCATGCACCTTGCGCCCTTTTGTTGCAGCTCGGCAGTGGCTCTTGCAGCCCCTGGAGAACGAGAAGCTCCCGCTTCATCATGTTCCACACGTGTTCGGTGGGTGATATGGCTGACCAGGGCAGAGTTATACACCGCGAAGAGCATGTCGCGTTGCAGCATCCGTATGTGCATATCCACTGCCCTATTCCTGTCGTTTAAATGAGACCAGCACGGAGATAATAACTTCTGTAATGTAGGGAGCACTGGTTACTTTACACTTGAGAAATATCAAACGAAATCACGAGCTGTGTAATTGGTGCCCCCCCCCCCTCAACATACGCACAATGAAGCCGTGGGTGGGACGTGTGTCTCGTGGGTGAATACATACTGGAATCGGCAGCTCACCAGATCTACGCCATTCGTGTCGACGTCGATCACTCACACACAGACAGAAACTGCTCTCATCACTCGCACCGTTCCACTCTCTTC
Organism: Schistocerca nitens; assembly: GCF_023898315.1. Taxonomy (NCBI): domain Eukaryota; kingdom Metazoa; phylum Arthropoda; class Insecta; order Orthoptera; family Acrididae; genus Schistocerca; species Schistocerca nitens. Next base: position 4,513,309 of record NC_064615.1, on the reverse strand, counting down.
TCAACTTTTTCACAACAGCAGAGCAGCCATACTTCGCGGTGTCCTGGTCTCTGTTGCAGTTTGGCCAGATGAACACGTTGTAACGCCGGAAATGCATATCCTCCTACTTCCATTTATTGTACTATAAATTTGTTTTCCTTATTTTTGTTACCTGAATATATAACATTTCTGTGTCTTCGTATATTGTAATTGTTTTACTATATATATATATATATATATATATATATATATATATATATATATATATATATGCATTTATGTCGATGTATAATTGGTTTGTTTTGTAAATATTATTTGTATTTCTACGCTGGGTCTTGCCTAGGGAAAACTGCTATCGAACGATTACATCGATAGGTCGTGTGAAGAATCAAAGTGTGTAGGATCTTTGGTAGTGTTATCTTTGCCGCGTGGAGCGCGGGCAGGGCAGTCGGAGTCTGGCTGGAGTAGCGAGTGGAGCAGGTGTGTTGTGTGGCGCTCCCGCGAGTTGCCGCGCTTTCGGGGTTTGGCAGCATGTAATTGCGCTCGACTTGCGATGATAGTTTCTGACATGGTGTCGCGGACGGGAAGCATTAGCTGGCGCACATCAAGAGCCCGTTTCGCCTGGTGACCGTGTCGAGAAGAAGGCGCGCCAACATCCAGCTTCTGCAACAGCGACGGCACGGCCGACAATGAGTGACTGTCGCCACCTCCTCGATCGACGGCTTCAAACCTTCAATCAACCAACATGGAAGACTAAAAAAAGCACGTAAAGTTTCAGAACTGTATGGCAGACCTCAGCTTTTCAAATTGTTCCATTTGCCTTGCAAAATTACAGCAACTTAGCATGAACCTTTGTTGCTCATTGTCCCAATTGCATTGCCAAGCAGGGTCCCTTCCTTTTCCGAAATGAACCCGAGTGTCGTTGAAATTCAAACGCCAGCATAATTCCATTTCACTGCTTTAATTTCAAAGTTCACTTTAAGTATTCATAGCTGGCTACAATAGTTAGATTACACAAGCACAAATTAAGAGTGCGAGTTTTGTTACCGTATTTTAGCTTACCTGTCACTGCAGCTCAGCTTGGTACGTACTAAATTTTACTATTGTTAATTGTTCAGAATCGTTTAATTCAAGTTCAAAGTTAAATCTCTTCTTTCTAAATTGCGTAGATTCAAGTAGCTTTAGAAATGATTGTTGAGGTAGTCCAAGACTAACTGTATTTCGATGTGCTTCAGAAAGAAAGCTCACTATTAACTTCAGTCACTAAATTAACTTTCGATTTTCCGGTTTTATTAATTCTTTTGCTAAATTAAGTCAGAGTGCAGCGAAATTTATTACTTCTGACAAACTTTCAGTTTTCACACTACACGTGTCAACCTTCAGTTGCCACGCTTCTAGTGCTAATTATATGTGTAATAACCTTTCTTTTTCAGTTACTATAGTAATTGTCCTTAGGACTGGCGACCGTGATTTCCCCCAAATCTCAAATATCTAATTACCACTAGTTAATTGTTAACGTAACGGCCGCACATTTACTTTCTTTATTAACTTTACCCCTATTTCAAAATTAATTTCCACCAGTTTCATTTGCATTTTTCCTTTCATTTAGATGTAACCCTTTCCTCCCTCTTTACCGACAGGTTAACTTCGGTGACGATTGCTTTTCCAAAATTCCCATTAGGTACACGCGGTTTCATTTTTCACTGTCATTAAGGTCGATAAGTGAGGGGGAGGTTACAACGTGACGTTAATCCTGCTGCAAGCAGGCGGTTCCCAGTGGTCCCTGATGACACAGCAGGTACAACTAGTGCCCGGATTTCGCCACTGGATGACGTTCGGTCTGCCACCGCTGCTCGCACATTGCGTTGACATCGACATGATTCCGTAGTCCGTGGACGTCCGAAACCCTGTCTACAGGTGTGGGAGTTTTCCGCAGACCACTGTTGAAAGCAGCGATCCACCACCGATACACTGTGCCCAGTAAGTGCAGCAACACGTCCATTCCGCTCAGCTTCCTGCAGGCCCACAATGCAACCGCGTCCAAATGGCTGAAGCTGTTAAACAGGAGTACATACCTGTCGGCAGGGCTCGGTTGTACGCTAGAACGAGTGTTGCAAACACTGTTCACCTCTAAACTCAGCACAGTTACTGCCTGCGGAGTCAACACAGAGGATGCACATACAGGCCTCCAGAGCGCCACCTGATCGTCGATGACTGTGACAAATGAACCACTAACATTCGGACTCCCTCATTATGCACATATGATGCCCTGGTGCAGCTGAATACTGTCCTTACCGAGCGAGGGGTGCAGCGGTTAGCACACTGGACTCGCATTTGGAACATCTACATCTACACGGGTACTCTGCAAATCACACTTAAGTGCCTGGCAGAGGGTTCATCGAAACACCTTCACAATTCTCTATTATTCCAATCTCGTATAGCGCGCGGAAAGAATGAACACCTATATCTTTCCGTACGAGCTCTGATTTCCCTTATTATAATTTGGTGGTCGTTCTTCCCTACGTAGGCCGGTGTCAACAAAATATTTTCGCATTCGGAGGAGAAAGTTGGTGATTGGAATTTCGTGAGAAGATTCCGTCGCAACGAAAACCGCCTTTCGTTTAATGATTTCCAGCCGAAATCCTGTATCATTTCTGTGACACTCTCTGCCATATTTCGCGATAATGCAAAACGTGCTGTCTTTCTTTGAACTTTTTCGATGTACTCCGTCAGTCCTATCTGGTAAGGTTCCCACACCGCGCAGCAGTATTCTAAAAGAGGACGGACAAGCGTAGTGTAGGCAGTCTCCTTAGTAGGTCTGTTATATTTTCTAAGTGTCCTGCCAATAAAACGCAGCCTTTGATTACCGTTCCCCACAACATTTTCTGTGTGTTCTTTCCAATTTAAGTTGTTCGTAATTGTAATGCCTAGGTATTTAGCTGAATTTACAGCTTTTAGATTAGGCTGATTTATCGTGTAACCGAAGTTTAACGAGTTCCTTTTAGTACTCATGTGGATGACGCCACACTTTTCGTTATTTAGGGTCAACTGCCACTTTTCGCACCATTCAGGTATTTTTTCTAAATCGTAGGACCATCCAAACTCGCGTCCGGCCATCCACCTTTAGGTTTTTCGTGATTTCCCTATATCGCTTCAGGCAAATGCCGACACGGTTCCTTTGAAAGGTCACGGCCGATTTCCTTCCCCATCCTTCCCTAATGCAATGGGACCGATGACTTCGTTGTAACCAGTTTCTTTGATGCAGCGTGCTGTTTGCTGTCACGTTGGTGTTTCAATAGGTGAGTGCCGTCACGCTGTCTTTTAATACGTTTTACCTCATTTGTTGCTGTTCCTTGCGATTTTTGAACACGTAATGGTGCCAACTACACAAACGTCACTCCTCATCTTTTTCTGCTAAAAATACATGTAGGCGCTAACGTTTCCTCAACGCTCTCCCGAACAATTGGGAGTTTCGGTTTTCAGTTCTTAAGTACAAATTTATACTAGTATTGCTAGTATTTTTACCACATCAAGAGTCCATTCTGTGGAGAGTTAGTTGGGTCGTGAAATTGGGCAAATGCCGACTTAATGGAGTTGCGAATACGGAATCTGTGTACTCTTGTGGAGCGGAAAAACGCTTGATTTGAATGTAAGATGGATGAGCACGGGTGCTACGTTAAAAAATTATTTTATAGATGAAATATGAACTCAAACATGAGTAAAGCCTTCAGAGTACTGACAGTCGACCACATCTCGAAGGGTTACTGTAAAGAGATTACACCCTGCCTATCTAACCCAAGTATTTGACCCATTTCTGAAAATAAAACTATTTGATGCAGTACCTTAAATATTTTTACTGTATGTTACATAATGCTGTACTAAAATCTACTTTATCCATTTTATAGTTTTTAAGAAATACTTTTCTAAATTTATTAACAAAAAATATTAAGTTTTTTCCGCAGAAAATATTTTTTGTGAACTTCATAATGCGGGAATATTAATGAATGTAGTACCAGAGGTGGCTTTTTATGTTATGCAGAGTCTCTGAAAATTTCATTCATTTATGTATCATAGTTTCTGATATAATGGGGTATATGTACCGCAAATTTTAGTTTGTGGGAAACTGACTTCAAAGAAAAACCTTTCGAAATTTGTCACTTACAGTTAATTAAAACTGTCATGCTGCATATGATGGCCCTTCTTTGGCCTATAGCAGGTCTTCCAGCTTCTTTTTCATCTTCCTGGATGTTTGTCTTGCTTTCTTGGCCATATTAGATGCAGAACTGTCTGCATCGGCTGTCCTCATTTTATCGCAATGTTGCATCCCAGTGATAATATTTTCACCAGGATTAATTCCCAGGTTTTTCGGTACCCAACACTTTCCAATATTACCACGATTGTATGTAATAACAGCTTCATGAACTCTAGTTTCATTGTATGCATGCCTACAAATGAAGGGCTTATTTGAACGGTGGTACAAGTCCATTACCTCCACTTTTCTGTCCATAATGCTTCTGAAATTAACGATCCAAAGAAACAGAAAGAAAGGTTCATCTCTAGCAAGAAGCCATATGCCTGAATATTTCTGGTATCTCAACTGCAGATTTTTCAGCGCTAATTTAACTTTAGGACTCTTATCTCAAAATGAACAAAAATGGACCTGTACCACTATTGAAATAAGCCATTCAAATACAGTTTTAGGAAGGCGGTTCCAAGTTATGCTGTTGAAACATTTACTTGGGGTCTGTGTCTGCCCACGCAGACATTTCCTTATAAGGACAGGATTAGCCAAGTCACTGAAAATAGGTTTAATTGTTGTAATAACAGCAGCAGGAAGAGAATGCTGGTGAGAATAAGATTCTCTAGTTGCCTGAGCCCTATTGTATTTGTACCACGAATTTTCTCCTGATGGACACAACCCATGACATGGCTTATCATCAGTAGAGGACTTATGGAAGAATATGGCCCAAACATCTCTCTTCATTGTCTCCAGATTTTCTTTATTTCTCCTAATTGCCTGTCCATAGTATGCCGGCAAGTTTTCTATAAAAACTAGTCGCAATCACACTTAAACAAAACTAACCGCATGTTTGAAAGCGTGTTGTTTACAAATATCAGAAACAAAAGAATACCGACCGTTGCATTCCAAGGATAGCCAACACACTATGGAGCAAAAAAAAAATCCCTAACGTGCAATGCAGGGGATATAAAGATCTAAAATATATGCAGTAAAGTGGGTGACAGAAAAGACGGAGTGGCACATAAACACACGTGGTAGGAAAATGCTCTTTAAATGCTCGAAAAAAAAATTGTTTTCTGTAGACGGCCGCGGTGGCCAAGCGGTTCTAGGCGCTTCAGTTCGGAACCGCGCGACTGCTACGGTCGCAGGTTCGAATCCTGCCTCGGGCATGGATGTGTGTGATGTCTTTAGGTTAGTTAGGTTTAAGTAGTTCTAAGTTCTAGGGGACTGATGACCTCAGATGTTAAGTCCCATAGTGCTCAGAGCCATTTGAACCATTTGATTTTGTTTTCTGCAAAATCCTTCACAGAGTACTTAAATAAAACCCTAATCTATCGAAATATGATGAAACCCGAAAATCGATTTTTTTCGACCTGAACCACGGTGTGGTCCCTTTAATCACTGCAACAGTAAAGACTGAAATGCGATTTTTTGAGACCAAGTAATTATTTAGATCGCTGCACTAAGGTTCTGCTCGAGCGAATAGTAACAAAGCTGGCGGGCAGTGGGCTAATGACGGCAGTGTGTGTCCGCGCGGTTTGAGGCGTCACGTCACCGACTGGTTGGTTGAAGGGACCAGACTCATGTCACGGACTGCGCGGACCCTCCCGCCGGAGGTTCGAGTCCTCCCTCGGGCGTGTGTGTGTGTGTGTGTGTTGTCCTTAGCATAAGTAAGTTTCAGTAGTGTGTAAGTCTAGGGATCGATGACGTAAGCGGTTTGGGCCCTTAGGAATTCACACACATTTGAATAGCAGTGTGTAGTAGACTCGTAATATTGATGTACATTGTGACTGTTGGAGAAGGAGAGAAGCAGCACAATGGCATAAATCACGGTACAGAGTTGTATAAATATATAGGCAATGGGGAAAAAATCTTGCCTATTTCCTACTCGGCTAGGGTATGTCACGTGTCCACAGAAGACAAGATTCCGCATTTAGAGTTGTGGCTGGGAACACTGCTTGCTAACCATCGAGTCCTCTTATTGTAACGGGGTGTTTGTATTTGTGGCGTTACGAGCGGCTAATTAAACGACAGTCGATCCAGCCAGAGCCCTGACATCTGGACAAGACTAATAAAACTGATGTGCAGCAGGTGTCCCCCAATGGTTGCCCACTAATGACTGGTTTGGTCGTAACACACTAATACCATTGACGCACACCTCACAATGAACTTTTGTTTCCACCACCCGTGCTACTGAGGCGATTAAGCAAGATTACTGCACTCTTAGGCACTCAACGTTCCGACCGTCATAGCCAGGAGTGGTCGCTGAATACTGCTCGGAGTTCACAGTAATCAGAAGACTGGCACCGTTGAGCAGGCGTCAGTTTGTGTTCCCAGACCAGAACTGTACCCAGCCATTTGCAGCCTGTACCTCCTCATGTGTATGTGAATGAATGTGTGTAAGGCGTAGGGGAACGGGAGGGGGGGGGGGGGGGAGGAGTTAGCTGGAGAGAATAGAGGTCAGTGTGGGACAGCTTCACTACACAGTACACGTCTACATCCAGAATGATGTAAATGTAAGCTGTATGAAATACTAATAAATAAACTTGTACAACTCACCTTACGACGAGCTGCTGGATTCCTTGCATGACGCCTTGTAGAATGAACTGGTTTCTGAACGTCTTGATGATCACCCTTCTCAGGTTTGGGCTTCTCTTTTCTTTGCCTTCGCATTTTGCTATTTCCTCTCTCCAGTTCCTGCAAGGAAAGAGGACATATTACTTAATTTTTGTGTTACAAAAGTAGCATTTCGTAGCCATCTGAAAAAATTCCACAGCAGCTGTTACATTATTTGCTTTAATATGAACCGTGCAGCGCACTTGTAATTGTGTGACAGAACAACTAAAAATTAGACGAGAGGCTCTGCAGGCGACGTGGTGCTGTCAGCAAAGGCCCTCGCGTCGGTTGTCTGCTGCCACAGCTCATTAACGCCAAATATCGCCCCACTGTCATAACGGATACGTTCGTCGTAAGTCCCACATCGATTCCTGCGCTTATGTCAAGTAGTGTCGCTTGTTTCTTAGCTCTGATATCTCTACGCAAAAGCCGTTGGGCAGTGCATTGTCCACGGTTAGAGGTAAAGTGTGAAATTTACTCTTCTCGGCACCCTCTTGACGCTGTGGATCGCGGAATATTGAATTCCCTAACGATTTCCGAAATGGAATGTCCCATGCGTCCAGCTCCAATTACCATTCCGCTTTCAAAGTCTGTTAATTCCGTCGGGCAGCCATAATCGTGCCTGACACCTTGCCACGTGAATCAGCTGAGTACAAATGACGTATCCGCCAATGCACTGCCCTTTTATACGTACCGCTGTGCGCGATGCTACCGCTGTTCGTATATGCGCACATCGCTATCCCAGGAATTCTTCAGCGGTACGCGTCAGTGCCGATTTTCTACGAAAGCTTTACATTCTCTAGGATTTCAGAAAAACCCGTCGTTAAAATCCTTATTTAAATCGGTTATTACAATTTCTGGATTTTTGTGCTTTTTTCAAGAACGTAATAAGTCGTTACTGAGCCTTTACGTAGCCATTTCCACAAGCCGGCCACGACGGGCCCTGGGTACGTCTCTGACTGACTACACAAACCACTCAATCGTTATCTTTGTTAATCTTTTTTTTAAGGCTTGTAAGTGGACGTGAAACAATGATTTCGACATAAGAAGCTCTGTTTTATTGCACAGTATGTCATATCAGTTTGCCTACATAAGTGAGTGGGCTTTGGGTTCGATTCCCAGCACTGCCAGGAACTTCTCCTTGTTGGGAGTCTGGTACTGGGTGCACCCAGCCTCTGGAGGGCAACTGAGGAGCTACTCTAGCGATTAGCAGCGGTTCCGAAACCCAGAAAACCGACACTGACCGGCAGAGCTGTGTGCTGACCACGTGACCTTCCGTACTGCATCCAATGACGTCCTTGGCAAGTGGCACGGCGGTCGGTCGGGGTCAGGTAGGCCCGTCCACGACTAGAAGGCGAAACTTTACCTTTTACGTCATTTATGTGCAATAATAGTATAACATTATCTGCGCGCTGTAAGACGATTCTCGGCTAAGTGACTGATCGGAAAAGATGAGTCGATTGAAATCGAATCCTGGTTATTCGTATTGGCTCCTTCCTGACCACTACACTTTTAGACAAGACGAAACACTGTATTTAACGGGTCTACGTGATTATGGGCAAGATCATTCCAAAATCAATTAAACATAATATTTCAGCAATCGTTAACTCAGCGTACTGCTTCTGATTCTAGTAAATGTAGATACCATTAGATCTAATCGTCAGAAAACTCAGTAGTGTATACGCAAACTGAAGCGACGAATGAAAATTTGTACCCAGGCCGGGATTCGAACCCGCGTGCAAATTTTCATTCGTCGCTTCAGTCTGCATATAAACATCAAAGACATTTGAGACCTAAAAAGGTCTCCGGAACTGTATACTTTCATTTGATTAACCTCATTAGTTAATATATCCAAATATCAGTAGTACAGAGACAAGAATTTCTTTGAGAGCTATATTTTTTCAGCTTAAACTACATTAGTAGATATATTGTTATTAACTTAATTACAGTTCACATAATGTCGCCTTTGCTAAAGGAAGTTCTCAATCTGATTGAGGTATGCTCGCTGAGGTCGAAACCTTCCAACTGTCCTATCGCTACTCGTGTTGTGCAGTTGTTTCGTATTTCCCTTTCGCTCATCCTCTCTATATGTCCAAACCCTGTCAACTTACCTTTCTCAATATTCTGCACTACATCTTCTTTTATTTCACAACGCCCTCTGAAATTAATGTAACACATTTACTTAAAGTTTTAAGACTTAGTTTAGCTATGTTGATGAAAACCGCAAATCATACTTAATAACTTATTTTTTGATAAAATTAAATTTTACACTAATTTAAATCATGGCAATGACTGACAAACATTAATGTCAGCAATGTGTTTTCATCTCCTGGGGAAGTTCTCTAAGTCAAATCTATATGTTGTTGTTGTTGTTGTGGTCTTCAGTCCTGAGACTGGTTTGATGCAGCTCTCCATGCTACTCTATCCTGTGCAAGCTTCTTCATTTCCCAGTACCTACTGCAACCTACATCCTTCTGAATCTGCTTAGTGTATTGATCTCTTGGTCTCCCTCTACGATTTTTACCCTCCACGCTGCCCTCCAATGCTAAATTTTTGATCCCTTGATGCCTCAAAACATGTCCTACCAACCGATCCCTTCTTCTAGTCAAGTTGTGCCACAAACTTCTCTTCTCCCCAATCCTATTCAATACCTCCTCATTAGTTACGTGATCTACCCACCTTATCTTCAGCATTCTTCTGTAGCACCACATTTCAAAAGCTTCTATTCTCTTCTTGTCCAAACTGGTTATTGTCCATGTTTCACTTCCATACATGGCTACACTCCATGCACATGCTTTCAGAAACGACTTCCTGACACTTAAATCTATACTCGATGTTAACAAATTTCTTTTCTTCAGAAACGATTTCCTTGCCATTGCCAGTCTACATTTTATATCCTCTCTACTTCGACCATCATCAGTTATTTTACTCCCTAAATAGCAAAACTCATTTACTACTTTAAGTGTCTCATCTCCTAATCTAATCCCCTCAGCATCACCCGATTTAATTTAACTACATTCCATTATCCTCGTTTTGCTTTTGTTGATGTTCATCTTATATCCTCCTTTCGAGACACTGTCCATTCCGTTCAACTGCTCTTCCAAGTCCTTTGCTGTCTCTGACAGAATTAGAATGTCATCAGCGAACCTCAAAGTTTTTACTTCTTCTCCATGAATTTTAATACCTACTCCGAATTTTTCTTTTGTTTCCTTTACTGCTTGCTCAATATACAGATTGAATAACATCGAGGAGAGGCTACAACCCTGTCTTACTCCCTTCCTAACCACCGCTTCCCTTTCATGCCCCTCGACTCTTATAACTGCCATCTGGTTTCTGTACAAATTGTAAATAGCCTTTCGCTCCCTGTATTTTACGCCTGCCACCTTTAGAATTTGAATTCCAGTCAACATTGTCAAAAGCTTTCTCTAAGTCTACAAATGCTAGAAACGTAGCTTTGCCTTTCCTTAATCTTTCTTCTAAGATAAGTCGTAAGGTCAGTATTGCCTCACGTGTTCCAGTATTTCTACGGAATCCAAACTGATCTTCCCCGAGGTCGGCTTCTACCAGTTTTTCCATTCGTCTGTAAAGAATTCGCGTTAGTATTTTGCAGCTGTGACTTATTAAACTGATAGTTCGGTAATTTTCACATCTGTCAACACCTGCTTTCTTTGGGATTGGAATTATTATATTCTTCTTGAAGTCTGTGGGTATTTCGCCTGTCTCATACATCTTGCTCACCAGATGGTAGAGTTTTGTCATGACTGGCTCTCATTCCATGTTGTCTACTCCCGGGGCCTTGTTTCGACTCAGGTCTTTCAGTGCTCTGTCAAACTTTTTACGCAGTATCTTATCTCCCATTTCATCTTCATCTACATCCTCTTCCATTTCCATAATATTGTCCTCAAGTACTTCGCCCTTGTATAAACCCTCTATATACTCATTCCACCTTTCTGCCTTCCCTTCTTTGCTTAGAACTGGGTTGCCATCTGAGCTCTTGATATTCATACAAGTGGTTCTCTTCTCTCCAAAGGTCTCTTTAATTTTCCTGTAGGCAGTATCTATCTTACCCCTAGTGAGACAAGCCTCTACATCCTTACATTTGTCCTCTAGCCATCCCTGCTTAGCCATTTTGCACTTCCTGTCGATCTCATTTTTGAGACGTTTGTATTTCTTTTTGCCTGTTTCATTTACTGCATTTTTATATTTTCTCCTTTCATCAATTAAATTCTTTTTACCTACTTGATCCTCTGCTGCCTTCACTACTTCATCCCTCAGAGCTACCCATTCTTCTTCTACTGTATTTCTTTCCCCTATTCCTGTCAATTGTTCCCTTATGCTCTCCCTGAAACTCTCTACAACCTCTGGTTCTTTCAGTTTATCCAGGTCCCATCTCCTTAAATTCCCACCTTTTGCAGTTTCTTCAGTTTCAATCTGCAGTTCATAACCAATATATTGTGGTCAGAATCCACATCTGCCCCTGGAAATGTCTTACAATTTAAAACCTGGTTCCTAAATCTCTGTCTTACCATTATATAATCTATCTGATACCTTTTAGTATCTCCAGGATTCTACCAGGTATACAACCTTCTTTTATGATTCTTGAACCAAGTGTTAGCTATGATTAATTTATGCTCTGTGCAAAATTCTACAAGGCGGCTTCCTCTTTCATTTCTTCCCCCCAATCCATATTCACCTACTATGTTTCCTTCTCTCCCTTTTCCTACTGACGAATTCCAGTCACCCATGACTATTAAATTTTCGTCTCCCTTCACTACCTCAATAATTTCTTTTATCTCGTCATACATTTCATCAATTTCTTCATCATCTGCAGAGCTAGTTGGCATATAAACTTGTACTACTGTAGTAGGCATTGGCTTTGTGTCTATCTTGGCCACAATAATGCGTTCACTATGCTGTTTGTAGTAGCTAACCCGCACTCCTATTTTTTTATTCATTATTAAACCTACTCCTGCATTACCCCTATTTGATTTTGTATTTATAACCCTGTATTCACCTGACCAAAAGTCTTGTTCCTCCTGCCACCGAACTTCACTAATTCCCACTATATCTAACTTTAACCTATCTATTTCCCTTTTTAAATTTTCTAACCTACCTGCCCGATTAAGGGATCTGACATTCCACGCTCCGATCCGTAGAACGCCAGTTTTCTTTCTCCTGATAACAACGTCCTCTTGAGTAGTCCCCTCCCGGAGATCCGAATGGGGGACTATTTTACCTCCGGAATATTTTTCCCAAGAGGACGCCATCGTCATTTAATCATACAGTAAAGCTGCATGTCCTCGGGAAAAATTACGGCTGTAGTTTCCCCTTGCTTTCAGCCGTTCGCAGTACCAGCACAGCAAGGCCGTTTTGGTTAATGTTACAAGGCCAGATCAGTCAATCATCCAGACTGTTGCCCCTGCAACTACTGAAAAGGCTGCTGCCCCTCTTCAGGAACCACACGTTTGTCTGGCCTCTCAACAGATACCCCTCCGTTGTGGTTGCACCTACGGTACGGCCATCTGTATCGCTGAGGCACGCAAGCCTCCCCACCAACGGCAAGGTCCATGGTTCATGGGGGGGAAAAAAATTTGTATGTTGCTGTTTTTAATTTTAGGCACAATTCCAGGTTCTCATCAATAAGGCGACTTCTCAGTTCACTCGTGATAAGGTTCATGCTTGAAAATGATTGTTCGCATGAATATGTAGATCTAAATAAGGGAAGATCGGCACACGCCATATTTTTCAACTGATTATGTGGGTCACGAATACCATTCCAGGTCTTAAAATATCTTCCTTCTCCAGGTCTTTCAAAGCAGACTACTTGTGTTGTAAACTAAGTTAATATTTGTTTGTTTCTATATTTCTATATCAGCACAAAGGCATTCAAATTTCGAGCACCACAACTTTTTTTTTAATCCAACAATCGCATTTCAAAGTTGTCAGTGTCAATATTAAAAGGAGAAAAATTAAATTCTGTTACAGCAGGGCTAAGCGTTTTTTATTTTTATTTTTTCACAAACGCTTACGTCGCTTGCTATTTCCGAATTCCCGAACCTGTTGAGAAAAGCTTTCCTCATATTTAAGAACGTTGTTTTGAAATAGCAAATGTCAATATCATAGTTATTTTATGGGCGATGTTTCAACAGTTTTGGAAAACGAATGACAGTTCTCTTTCAAAATCGTGAGCGATTACTTTCTTCTTTCAAAATAGCAACGAACGCTTTTCTTACGCTGGTCGTGCTTTTCGCCCCGTCTGTAGAAATCGAGATGACTTTTATCGAGTGGAATATGATATTCAAATTTAGGGCTTGCATCCAGCCGTCGTTTAATTCATCCCACGATATTTCGACTGGGCACCCGCCAACCGTCTTCAGGTGAGTCATCGAAGCCTGACGAAGACTTTTTTTTTTCTTTAATGTTATTTCATCCCCCTCGCTCCATATGGGCGGCGGTGAGCTGTCAGCGGTACATTTCTCCGCCCATCAGCCAAGCAAATTAAAAAAAGAAAAGAAATATGATGAGAATACACGCACAAAATTTCGGGCTGTTTTCTATTTTAAAGTGGAAATACAAGACGGACATTTAAAAAACTAAAATATAAACATTTTAAAAACACATCGCAGGAGACTAAAATTCGTCTGATAAAAAAACTGAAGCGCTGCACATTCACTTAAAATCTGGAGGACCTGCACGACGCCGGAGGAAAGGGTGAGTTCCATCCACGTGATTGGGGGGAGTGGACAGAAAGACAGGGGCCTGTTAGGCAGGAAAACTGTGGGGATGAGGAGCAGTGTGTATGTGTGGTTGCAGTAGGAAAGGGATAAGGGTGGATGGAGAGGGGAAGGAGGGAGGAGCCCTGATGTGGAATGTGGTCGGTGGGAAAGAGTTAAAGCTGGTAGGAGGAATAAATATTGGGAAGGATCTCATCGTTTTGGAGAGGGAGGGACTTGGGTGAAGTTGCATTGGTATAGGTCTGTAACACCCCACCCGTCACTTATCTGGTTTTGGCGTGTGTTCACCCCAGCTAATTGACTAAGAGATCAACAGAGAGTGCAAAACTGCCGCAATATCGGATAACGCAAAGAAAGTAATTAGGCCCTGTGACTCCTGATTGAACTGCGGTGGCAGTGTTGACATCAATTGATTCAGAATTGATCACTTTTAATTAAAAAGGGGTGCACATTGATGTTATATGCAGCTATTGAACACCAGATGCAAATGTTGAACATAAAATTAAGTAAGAAAGTGACTTGGGATTTCAACTACTTGATTGAAAACAGATGCAGTCGATTATCACAAATTTATTTTAACTCACGACCTTCAATCATCACATTACATGACTCTCCTAACAGGCAGTGGTAATAAATTGCGTTTGCGTGGAGTAAAGCACGACAACTCAAACGTAATTCCTATTGACTGACCCAGGCGTAATGCGAAGTGCGAGAAGAATTCTACAGTACACGGCCCATGAAACCCTCGTGGAAACTTTGCCGACGTGATCCAACAAATTTATCAGTGGCCGGAGCGGGCGCAATATCACCGAATACAGCGTGGCGGAGCGGCGTCGTCGTGTGGACGTCGGCCGACCTCGTGGTGCTGCAAGGCTGCGCTCGTCTATTCACTCCTAGTTATCTTGCTCAGTACATAGCTGAACCAAAACTTCCTATCTCCAAGCTCAATCGTTCCATTTGCTAAGTTCTAAACTGCAGAGATGCTCACTCTTTCTCAGGCAAGCTGAGTAAAGAACGCCACGTCCGCACTCTAGGCAAGCTGGGAACGGAAGACCACTACGGGGACTTCTCCCAGTCCGCTCTTTGCCTCGGTTTCCACTCCAGCAAAATCACTTACGCCAGTTGCAGTGCAAGTCGCATTAATTATGTGTCGCTTCCCAGCGCCGACCAATGCCTGCTCTGGGAAGTGAACAAATTCCCACAAAATTTCCCTTCCTCTCAACTTCTGCTATTTAGCTCCTCCCAGGCCACCCATCAAGGTTAGTGTCTGCACAAACACCAATTTTTCCGGAATTCTGAATCCCAGGAGAGTACTTCAGATTCCTCGGTCCTACATTCCCATCGGAGGCCGGCGTATTTCATTCTGTCGCTCTTCCCCTGATTTACTTCAGACTCCGCGGACCGTGAATTCAGCATGAAGTTGCTATAGTCACGAACACGCATATTTTGGCCTCTGTTGACCGCTCCACCATAGCTTTGCGCGGCTTTCTCGCATGTTTCACTGAAAACGGGACGACGGACATTTATCAACAGGCGTACAAGTTCCTGGTACACCAGCATGGGGTCAACCACCTACTCACTGTCACTCATCTTAAGGCGGCTGGAGGCCACGCCGCGTTACCGCTTTCTCAGAGCTCGAGCTGCCCTAAGCTGCCTATTGTCGCATCCCTTCGCCGCTCCCCAGCTGGCCACAGTCAACTCTAAATACTTCCCTGGGGTAAGCTAGCCTTCAGTACATCGACGCGTTTCCACAAAGTTTTCATGTCATATGAATTACTTTAAAACCATCACCCGACATTAATTATTCCAATACGTCCATACTATACCCTCTACAAGATGCATTGTGCCTTGTCAGTCATTTTGTTCAGCCCTACTGTTCGCTCAACGTGAGTTAGGTGATCTTTAATGACTTCATGTAAGGGGCATCGTTCTTGCCATCTTACAGGTCATAGGATATAGAGTGTTTGCTCCGTTCCGCAACATGTAACACACTGCGAGTGTTCGGCACATGCGTCAAAATATAAGTTGACGGACGGTTCACACTTTCCGGGGGCAGCACCCCCACCGGTGGAAGCGCGGAATTTACGCGTCAGCTGACCTCTGTGTTACGATCCGCCTCGGCCGTTGGCGCACTCAGTCTTCGCTTAAAACAAATTGTGCAGATGATGTGGTGCAATGCCAAGTTTTTCAATGCACTGAGGTGCAGAATTTGCTGTATCCTCCCCACGTGTTTGTCCTTTGTGTGACAATAATCCTAAAATTTCTTCTTTAGGGACTATAGATGAAATAAACCGCACAAAAAGTGAAACTTTAGCGGTATGATTTGTGCTACAAGACGCGTCAACTGCTACTGATAAAGCCGAAAGTAGCTTAAATTCTTCAGCTTGCCGATTGGCTGTAATTCGAAGACATTTTGATTGTTCAATTGACAATTTCAGGTTCTCGCGCAAGGGCAAAGAAGTTTCAGTTGCACTGTACATGCGCACCCACGCTTACTATATTGCTGAAGAACTTCACTCAAAGGGGCCAAAGAGCCGGATGTAGATCGCAAGCTGCGGTTTGCCGTCCACTGCGCCAAACTATGTTATCTGCTTGTTCATTTTAGCAGCGGTCCGAAATCAGTTAATACAAGTCCACGTAATTTGATTTCCATAGAGTCAGGTAGTCCCATAAATCAACCGGCCGAGAGTGGAAATATAACACGTGTGCAACAGAGCATGTATGCAGAACCATTCAAGTATAAAATTGAAAGATATGTGTCACATATCTTTGGATGTTATATCTGAACGGTTCTCGAGTCAGTTGGGAGTTGACGGTTGAAGTGCTGACACATTATCTGCGTATCCAGTAATGCTGGCAACTGATGAGATATATGTAGCAGTCATATCAACCCTTACTGCATCAACCACAGCCTGAAGATGACGCACTGGAGCGTTGAAACTAGTTGCAACGAAATAAAGTGAAATCATAAGGACGGCTGCAGGTGTTTTATTTTTTATTTATTTATTTATTTTTTTGTCTTTGAACCTACACAGCCCTCCCTGCTCCATGCTCTTCCCCTTCCTTCGTCCTTCCCCATCTCTCTCTCTCTCTCTCTCTCTCTCTCTCTCTCTCTCTCTCCCGCTCTCTATTTCTCCGTCTTTCATACGCGCACAGACATGAAAACACATCCTTACTCATTTTTAGAGACACACACATCTCACAGATACAAGTCGAGGATTTAAGAGAGGTCTTAGCGTCCAGAGAAACGCACGACACAATGATTAATTTCGGAAGCATGTCGCTTTCTCGAGATACATTGAGATCCGTGTGCACTGGACAAGGTACGTTTCGGGTATGATGAGACTACAAGAATACAATGTTTTGTCCTGTGAGTGGGAGTGGATATTCCCCAGCAGTCTTCGACATTTGAAGGCAAGTGTGGTTACTCACTGCAGAGATGCGAGACTTTACGGTGGGAGTCTCTTGTATTGATGGCTGATCAATTATTTGGTAGTTCGAAATACAGCGTACGGAGACATAAAAAAACGATGGTATTAATAGAAGATAATCTATTCATGTAAATAGCTAGCGGTCGGAGGCTTCTGAAAAAGAAAATGAACTATATGTGTACGCTCAATATCCTCTGTTAGCCCTCTTTGGTATGGGTCCCATACACTTAAGCAATATTCTGAAAAGGGTGAAACGAGTGTTTCGTAAGGAAACTCATTTGTAGATTGACTGCATTTGCCTAGTATTCTATCTCTGAAACTAAGTTCACCATCTGCTTTACATACAACTGACCGTAGGCATCGTTTCATTTCATATCCTCACAAACTGTAACACCCACCTATTTGTATGAGTTGAGCGGTTACAATGGCGACTCGATATTACTTTTCTCGTTTTGTGAAGCGCAAAATTTTACATTTCTGAATATTTAAACCAAGTCGCCAGCCTTTGCACCACTTTGGAATCTTAACAAGATCTGACTGAATAATTTTACCAGACAGAACTTCATTATTTATAACTGTATCATCTGCGATAACTATTAATATTGTTTGTAAAGTCATTAATATACAACATGAAGAGCAATGAGGCACACCTGAAGCTACTTCTACAGCCATTGATGGCTGTCCGTCCAAGATAACATTCTGCGTCTTTCGTACCAAGAAATGCTCAATGCAGTAACAAATTTCATAATCCCCACATGACCGTACTTTCATTAACAAACTTTGGTGTGATACTGTGTAAAATCCTTTTCGGAAGTCAAAAAACGCTACATCTACCTTATTAGCTTTGATCCATGGCCTTCAGGTAGTCATGTTTAGTGAAGTGCGAACTGACCAATGCTTTCGGAATCTGTGCTGACTGGAATGAATGAGGTCATTCTGTTGAAAGTGCCTCGATACATTTGAACTCAGAATAGGTTCTAAGATTGTACAACAAATGGATGTCAAGGATACTGGACGGCAGTTTTGTGGATCACATCTGCTCCTTTTTGTAGATGCATGTGACAAGTGCTTTCTTCTAACTATCGTTGCATCGGCGCAGTTGATAGTTAAAAAGAAAAAAAATACTAAATCAGCAGAAAATTCGATATACAATCTGGTAGGGATCCCATGGTCCCTGGATGATTGTTTGATTTCATTTGGTGCTCGACACCACTGACTGCAATATCTATATAACCCATCTCTGCAGTGCTGCAAGAATTAAACTGAGACAGTACTGGTGGATTTTTCCTCTTTCTAAAGGAACATCTTAGTTCAGAATTTATGCTTTTGCTTTGCTACTCTCAGTTTCACTTCTTATCTCGTCCATAACTGTCTGGACATTATGGTATCATCAACAGCCTTTACATATGAAGAGCTTTTCTTTGGTTCTTGTGAGAGATCTTCCGATAATAGTCTGGTACGGCAATCTTGGAAGGCAGCACACGTTGCCCTCTTGAGAGCTCAATGAGTTTCATTCAGCATCACTCCGTTTATAGCCCTGTTCCCATTTTATACCTACTATCTAGCAGCTTTTGTTTCTTTAGGAGTTTCTTTACAGTGACTGTACATTATGTAGTTTGCCTTCAATCACGAACTAGTCTACTAGATACGTATCTGTCAAGTGCACAGTCAACTATTCTTTTAAAATTGAGCCACATTTCTTCTACATGTGCGCCTCTCCTCAGCTAAATGTTTAGAGTTTTTTATTGGGACATGTCACATTGCCTCTTTACCTAGTTTGTTGAACATACAAGTCCTTCTACTCACTTTAATTGCCCTTTGTACTTTAGTAATCGTGCTGCAACTACCTCATAGTCACTTATACCAGTTTCAATGTGGACTTTCTAAAAGAAATCATAAGCATCTGTTGCCATTAAATCCAGTACATTTCCATCATGAATGGGCTTCCAAACTAGCTGTTTTAGGCAGTTCTCTGAAGAGGTGTTTCAGTAATGTTTCGCGGGACGTTCTTCTGATATTCATCACTATCAAAACTATTATTTTCTCAACTGATTGTTAGATGATTAAAGTCTCCTCCGATGACGGAAGTATTACAGGGGCAGTTAGGTCCTAGTAAACTTGGGGTTTCTCCAGAGTTCTCGGTTTCATCTGGAGTTGAATCTGGCTGTCGGTAGAGAAATCCGATTATAAGTTTGTGCTTACTCTTAATACTGAGCGTTGCCCAAACAATCTCACTTGGCGCTGTAATTTCTGTCTCACTGCTATCAAGTTTGGGATTTACCCAGCTTCCTGAACCCTAGTACTTAGTGAGCTCCAATGCTTTTCAAGAGCACTTCAAACTCTGGCACTTTTTTGCGTATGCTTCGGCAGTTAATGACTAGGATTTTAATACTCTCGCCAGTTGGGGGCATTTCTCAGGATCTTATAATGACACTTCCGGGTCTTCAGCATCCACCCTTATCTTTATGTGACCGACAGTAGCCTAATCTTTAAAAAAAAAAAAAAAAAAACCTCTTGTGCCCACTACACACACAGTCAGCTACCTGAGTAGATGCCTCTGATGTCTAGTGCACATCTGGCCGATGTAGGTGGACCGTATGGCTCTTAACCTTATGCGTCAAGTCTCGAATAGTGCAGAATCTTTGAAGTCTCTCGTTCAAGCCTTCCACTAGACTCATAACCAGGGATCCACGATGGACAATGCTGCAATCTCTGGGCCTCATTGAAACTCTGTGAGCCAGGTCGATCTTCTCAACCTTCTCTGTCAGTAGCTGTAATGATCCGCCGCCTCCACTGGCAGTGATTATTGAGATGTCGTAGTGGGCAGTGCCTGTCGAGGACTCGTGGTAGTCAGTTCCTGTCGAGAGGTCGTGGTGGAGTGTGCTTGTCGAGATGTTGTAGTAAGGAGTGCTTGTTCCATGTTTTATGCAGTTGTTTGATGGGCTAGACAGCAGATATTGTTGGAATGGAAAATTGTAATGATCAGAGTGCTTTGCGTCAATGTATATGAAGGTAAAATATTCTGTGGTTTTTTTTCATTATTTCAGTGTCTTAAATAATGCGTCATTACAGGTTGAGTCAACAAAGCATCTGGCTTGTGTTCTTGGATTAGAGTGTAATTCTGGTTTTCTTGCGTAATTATGATATTTCTATTTTCTTTAATTAATTCAGTATAAATGATATTTAAAATTTCTTGTGTTATTGAAGAAGAACCGTGCCAGATGCGTACGTTGAGTCATACCTCCACACACAGAACAGTTACACTTGTGCTTTGGTTTCGTAGGTTTTATAGTTGCTGGGGACTTAATTAATTAATTGTGTTAATGAAAATTTCCATTTCATTCTTTGTTGTTGTTCTATGCAGTCAGATTGCGTAATAATACTAGCCAGGGCCAACCGTTTACGAGACTTCGTAATCGGACAAACAGCTACAAAAAATTAAAATTATTTGCATTTTATGATAATTAAGCCCCCATGCACGTGGCGACCGCTGCTTCGGATCGTCCCTTGGAATTGTTCTGATTGCAAAAATAGTAGACAGTAGTATTGTTGTAGTAATTTGTAGTTTAGTAATTGTAGTCTATATTGCATGTGTAGATTTGGTAATTGGCATTCTTCTAATGGTATTTTTCAAAATTTAATTTTCATTGTCTTGTCTATGGGTTTGACAATTTAGTGCAATTATTTCAATTGTTCGATTAATCGTGTTTGAGGGAAACATTTCGTGTGAATGGTATTGTTGGATATAAAGTGTCATTGTGTGTAATTTTCATATAGTGACGAGTTTTGTATGTTTTGTAAATGATTACGCGATCGATGAAAAAGGTAAAAATGATGGATAGTGAGAATGACGAAATTGTTAACATGGCGAACTCGCCAACAGGGGAAAACAGTATCATGAATAATGAAGTGGAAAACAATTTAATAAGACGGGAAAATAGTCCGGAACCATTTCAAAATTTTTCTCAATCAGAAAATTTTCAGAATTCGAGATTAACGACAGAAGATTCTGGAATAGTATCGAACACAGATAGCTTTACAGCTATGACGAAGGAAACTGGTTTTGCGGGAAATGTTAGGGGCGAAAGGAATTTTGAAACAAAAATGGACCAGTTGATGGGTGCAATATTAAATTTGGGATCACGAATGGAAACACTGTTAGACTCACTAGGATCTGAATTAAAAACACGGTTAGACGCACGAGGATCTGAATTAAGAGCAGCGTCAGAGATGGAAACAATGGAAACACGGTTAGATTCACGAATAGGGACATGTTTCAAAAACATGGAAGATGAATCAAAGAAAGAAGTTAGAGAAGAAGAACAACCGATTTTGAAGGCTCACAATAATAGCTTAATTTCAACAGAAATCAGACAAGAGGAACAGGACAGAGAACGGGAAGAAAAAGATCGCGTGATAGTACAAAAATTTTCAGAGTTAAATTTACAACGTGCACACGATAAGGAAGAAATATTTGAAAGAATCGAGGAATCAGTACCAAATGACAGGACAAATAACTTAACACAACAATATGAACAGTTAACTACCAAATGTGTCAATACTGAAACCCGAGTCGCGACACTTACAGAAGACGTAAATAAACAGAAAGAACAATTAAGTGACTCATCGGAAAGAGTTGAGGAGATCTCAGATAAATTGACAAGTGTTAGTTTAGCAGAAGGGTTTGAAGAAAATAATTTGTTTCATTTACGTGATGCAACAAGAGAGCGCCAGGCGCGCGAACTTGACAATAATCGACATTCAAACTGGTACAGACGCGGTAGGTCTTTGTCGCCACGAGGCGAAAACTTTGACTATAAACACTTCTTAACTGTTCGGAAATTTAAGATCTTCCGCAATTCTAAGAATGACATACATTCATGTTCATGGTTGGATCAATTTATGTACGCACTCCCACCAAATTTGCCACTAAGTCACAAACTGAAATTTATGTGCAGCTATTAATGTCCTCAGGGGATTCACTACACTAAGTGAATATGTGCCGTAGCGCTCACAGGGCCCCGAGCTGTAGTGGTGCTATTTCCCTTTTAGTTTTCTGCACCGCTGCCTACTCTTTCACTATTCTTTGCATCTATAAAAAACAACTCTTCTACTATCAATCTATCTAGACAGTAGGTAAAGAATAACCGGATTTGACTGTTTTACCCAAAAGTGACTTTGGAAATTACCGTTTGGACTTACTATACTTTCTGCAGCATTCATTCGTAGTTTAAACGAAATCTTACCTGTTTATCTTCGTGACAATATTACTTCATATGTTGACGATATTCTTATTGCTAAACGTTCTTGGAGTGAGTACAACAAAATTTTGGATTACTTGTTACGTATTTTTGCAAGAGTTGGCATTACAGAGAACTTGGAAAAATCTGAATTTGGTCGTTCTCAGGTGAAATTTCTCGGTCACATTATTTCTACAGAAGGTATTCTCCCTGATCCAGAGAAACTAGACGCTGTTCGTAATTATGCTGTTCCTACCACAAAACGTGATGTTCGTAGTTTCCTTGGTGTCTGTAATTTTCTTAGACGCTTTGTTAGATTGGATGATTTGGCCACACCTCGTTTACACATTTCAGTTATGCACATTTTGGTCCCAGAAAATGCTTTTATAAATTACGAGAAAATTGTTACTTCAGTAATATGGAAAAACGTATTCGATCTGTTCTTGCCATTGCAAATTTTGTCAAAAGGCTAAGCCGCCAACTGTTTCTCACAGAGCACCGTTGTTTCCTATCATTCCAGCGAAATTAAAGGACATGGCTGCAGTCGATTTGTTCGGTCCAGTGGTTCGTTCTACTAATGGTTTTGCGTACATTTTCGTAGCAGTGGAATTGACATCAAAATATGTGTGTTTTACACCTTTACGCAAAGCAACAGCTCGTTCAGTATCTAACGCTTTCATCAAACATTTTCTTAAAGAAGTTGGTCATGTTGATAAGGTTATATCAGATAATGGATCACAGTTTCGCTCTAAAATTTGGCTTCGTACTCTACGGCGTCGTAAGATTAAACCAATTTTTATTTCACTTTTTCACCCTCAATCTAATGCTTCAGAGAGATGGATGAAGGAAATCAATAAATTGTGCCGTCTTTATTGTCATCAGAATCACAGAACTTGGGATCAGTATCTTCATATTTTTCAAAACATTCTGAATGAACTTCCTAATGACTCAACTTCTTTACCGCCTCTATTGATATTAAAAAACAAAGTACCAACAAATCGCATTTCTGAAATCGTTCGTTTTCCGCCTTCACGGAAACTGCGGCATTCTGAAGTTGTCAACCTGGCTCTGCAAAATATTGCATCTGCGGCTGCAAGAAGAGAGAAATCAGCTAAACGTCCTGGTCGTTTAAAAATTTTGTCAGTTGGTCAAAAGGTCTTAATTAAGTCTCATCGTTTGTCTCATAAAGGAAAAGGCTTGTGTCGCAAATTTTTTCTGCTTTATAACGGTCCATATAGGATTCGCAAAATTATACATGATAATACTGTTGAAGTAGAAACTCTTAAATCTCGGCGCTCTAAGGGAATACATCATATATCGAATGTAAAAATTTTTGTGGAATGACATACTTTAGAGAAACTAACAGCTACATGTAAACATGCGGAGAATACAAGGATACCGCGCCGTGTTCCGGCGGCGGCGCGTACTCAAAGCAACAGTGAAGTCTGCGCGCTGCACAAGGCTGTCGTAGACCGCAAACAATCACTTTCTACGTCACGCGTCTACAGCTGATCGAGCGCTCAGTGCGAATGCACAGACGAAAACAAATACACAGTCTAATTTCTCCGACTAAATTCAGTATAAAGCTATGGTGACTTTATAAATTATGTTATTAACGTTCAGTATTTTTCAGGATACGGTTGTGTAAAATATTTAAGACCTTCAGGTAAATTCTGTGCATGTCCGACGTTAAGACGACTTACTATGGAGAAAATTTCAGGAAGAATGTAATTTCGAAGAAAAAAAGTAATAAACTAAAAAAGGTAACAAACTGCCTATTGGCTTCTGTCTCGGGTTCTTCGGCCGACGTTCATCTAATGATTTTTCTGACGTTTCGCCAGCACGAGTGGCTGGCATTGTCAAAGCTTCACCCTCCATTGCCGGTGGTGAACTGGAGGCGAGCTCGCGGCCGCAGACTATATGTACCTGGCGCGCCAACGTCCGAGGGCTTCTCCGCGGTCATTTCCGGTGCGGTTCTCCTCTTGCTACCTGCGACGGTCGTTCGCTGCAGTACGGGAAGCCAGGATCCGTTTACCTTAAGGCTTTCCTCTTTCTTGTTGAAACTGTTCGCGTGTTTTTGGATTTCTACAGCTTCTCTGAACAAGCGCGTGTGATAGTGCTTCTCTACAGCCAGAACTTCCGTGTCGGCGAATTTTATTACGTGGTCGGTCTCATTCAGTGCGTGCTCTGCCACGGCCGATTTCTCCACCTGCCCCAACCTGCAATGTCGCTTATGCTCTTTGATCCTGGTGTTAATGGATCGTCCAGTCATTCCGACATAAACTTTTCCGCATGTGCAAGGTATACGGTATATTCCCGACATTGCAAGTGGGTCTCTTTTCTCCTTCGCCGATCTAAGACACTCTTTGATCTTCCTTGTCGGTTTGAAAATCGTCTTTACGCCGTGTTTGCGCAATATACGGCCGATTCTGTCCGTCACTCTGGGAATGTATGGCAGAAAGGCCGTACCCGACATTTCTTTTTCTGGTTCCTTACTTCGCCGAGTGTTTAGCTCTGTTACACTTCTAATGTAATTTGTGGAGTACCCATTGCTCCTCAGAACAGTTTCCAGGTGTTGCATTTCTCGTTTGAGGTGTTGAGGCTCACATATTCGTCCTGCTCTCGTTACGAGCGTACTAATCATGCCTCTTTTCTGGCTCGGGTGGTGGTTTGACAGTTTGTGCAGGTATCGGTCCGTGTGTGTCGGTTTTCGATACACGCTGTGTCCCAGGTTTTCGCCGTCCCTTGTGACCAGCACATCTAGAAATGGCAGTTTCCTGTCCTTTTCTACCTCCATGGTAAATGTTATGTTGGCATGGAGGCTGTTCAAGTGTCTCAGGAATTCACCGAGCTGTTCTTCACCATGGCTCCACACCACGAAAGTATCATCGACGTACCTGTACCACACCTTAGGTTTGCAAGTCGCCGAGTCCAGTGCCTGTGCTTCGAATTGTTCCATGAAGAAGTTGGCCACCACTGGACTGAGAGGACTACCCATGGCGACGCCTTCCAGCTGTTCGTAGAAATCGCCATTCCACGTGAAATAGCTCGTGGTGAGACATGCATGGAAGAGCTTTTTGATGTCTTGCGGGAACATGGAACCGATGTGCTCCAGAGCGTCGCTGAGTGGCACTTTCGTAAATAACGAAACAACATCAAAACTGACCAGGATGTCGTTTGGCGCAAGTTTCAGTTTCTTCAGCTTCTCAATGAAATGTCCTGAGTCCTTAATGTATGTGTCGGTCTTTCCCACGTGTGGCTGGAGCAGAGAGGCCAAGTGTTTCGCCAGTTTATACGTTGGTGAGCCAGGAGCGCTAACGATCGGTCTCAGTGGAACGTTGTTCTTATGGATCTTGGGTAATCCATACAGCCGAGGTGGTAGGGCTTCTGTGTTGCGCAGGTTTCTCTGTATGTCCACCGGCAGAGAAGACGCCTTGATTAATCGATTCGTATTCCGAGTGATACGCTGCGTCGGATCTGCGCTTAGTTTTCGGTACGTCGTCGGATCTAATAGGTCTCGGATCTTTTGCTCATAATCTTCGGTCTTCATTACGACGGTCGCATTCCCCTTATCGGCAGGCAGTACCAATATACTCTTGTCGGCGTTTAGATTCTTAATGGCTTGTACCTCTTCTTTCTTCAGGTTGCAAGCTGGTGGTTTTGCTCGGCGCAGTATCCTGGCTGTTTCAGTGCGTATTTCCTCTGCCCTTTCACAAGGAAGGGTCCGAATGGCTGCTTCGGTGTTGGCAATGATGTCCTCCATAGGTATAGTTCTCGGGATGATAGCGAAATTCCCTCCTTTTTGAAGGACTGACACTTCCTCTTCGGTCAATTGTCTTTCAGTGAGGTTGACCACTGTGTGTGACATGTCGGGAATCGCCTTGTCGGTCTGCTTCCGGCATCTTTCAAACTTTTTCTTTTGCCGCTCGGTGCAGCGCTCGAGTTCGTTCTGCATGCTCCTGTGAGTGATGCTGTCGATCTTGTCCCAGTCGTCTCGATGCATTCTGCTACTTAGTTGATAGAAAATGTCCAGAAGTTCCTGATCCGTTCTTGCCAAGTCTCTCCGTGTTGTATGTATTCGCTCACGAAGAAAAGCTCGTTCCATTCTGTCGTAGATACGATGTGCTTGGGCGGTGGTGAATAGGCGCTTGCATCTCAAGAACTTCGGTGTAGCACATTCATCTCGGCACCGTGACAGAAAGGCGAGAGAGGACATCAGTCGCGCTTTCTTCTTCCGTCGTTGGTCAAGGCGTCGGTACAATCTGCAAATCTCCTCCCCGTAGAGGCGTAATACAAAATTGTTAAGGCTTTCGTGGCCACTTGTTGACAAACTGCCTATTGGCTTCTGTCTCGGGTTCTTCGGCCGACGTTCATCTAATGATTTTTCTGCGGCCGCGAGCTCGCCTCCAGTTCACCACCGGCAATGGAGGGTGAAGCTTTGACAATGCCAGCCACTCGTGCTGGCGAAACGTCAGAAAAATCATTAGATGAACGTCGGCCGAAGAACCCGAGACAGAAGCCAATAGGCAGTTTGTCAACAAGTGGCCACGAAAGCCTTAACAATTTTGTAAAAAAGGTAACTGTTAATTGAGTTTATTTTTCAGGTAACATATTTCCACTTAGGTACGTACTTTAGACGTAATTTGCTGCTCCCGATTACGTGATTTATACTTTGTGCTAAATTTTATGTTCTATGAATTTACTTGTGGAGCGACGTGCTTGTGTACATTTGCTGATTTTGACAATTATTGATTAATGAACAGGGTTGTTACTTATGTATATTATGCATCGCTTGGCTGCTATGCTTTTTCACTGATGTCATATTTTTTTATTATGTGCCTGCTGTGCTTATTTATTTAAATTGTAATTGTCAACTGATTAATTGTGCTGACTGTGGTTATGTATGTAAGTTATATTTTGTGATTTATCTGCTTGCGCCTTCATGTTTACTTATTAAGGTTACATATGAACATTTATTTGCTTATGCTGATATGATTATAATGACCTGTTTATTATGTAAGATACATATTTGCTGCTTTGCGTATGGATTGCATATTTACACATTTCTGTTTGTTGTCATAAGTACTCTTTAATTTGGTGTATAGAAATGCTGATATACTGTGTGCGAACATGGAGTTTAGGTCACACTATGGTATTAATTATAGATTGTTCGCTTGGCAGAGCCTCGTTATAGGGATTGTGCTGCATCCACTTGTTGACATTCTGTTCTCTACTGGTATATTTACTCGCTATTGCATGTTTTGCTTACGCTCAATGCCTGATATTTTTAAGATAAGAAAATGAACTGCTATAATTCGACGAACGACATTAGTACGAGAAACTTCATAGAAGTCACATGAGCTGGAGGTTTTATGGAAGCTGTATAAATTTATGCTAATAGGAAGGAAGCTAACGACATGACATACCAACACTAGGTTAGACCATTGACAGTTATTACACTGCATTTTTCGTGAACAATTGAAATAGGAAGTGACACTTGACACAAGAAATACTCCACATGTTTGCTTCTGTTTGCCATGATTCTTGAAGTGGTGTACACACTGTGAAATATTATGATCATTAACACTTCGTAATCGTACTTACTTACTGAGAGTTATTCGAACTAAAGTCTGTTAGAGGTCATGAGTAGAAAATTTGGGTCAGATGGATTACACAGAGGTTGTGTGTGGACACGGTGTCTTCGGATTGTATGGGATGCTGAATTGAAGTTTGCACTAGGATTTTGTCTGTACTTGTTCGAGGAGACTGACTAGAGGAAGAGTTCTTATGGAAGTGAAATGATATT
Source organism: Schistocerca nitens (assembly GCF_023898315.1). Lineage (NCBI taxonomy): Eukaryota > Metazoa > Arthropoda > Insecta > Orthoptera > Acrididae > Schistocerca > Schistocerca nitens. The sequence goes on along the minus strand of NC_064615.1, from coordinate 4,485,263 downwards.
GGTGCTGAGGTTTATATGTATCGACGTATTGAAGAGGTATTATTGAAGTATTAAGATTAAGTGATGATGATGATTATTGGAGTTTTCGTGGACAAGAGGTAAGGTAAATGATTTTGATGATAAGGTTTATATGTATCGACGTATTGAAGAGGTATTATTGAAGTATTGAGATTATGTGATGCTTATGATTATTGGAGTTTTTGTGGATAAGAGGTAAAGTAAGTGAGGAGCATATTTTTTTGTTGGTCTATATGGAACAAGGAGGATGAAGATGGCAGACTAGAACACTCAAGTAGAAGGAAGATTGTCTACACACACACTTTGTTAAATCACTAAGCAGTATATATATATATTTTTTTGGAGAGAGGAAGTAATTGCATATCTTGGCTCACTGACAGTCGTTCAGCAACCGTACATTTTGATCTGGCTTGGCAAACATTGGTCTTGACATGATGACTGTGACGTTGACTAACTATTATTGACTGTTATACATTGCTGCCACTAATACTTGATACACATGATGAACATAAAATTTTGACAGAATTGCATTTACACAGTTAACACTATTCAGTTACACAGTAGCACTAATGTGGATGAAAGATGAGTGAGTGTGTTTTGTGTGTTTTCCTTTTCCTATCCCAAATTGGTACCAACCTATCTCCTAAATATTATTTTACTTGTTTGTTGTGGCTTGCACTGACACCCATAAATATTATAGGTTTACTGCTATTTGGGTATTGTAATAGTTAATATGACAATTATATGATATCATTTGTGTGTTTATTATTATTTGTATGATGAACTGTCTAATTAGTGATAGTGAATATTATGGACTGTTACTTGCACTTTTTCTACATGACTGGTGCCACTTGAAAATGTTTAATTTCTGCTAATGAACTCTGATGAACTGTCTAATTAGTGATAGTGAATGTTATGGCTTGTTACTTGCACTTTTTCTACATGACTGGTGCCACTAGGACATGTTTAATTTCTGCTGATGAACAGTGTGATTAGTGATAGTGAATTTTATGGACTGCGGTCAGCACCTGGTCAACATTACTGGGTGCCACTGATGCACTGCTTCTACTGAAATGATGTCACTTATTGGTGTCTGCACCTGTTTAACATTGCTGGGTGCCACTGATGGACTGCTTCTACTGAAATGATGTCACTTGTTGGTGTCTGCACCTGCTCAACATTGCTGGGTGCCAATGATGGATTGCTTCTGCTGAAAAGATGTCACCTGTTGATATCTGCACACCTGTTCAACATTGCTGGTGCCACTAATGGAACTGCTTATACTGAAATGGTGTTACTTGTTGGTGTCTGCACCTGATCAACGTTACTGGGTGCCACTGATGGACTGTTTCTACTGAAAAGATGTTACTTGTTGGTGTCTGCACCTGTTCAACATTGCTGGGTGCCACTGATGGACTGCTTCTATTGAAATAATGTTACTTGTTGGTATTTGCACCTGTTGACCATTGCTGGGTGCTACTGCTGGAACTGTCAACTGCTTATTCTTGAGCTATGGAAAGCGTTTATGTGAATATTTGTATAAACTGATTTTTTGTGTATTACTGTTTGTGAAAAGTTATGAAACTCTTACCTGCACATATTCGTCATTGCTGACGCTATTGATTGAACTGTTTAACACATAATACTTGTGTAAACTATTATGTAAATTCACATGTATGAAAGAATTTGTATTGCTTACTGTATTCTATATATTAGGTTATTGAAAGGTCAGAGCAAAGCCAAAATTTTATCTAGTTATATGATATTTACGCATTAATATTATCTTTTATTTTTGTCTGATTTTTTTTGACGAATTTGGTGGTATTTTCACCACCAATGCTGGCAAAAATACCATCAAATTCTAGCCTGTGGAGGAGGGGCATATGAAAGGTGGCTACACTGAGCCACAGCGCCAGAGATCGCGCTAGAGAGTATTGTTCCGCCACCTCCACTGGCAGTGATTATTGAGATGTCGTAGTGGGCAGTGCCTGTCGAGGACTCGTGGTAGTCAGTTCCTGTCGAGAGGTCGTGGTGGAGTGTGCTTGTCGAGATGTTGTAGTAAGGAGTGCTTGTTCCATGTTTTATGCAGTTGTTTGATGGGCTAGACAGCAGATATTGTTGGAATGGAAAATTGTAATGATCAGAGTGCTTTGCGTCAATATATATGAAGGTAAAATATTCTGTGTTTTTTTTTTTCATTATTTCAGTGTCTTAAATAATGCGTCATTACAGGTTGAGTCAACAAAGCATCTGGCCTGTGTTCTTGGATTAGAGTGTAATTCTGGTTTTCTTGCGTAATTATGGTATTTCTATTTTCTTTAATTAATTCAGTATAAATGATATTTAAAATTTCTTGTGTTATTGAAGAAGAACCGTGCCAGATGCGTACGTTGAGTCATACTTCCACACACAGAACAGTTACACTTGTGCTTTGGTTTCGTAGGTTTTATAGTTGCTGGGGACTTAATTAATTAATTGTGTTAATGAAAATTTCCATTTCATTCTTTGTTGTTGTTCTATGCAGTCAGATTGCGTAATAATACTAGTCAGGGCCAACCGTTTACGAGACTTCGTAATCGGACAGACAGCTACTAAATCAAAAAATTAAAATTATTTGCATTTTATTTTAATTAAGCCCCCATGCACCATACGACAGGCATCGTTCTTTGCAACGTGCGCCCTTTTCGGTTGCTGGAATAGCCTCTTCAAATGTTGAACGACGCCCCCAGGAATACACACTGAGTGCACCTGGTGTTACTTTCCATCCCTAGCTGCCATTTCCCTACGAGGCACACTTATTCGCCGTACATTTGAACTACCGACGGTTAATAGACCCTCTAAACTTTTGCGTCTGCCTGTACTAGACACGGGGCATAGCAGGTTTCCCAAGAGGTGAAATGTATCGCACTTGCTTTGTTTCAATAGAAGACACGACCTGGAACTTGGTGGTTATGGGGCGGATATAACACCCTGAGTTTCCGTTGGTCCCTGTCTCCCCCGTAAAGGACCCTATCGATGCACGCCCGTCACCGTGAAGTGGACTGTTGGTGACAGATCCCAGAGTTCGTAACTTCTGGTAGAGCAAACAGGAGAGGACAGTGCTCGAGGTGCCTTTGGTATCTCTGGTAAACCACTCTTCGGTTCCATCCCAACACACCCATTCGCAGCGGATTCCAATAGCTCGATAGTCCTAACTGCTTATGAATCGCATCTAACTCATCCTACGTTTGAGAACGGCCTACGTAGTGGGACTGCATTGTATCTGGTACAATGTTTTATAGAACGGTAAACAAATACTTGAATGTAGGCTTTCCCAGTGTATACTGCTGACGAAATCTTCTCGGTCTCCCATCCGGGTAGCCGCGTCGAAAATCCGCGACCTTTCGATGACTGTCATTCTCATCATATTCCTCTTCTGGCGAAGAAGATGATGGGAATGACACTTATAGAAACGTCGCGGATTTTTGATGCAGCTACCCGGATGGGAGACCGAGCAAATTAAATAAGTTTAAAATAAGCTTGCTGACTGTCTTTGACTTTCTGGATCTGCTAAGCTTAAAATTTACTAATTCCCTTGAAGAACAGAGCAATTATTGCGCACAGCGGAACAGAAAAACGAGGGGTAAAAGTTACTAATTCTCCGAAACTTTTTTAAGACTGTGGTCGCTAACAAACTAGAAAATAGCATTAGGAACAATAAATGCAGATAATAAGCACTCTTGTTGAAGGGGAACATAAACGTAACATGATATGTTCGTTCTAGCCACTATGTGCTGCACTAGGTATGAATCACAAAGGCCGATTTACTACGAAATTTATTAGGCACAACACTCGTAACTTCCCAAACACCTCAAATATACACATTTATTCAAGTAGATGCACACTGAAGTTCATGTAGAAAGATTGTTTTGAACGAGGATACTACTGCTAAAGTCGTATAGAGCGAAGATGTTGACTACAGCTTATGCTAAAGCACAAAGCACCTTCTTCGCGGCAGTCAGCCCTCGAAACTCACAAGTCACACAAATTTTGATACAATTAACACGAAATTTAAGTTCAGATTTTACGATAAGCTTTTAACCTAGGTTTTCGAAGGTAACATATCTGACATGCGTGATTTATTTGGACACAAACGAAAAACCAGAAGTGCTCTTATACCTGTAAAAGTTAATTAAAGTAAATAAACGCGCGAATTGCATTTAGCTGGTTTCTTACAATATTTACACGATCGTGCGAAAGATGAACTCTGTACCATTAGTATATCTCTAAAAAACGACTAGAAATGAGGAACACAATAAAACAGTACCGTTGGCGACTAATAATGCTCATTCGCTACTTGAATTTTTCCCGAGAATAATTTAATGACGCTGAGGAACTCTGTTTCTCTTCTCTGGTCGTTGTACGGCTTCACTGACGGTCTGTCGTTGGCTTCATGTGTTCTCACCAACATTGGCCTTGTTGGCGCATCGTAGGACCTACTTGTGCCAAGTATGGCAGCGTCGATATCCACTAACACGAACTGCTACTTCAAGAGCCAAATTGTGATGCCAGTTTGAACTGGACAGGAGGCCCAAACGGAGTCCTACTGCTGATAAATAGGGAGCTAATTGCTTCCGTCATATCAACGGCGAACCTTATCTTGATCTTGCAGCGAGCCTAGTCGAGGTGATTTGACAAATTCCTTTGCCCAATATAGTACTTATCTGTCTGATGAAATCGTCCTCTTCACTGTCCACTAGATAAGGCAACATTGTCGCCAGCGTCACCTTCATTCCCTCCTGAGATCAAGAACAAGCGTAGTAGCTATAGGAACCACATGCTCATTGCTCTACTTCCACATACTTAAGTTCTACTAAAAATTCCGTAAACCTGTTTGGTGGTACGTTATTCCTAGATGTCTGGTAATCTTTGTTTTAAGTTTGGACTGAGTAACATCCCGACATTTATATTTACAGACAGGTCAGAGCGTACCGCGCAGTAGATTTGGCTACTCTTCTTTTGAGTAGAAACATCAGCAACGGATCCAACATTTTAATTAATCTACAACTTCGTTTGAAACAGAGCGGACATTTATTTAGGCGTTTTTGCCAAGTAATCTTAAACACTTAAAGCTGTGAACAGTTCTGATATAGCATATATATTTTCTACTTCGACTATAATAAAAGTCTTATTCAGATCAGAGCATTTAGATTAAAGCATCTGCAGAATTCCTTTCAGATAAAACGAAACGCGTTTGATCTAAATAAGACATTTATTATACCTGCAGAAAAAAGCATACATAGTATATTACTCATAAAACTGCGACTGTGGAAGACAGGCCTAAAAATGATAAATTCAACTTCAGATATTTTCTCAACTGTCTTAAACGCTACAAAAATGTTTCTGTAGGGGGTGCAGTATAACTTCGCCATTGCCGGTCCCAAGCCCGGATGAGAAAGGAGGAGGGTTAGAGGATGGGCTGACCCCCATCCTCAGTAAAAAAAAAAAAGAACCTGGTTAAAGAAAAAGACAAAAGGAGAAGCCGCACAGACCAAAATGTTGACAAAACTTAGTATGTAAATGCATTCTCTGGATTTAGAATTGGAACATGGAATTTAAGGTCAATCATGACGGAGGGAATGAAACAACTTGGAGAAGAATTGTGTAAATATCAATGCCTAGTGTTAGCAATCCAAGAAACGAGACTTCCTGAGGGTGTTATGGAGATTGGAGATACCCACACGCTGTTTAACAGCAATGAGCAAAGTCAGGCCTGGACTTAGGGGGTTGGATTTTCTGTCCACAGTAAAATGATATCGGCTGTCAACAAATGGGCTCCAGTAAATGACCGCATCTGTTGGATGATTTTAAACGCTAAACCATATAAGCTCTGCCTAGCGAACTGTCATGCTCCATCAGAGGATACTTACGAGGAAACAAAGAACAATTTCTACCTTGAACTGGAGAACGTAGTAGACCGACTACCAAGACATTCAATTCACTTGATAATAGGAGACTTTAAAGCCCAAGTGGGAAGAGAAGTACAGTATTGTCCAACGATTGGTCCTGACAGTATCCACGAAACAAGCAACGAGAACGGTATCAAACTAATAAAATTCGCCGAGACACGGAGAATGACCATTAGAAGCACATACTGTCCCCGCAAAGCAGTACATAAAGTTACGTGGATAACCCCAGATGGAAGTACGATGAATCAGATTGACCATGTTCTTGTTGACCGAGGACACCATGGCAATGTCAAACATGTGCGATCCTTCCGCGGGGCAGATATGAATTCCGATCATTTCTTGGTGGTAGTCAAACTACGTCTGAAACTGTCTACCAAGTGGCGAAGAAATCCTGAAAAGATGGCCCGCTTTGACAAGGACAGGTTGGAAGATGTAGAAGTCAGACAACGCTATCAAGATAAAATTGCAGAAAACCCCACAATATCGGAGAACCATACTAACGTGGAAGACACATGGTTGGTGTTGAGAAATGCGGTGTTACAGAGTGCAAGAGGAAAACTTGCTTGCCATCCGAAACGCAGATGGAGAATGTCGAGAAGCTGCTGGGAGGAGATCAGCGAAGAGGATACAGTGGTTAGAAAAACTCTCAGAAGAAGCAAGGGTAGCCTGCTGTGAAGCGAGACGTAACACGGACAAACTCACGAGAAAGAAGAAACGGGAACATCATAAAAAAATGGCTCTGAGCACTATGGGACTCAACATCTGTGGTCATCAGTCCCCTAGAACTTAGAACTACTTAAAATCTAACTAACCTAAGGACATCACACACATCCATGCCCGAGGCAGGATTCGAACCTGCGACCGTAGCGGTCACGCGGTTCCAGACTGACGCGCCTAGAACCGCACGGCCACACCGGCCGGCCCGAACATCATAAAAGACTGTTGAAAGCAGTAGAAGAAGCAGAGTCATCACGCTCGTTTTTCCACGCCTCAAGATTTTCCAGAGGTGTTGTAGGGAAGCAGCCTACTCACGCTGTAGTAAATTCACATCAGTTTCCATTGTGTGCCAGCCAGTCTGCTGTAACTAGCTCTGACGTCATAACTGTTGCGCAATATGTTAAAAATCAAGCAAATGACCTAAAACTTTTCTATCAGGTCAGAAGTAATAATAAATTAATGTGTGTTAAATATCAGTTCGATAACTTAAGTCATTTCCGAAATTTGGACGTTTTTCTGTAAAGACTAGTAAATAAGGCTAGGATGTTTAGATTTAAATAGGTTAGAGGTCCCCTATGACTATGAAGATGTGAAAAGTTTCGTTTGAATAACTATAAAATTATAGCGATAGCGGATCTCAAAAGGGACAGTTCAGAGCTCATCTGCTGCGTGCAGTGCAATTAAATTAATTCTCTCGCCCACAATATTTAACTTAGCCACGTCAAAATTTTATTATTAATACTTACCTGCATGCTGAATGCACAGTTAAATTAAGAGCTTCATCGGCCATCAGCAAGAGAAGCTATAATTTATTATGTAACTTGAAGTGGTGCGTTACTAGCCCAGCGACTAGTCGGGACAGCCGATTTGATCAGGCGTTCCCTCAGCCGTCCGCACCGCGGCTTTATATAAAAGAGTGCTGCGCGAGGAAGCAAGGCCCCAGTTCTCTCCAGACGCTGAATGACACGCCATCTGTGTCGGCAGTCGCGCTGCGTCGGTATCACTGCTACAAACAGCCTCGGGTGCCGTATTCAGTTACTCGAGATGCGCGTAACCATGAAATCATTTCAAGTGATTTTCATTATCTAGCCTCAGTTTGCGTTTTGTCGTATTTTCACGTGCCGTCGCGGGACAGACATTCTACCAATTATTTAGCGTGGCGTTTGATGAAATACTCTCATCAAATTATGGCGAGCATTCTTTTTTAACATTTAATTCGGACTTTTATAGTTGCATCAGCGCATTAGACTCTGAACTGCTCTGTTAGTTAGGTTGTAGGGATATTGGTGGTTTTCATATGTGACTTTGAGAATATACTCAACTATTTTGGAAAATCGTTTTTGATTGGAAATCCCGGACAATCTCCTAATTCCTCAGAGTTATAAGCTGCAGCTATAATATTCTTCTCAGGTGAAGTGGGCACTAGGAACTCTTTTTACAAGCTTCACGTTTTGTTAAATCGCTTTCTGGGGGCTAACACGTAAATAGAGAGCCAGTGTTGAGAACGGCGAAAGACAGCTTTAACAATATTCTAATAGCCAGAAGCGGATTCAACACAAACAAACATTTGTACTGCAATCTATATATTTTCTCCTCTTACTCGCCGCCCCACATATGGTGCATCGGCCGGGAAATAAACTAAGTGAAAGTGATTTTTAACTATTCGGATTCGCGAGTGAAATGCGACACGCAACTGAGTAATAGAACAGTGGAAGTGTTACGTGTGCATGTGGACGACGCAATTGGATTAACAACGCATCTGGATTGACGGAGCTGGCACTGAGTCTAGCGGTGCTGCCGGCATCGCGAGAAGCCAGTTTCGCCGCACCGCAGTCGTCAGCCGCAGCAGCCGGAGCCGAGCCTGTAGTTACGGGCCGCGCTAACACACAACAGCCGTCGGAGTGCCATCTGCAGTTCAACGTGCCACGTCGCATCAGTAATCCTGGTACGCCGCGCCGACGACGTCGTGCAGAAGGAACTAAGTTAAGTGAAAAGCTGTTAAAAATTTTACTAACCTGCACTAAAAGACTGTCGGCGATGGAACCGCCAAAAGAAACTGAGTTTAAACTTAAATTAGAACCTATGTCTGTTGAGGGAAATGTAAATCCAGACAACGGTTCAAGTGTAAACATGCATGAAATTAGTAATGTTAAAGTGAAATCTGAAGTATTGTCTCCTGACAGTAGTGTGCGAAGGGGCAATGATTCAATAATAGAGACCCCTGTAGTAAAGAAGAAAGTAGAAATTGTAAATTTATTTGATGATAGCTTCTCTGATGAATTAAAAATGAAACAGTCATCAGAGATAGTAGAGTTTAAACAGGAAAAGTTAGATATGACTAATCAATCAGAAGTGTCATTTAGTTTTGATGATTCTGGTATTGGAGCTAGTTTTTCGTCACCTGAGTGTGATAAAAAGCCAGCTAGTGAGCAACCCAAAGATGCTGGGGCTGTTGATTTAAATGTTATATTACAAGCAATAGCTGCCAGTAATGCTAAAATGACAGCTGAATTAAAGTCTGAAATAAGTGAACAGGTCAAAAGCAGTAATGCAGAAATGTCAGCCAGTAATGCTAGAATGACAGCTGAATTAAAATCTTATATAACTGAAGTAAATAACAGGATTGTGACCAGTCAAACTAATTTTAATAAACGATTGGAGGTAATGGACGATACCTTCAAGGCTGGTTGCAATAAGTTGAAAGAGGATCTAGATAGTTTGAATTGTAAAATTGATTACAATCATGATGATATTAAGAAAAAGGTTGCTCAACAATTTTCTGAAATGTATAAAACAGTAAAATCCGAAGTTGCTGAGGTTCGCAAAGAATTCCAAATGGAAGATGCGAAGCTGGAGCACAAGTTAACAGAAAAGATCGAGGCGGAATCTGAACTGTGCTCAGATAGATTTAAAGATGTTAGTATAAAGGTAAACATATGTCAAGCAGACGTAGATGCAATCAAAACTGATACTACTCATATTGTACAAAGAGTAGATAATGTGGAAATGAAAGTAGAAAATATCAGTAGTAACATTGCTAACATGGAGAGTAAAGTAGCTTCAGTAACTTCTGGTAATGGTAGTATACAACAAGTTGTAGCTGCAAACGCCGCTTTTATCGGGTGTCGGCAGTTCTTGCGGTTCGATCCAGATAAAAATATCCACCCGCTAGATTTCTGGAACGATTTTGAAGATGTAATTCCACCAACTTGGTCTGAACGAGAGAAAATCTCATTTATTAAAAGCCATTTAGCAGGTGACGCCATGCGTTGGTCAGCTGATGTTATGTTAAAGTGTAAAACATTAGCGGAGTTTAAAACAGCTTTTATTAATGAGTATTGGTCTAGCAATAAGCAAAATGAAGTGTTGAGAGAATTTTGGAGTGGAAAACGCTTCAATGCAGGCAAGGAATCAATTAAAGAGTTTGCTAGGTCATGGATCTCTCGTTTGTCACATTTGGACGAAAAGCTGAAACCTGAAATGATTATACTAGGTCTTGAAGCCAAACTGCCATGGTACTGGCAAACTAGAATTATATCTGCCCCTAGAGACAACCTGGATCGTTTCATTGAGTATCTGGAACGTGTAGAACGTGTTGCCGCCAATGAGAAGCAAGCACATAATAATAGAAATGCTAATAACAATAATAGTAATTTTAGGAACGAGCAAAATGGCAATGTAAACATCAGAACAGTAGGTGTTCGCCATCCTAAGAGAGGTAGGAATTGGGGAAATAATTATCAGAACCAACAATGGCGTCCAAATGACAGTAATGTTGTTCCAAACAGAATTATGCAGGTAAACAACAGTGCAGAGGGCAATGCTGTGCCCGTTAACTATAATGAAAATAAAGGAAACAATAGTAGGCCGAGGCAGGAAAACTAGTTCCCGTCTATGAGGACACTGGCGCTCACCAGGCGGTTACTTTTCCTAAGCCAGTAGTTAAGGGAATTGGTAAGACAGATCAGAATACTCAAACTGAACATGTAGATGAGGAGTCGGTAGCACCTAAGGATACAACAGAAATATTAGATCACTCACAGTATTTGATAGATACCGTGTTAGAGACGCTTTCTAAGTGGGAAGAGAAAGAGAAGGCGCAGCAGTGTAATGATAGGGAGGAGTTACAAAATAATGAATTGACAGGTGAAGAAGCAGAAGAAATTCATGCTTATATTTACGATGAGGATGATGTGCTCTTATCTAAAGTGCCTGTGCAGGATATTGATAATGTACTAATAGATTTAGGACAGGAGATAAGTGAGAATGTAGAGGGTAGGCTGTTGAGGGTCGATGAACCCAGTAGCTGTGACCAGTTGTCACTTGAGAAGGAAACCGACGATAATGGTGAAAGTGGTTTAACTGTAACTAGTGTTATGCCCGGTCTGGAGGCGCAGAATCGCTCAGACTACAGTAATTTGGGTCATGTTCAGCAAACTAAATGTAATGAAGTCGTGCGGTGTTTCGATTTAAAATTAATAGACCGACTGGAAAAGGCAGCTGAAAATGTAATTCAGGAAACCCCTACACACTGTAACCTAAATGTAATGAAGACAGATGTCGATCACTTTAGTTGGAGACAAATCCAAAAGGAACTATTAGATGAATTTGAGGAACCACCTGTACAACCTAGAATAAGCCACCCTATAATAATAGTGAATATGTTGGGTATCAATGTACGTTGTCTCTTAGACAGTGGAAGTGAGGTGAGTGCAATATCTCAGTCCTTCTTTGATGCATTACCTGGTAAAGACAAGCTTACAGTAATGAGGGTATCAGGACTAAGAATAATTGGTGCTACTGGCACGGTGTCAAAAACTGTAAAGCAAGAAGCTTTGCTGCCCTTTAACATTAATGGTAATTTAATTGATCATCCATGTTTAATTGTAAACGATCTCAGTATTGAGGTTTTAATTGGCATAGATTTCTTGTCAAAATATCAGAGTGTTGTTGACTTTGAAAGAAGCCAGTTGAAAATGGTCTTGCCAATAACCGGAGTAATTACAGTCCCTTTTAGTGATAAACATGTAGTAACTGATGATGAAACTTGGGAGCTGCCTATACGAGTTTTGAAAAATAGGAGATATTGGGACGAGGATGTTAATCTTAGTACAAGTAAGCTAAACACAGAAGAAGAAGAAGGAGCAATTATTGTGGACAAAATAGAAGCTAAATTGCAGGAAATCGATAAGATTTCAGACGATCAAAAGGAAGAACTGAGACAGGTTCTAAAAAGGCATCATAAGGTATTTTCAGATCGACCCGGCATAGTCAAAGGTTATGAATGTCAGTTAAAGGTGAAACCCGGCCAAGTGTTTTTCAGGAAGCCATACCAAATACATGTAGCTAGGAAGGAGGCAGTTCGAAAGGAGATACAGAGAATGCTGGAGTGGGGTGTGATTGAGAAAGCGGTCAGTGAGTACAATAATCCTCTTGTTGTTGTACCAAAAAGAGACGGGAGTGTCAGATTGGTCTTGGACGCTCGTTGGTTGAACGAAATAGTCGTTAGGGAAAGTGATAGACCGCAGAACATGGACGAGTTATTGCAAAAATTCCGGGGAGTAAAATTCTTAACTTCTATGGACATCACGTGTGGATATTGGAATTTGCCACTGGCGGAAAGTTCAAGGAAGTACACAGCTTTCTTGTACGAAGGAGTTTGTTACCAATACCGTGTGGTACCTTTCGGACTTAATATCTCTGTTTGTGCCTTCGTACGTGTGATGTGCCATGTTCTAGGACCAGCCTTAAGTAATAAAATAACAGTCTACGTAGATGATTTGTTAATAGCCACTCCTACCTGGAAAGAACACATAGCTCTATTAGAGGAAGTGTTAGAGGCTATTGAGAAAGGTGGCATGAAACTAAAGATTGAAAAGACAGAGTGCGTTAAAGAGGAAATAGGTTTCTTGGGATATAGGATAAGTGGAAAAGGTATTCTGCCTGACCCAGGAAAGCTAGCAGTCATTGAAAAATTTGAGGCTCCCAGAAACAAGAAGCAGTTGAGATCGATGTTCGGTCTTTTCGGCTTCTATAGGCGTTTTGTTAGTGATCAGGCTTTTAATGCTCCTTGTCTTCACCTCCTGCTGAAAAAGAATACCCCTTGGGTTTGGACAGCAGAATGTCAACAGGCGTTTGAGGTGCTTAAACATTCTTTAATTAATAGTCCTATTTTACATCATCCTGATTTTGAAAAACCATTCTGCATGTCTGTTGATGCTAGTGGCTATGGTATAGCTGTGGAGATATTCCAAGTAGAAATAGAGAACGAACAAGAAGTGCACAAGACTATAGCTTTCGCAAGTCGATCTTTACAGGCAGCAGAGAGAAATTATGGCATCTCAGAACTGGAAGCATTAGCAATTGTATTTGGGGTACAAAAGTTTGAACAGTATCTATTAGGTCACAAGATAATTGTTTATAGTGACCATAAGGCGTTGACCTTTTTAAAGACCTGTAAGTTGAGGAATTCCCGTTTGGTAACATGGTCATTGTATCTCCAGCAGTTTGACCTTGAAGTTAGATATATTCAGGGGAAAGACAATCTGGTAGCTGATGGGTTATCTAGAAGTGCGGAGCTCTGTGATGACGCGGGAATTACAGCAACAGACCTAAATGAAGTTCGAATGTTTGCATTGCACGAAGTAAAGGAAGAAAGTGTCTTAAAGAGAGTGATTAAGAACTTGAGACGTGAACAGAATGCAGATGACCAACTGAAATTAGTGAAGAGCTATTTAGGAAATGCGAACTATCCTAAGGTTTCGCAATACTATTGTCTGCATAAGGGTATTCTGTTTAGAAGAAGAAAGGTAGGTGCTTCTGAGTGGAAGCTGTGCTTTCCCTCACAACATGTAGACTTACTAATCGACTATGTACACCTGAGGTATGGTCACTACGGTGCAAAAAAGTGCATTGCTAAATTACAAGAGAGGGTTGTGTTTGACAACATGTACCGCCGGGTGGCCAAGCGCCTAGCATCTTGTGTAGTGTGCCAGAAAGTCCGTGCTGCTAACACCAGAATACAAGGGGATATGCATTCAGTAGAGCCAACTGAAACCCTAGAATTACTGGCTTGTGATTTGTTTGGCCCTCTTCCTGTTTCGAGAGGTGGTTGCACCCATGTTTTTGTGGTTGTGGATGGATTCAGTAAATATGTTAAGCTATACCCAATTAAAAGAGCAAATGCAAAAACATTAGTTGGAAAGTTGGAAAAGGATTTCTTCGTGAACGTTGGCGTTCCGAAGAATTTGCTGTCAGACAATGGGCCTCAATTTACTTCTGATAGATTTAAAGAATGTCTAGCTAAAGCCGGAGTGAAACATCTGAAAATATCTGCGTATTTCCCCCAAGGAAATATGAGTGAACGTATTATGAGGGAATTGAATCGGCTTTGCAGAACGTATTGTGCTCGGAAACACTCAAGTTGGGCAGAGCACATTAAGTATTTTGAGAATGTAAGTAACAACTTAAGACATGATGCCACTGGTTTTGCACCTTGCGAATTGATGTTTGGCCAAGAACCGCACAATGTAATTGCAGATATGGTAGAATTCCCTATTCTAACGCAAATATCCACCGACGAGAAGAAACTAAAGGCTAGGGCAAATATCAGAAAAAGAGCGTTGGAAAGGAAGAAGCGTCATGACGCAAAAGCTGTACCTACTAGCTTTGAAATAGGTCAATTAGTCCTTGTCAAAACCAAAGAAAAATCAAAGAAGGTAAATGCAGAAACAAAGAAATTCATGTTCGTATACCAAGGACCTTTCAGGATCATAGGAAAACCACATGCCAATGCATATAGGCTAGAGTACCCTAAAAGTAAGAAACTATTAGGTCTCAGGAACGTGATCGACCTAAAGAAATTCATAGGCAGTGAATGAATGCTGTAGGGAGGAGGTTGTTCTGTAACCTCTACACAGTGTGGCAGCTGTGCAGTCCCAGCTGTGTGAGATCTTCTTTCCCATTTCAGGTCTCACTCAATCTTCATCTTTCCTGTCCCCAAAACTTTCGATCTCTTCTTTCCAACACAAAATTTTCTGTTATGGCTATCAAGCCATGAATTATGTAACTATTCTATCCACCGATTAGTGAAACAAAATACCTGATGTGACAAACCTAATAGTGACAAACAATAGAGAAGTATGATGTAATTAAGATATAAAATGTATTTGAGTAACAATTATGTATAGAAGCCTGGTAATATTGTAAGTACAAAGTGTTGTTTTATTGGAAATGGTCCCATAACAGTAATTTAAAAGGATGTACAAATTCATGTACAAGCAGGATCTGAAGTGGTAGTGAAACCTAGTGTATGCATTAGAGCTAACTAATTAATAGTAAGAGAGAGTGCTTAGTGTCATGAAAAATATGCAGATAAGTTGTAAGGATGAACTCACCTTGTGTAGCAAGGAAAGGCAGTGTAATAGAATTGAGCAGTGTTTGTGGTTAAGACGTGAAGGACACGTCCCTGAAGTATTTATAAGGTTGGAGCTGGCCATTACTTTGGTGTAGTGTGTGACAGGATACACCTACACGTATTGAGGTTATGAGTTGGAGGCGTGAATGCGACCATAGGTACCCTTATGTTAAATGAGACAGAGCAGCTCATGGTGTCCTATAGGTTTAAGGAAATTAGCATTACGCTCGTCCATAATTAATTGATGCACTTTAATGGTAGGTCGAGGGAGACTACCTGTGGTTTCAGCGTCCGATCGATTGGAAATGGATTGCCACGTGAGCAAACTGATCAGCTGCAATACACTATGGATATGAAATAAATGTGCTATCCTATGCTTTAAATATTAATAGAGTGAGTATTACATAAGTACATACACTAGCAAAGTAAATAAATAACATAATGGCAGACGTAAAACATTATTTTAGCTCAGCATAAATACACTTCAAAGTAAGTAAGTACCTAATTGCAGATGTGGAACTGACAACAGCAGAGGACCAATAAGTGGATTTTGTAGTCAACTAAACGTAGTGTGTTTTGAACACTCAGAACTGTACTATTACCAAAAGTTACTCATATGTACAAAGAAGCTGAGAAAACTACTAATCAAATATACTCATACTATCTCTAAGAATAAGTTAATCAAAGATGTCAGCTAAGTGAATAAAATACAGATTTGTCAGGAATGTACCGAGCATTGGTTCAGTGTTCCGGCCCAGAAATAATAAATTCAGATTAAATAGTATTTATGATTATATGCCTAGAGCAAAAATTTTCTCTAATACGTGACTAACGGCGTGTTGAGCCATTTGTTTAACGATTTTATAACAATTAAGTAACCGCGAAAGTAATACTGAAAAAGTTCTGTTAACTTGTTCCAGCAACATATTAAAGGATAACATATATATCCCCATTTCATTGTGACCCACCCTTAGATATTAAGTGAACAGAGTCTGAGGCACTCTTTTTGTTTGTTCTACAGGACAAACCAGATAATGGCAGCCCGGTAGCTGCGTGAAAGCGTGGAGTGACTTGGACACCACTCACAGTGACCCCTCCCCTTTCCCCATGTAATTTAGAGTGATCGAGAAGGACGCACACCATAGCAACTTCCCCTCCTCTACCCTTGTGAATGGAAGTGTAGGACGCCAGCCAAAGCGGCTACAACCACGTGTGTAAAAATTATGTGTGAACTTTTCTTTCAGATTTAGAAAAGACTGCTAAGAGATAATCATCTGTTTATGTATCATGTTATTTTCTTTGAATTTGTGTATGTAAAAATGTATTTAATGTATTTAATGGATATAAGATTTTCATAAATTTTCAATTTGTATGTGTTTGTTTGTCTAAGGCAATATGTATGCCAAATTATTTCGTTGACTTTGCTTAAAATTTTGAATAATGAAATTTTTTAAAAAAGGCAGTGAACATGCCAACAATTTAAATAATTAATGTAGGTAATCAGTTTACTTTTAATGTTTCTACATATGTTTACATTTCAATTTTGATTTTTCATAGGGAGTTAAAACTATACTCTTGCTTCCCTTTTTGTAATTAAATTTTTTTTTCATTCATTAACATTCATAAACAAAAAAATTTAAGTAGAGGGTGATGTAGGGAAGCAGCCTACTCACGCTGTAGTAAATTCACATCGGTTTCCATTGTGTGCCAGCCAGTCTGCTGTAACTAGCTCTGACGTCATAACTGTTGCGCAATATGTTAAAAATCAAGCAAATGACCTAAAACTTTTCTAGCAGGTCAGAAGTAATAATAAATTAATGTGTGTTAAATATCAGTTCGATAACTTAAGTCATTTCCGAAATTTGGACGTTTTTCTGTAAAAATCATTGGCGCAACAGAAAAGAGCTAGAGACTTCAAAATTTATATTTAGATTCATCTTTCTTAATGATTTAATAAAAACAGTACTTTGGATTTCACAGATTAAGATTTTAGTGGAAATTCATGATTTTCTGGTTTTCGTCTCAAAACTGAAGGAAGCAAGATAGATTAAGTTGACTAGTAAATAAGGCTAGGATGTTTAGATTTAAACAGGTTAGAGGTCCGCTATGACTATGAAGATGTGAAAAGTTTCGTTTGAATAACTATAAAATTATAGCGATAGCGGATCTCAAAAGGGACAGTTCAGAGCTCATCTGCTGCGTGCAGTACAATTAAATTAATTCTCTCGCCCACAATATTTAACTTAGCCACGTCAAAATTTTATTATTAATACTTACCTGCATGCTGAATGCACAGTTAAATTAAGAGCTTCATCGGCCATCAGCAAGAGAAGCTATAATTTATTATGTAACTTGAAGTGGTGCGTTACTAGCCCAGCGACTAGTCGGGACAGCCGATTTGATCAGGCGTTCCCTCAGCCGTCCGCACCGCGGCTTTATATAAAAGAGTGCTGCGCGAGGAAGCAAGGCCCCAGTTCTCTCCAGACGCTGAATGACACGCCATCTGTGTCGGCAGTCGCGCTGCGTCGGTATCACTGCTACAAACAGCCTCGGGTGCCGTATTCAGTTACTCGAGATGCGCGTAACCATGAAATCATTTCAAGTGATTTTCATTATCTAGCCTCAGTTTGCGTTTTGTCGTATTTTCACGTGCCGTCGCGGGACAGACATTCTACCAATTATTTAGCGTGGCGTTTGATGAAATACTCTCATCAAATTATGGCGAGCATTCTTTTTTAACATTTAATTCGGACTTTTATAGTTGCATCAGCGCATTAGACTCTGAACTGCTCTGTTAGTTAGGTTGTAGGGATATTGGTGGTTTTCATATGTGACTTTGAGAATATACTCAACTATTTTGGAAAATCGTTTTTGATTGGAAATCCCGGACAATCTCCTAATTCCTCAGAGTTATAAGCTGCAGCTATAATATTCTTCTCAGGTGAAGTGGGCACTAGGAACTCTTTTTACAAGCTTCACGTTTTGTTAAATCGCTTTCTGGGGGCTAACACGTAAATAGAGAGCCAGTGTTGAGAACGGCGAAAGACAGCTTTAACAATATTCTAATAGCCAGAAGCGGATTCAACACAAACAAACATTTGTACTGCAATCTATATATTTTCTCCTCTTACTCGCCGCCCCACAGTGTCTACCGGCAATTACATTGGTTCTAAAGAATGAGGCAGGTGATGTGGTACCGCCAGAAGCGTAAGCAAACCTATTTAAAAGAACATTTTGAGAACATATTGAATCGGGACGTTCCACTGACGGTGACAACTCAGACGGGAGCCTGTTTTGGTAGAGTAGAAATCCCTGAACCATCAGAGGTAGAAATCAGTGTTGCCCTAAAACTCCTCAAGAACAACAAGGCCCCAGGAGGTAGTGGTATCACAGGTGAGATGCTTTGCTTGGGAGGACAACCACTGGTGGATGTCTTGAAACGATTAATATTCACCATCTGGGCAGCAGAAATAATTCCTGAAGAACGGAAGGGAGCAATTATATGTCCCATCTTCAAGAAGGGTGATGCTACCCAGGTATCCAACCACCGAGGAATTTCACTTCTTGAAATTGGATACAAAGTCTTTACAGGTCTGCTGCTAAACCGAATGAAACCACTGGATGAAGGAATTGTGGGCACGTATCAATGTGGGTTCGTCCCCGGACGATCCACCATTAACCACATATTTACTATGAGGCAGCTGATAGAAAAATTCTACGAATTCAGTCGGGAACTATACCTCATCTTCATCGATTTTTGTCAAGCTTATGACAGCACTGACCGCGTCACATTTTGGGAAACGTTAGGGGAACTTGGGATCCCATCGAAATACATCCGTCTAATTGCAACTTGTTACTTCCAGTCAACTTCTGAAGTACAGTTTGGCAACCAACTATCACCACCTTTCACTATCCAAAATGGATTGAGACAAAGAGATACACTGGCGCCAATATTATTCAGCCTGGCCTTGGAAAAAGCAAGCCGTGACACTTGTCAAACCAGAGAAATGGAGATGATGAGCGCTGACACAATTCTGGCATTTGCTGACGATGTTGTGATTCTTGGCGATACTCTACAGCAGGGCTTCCCAACGTGTGGTGCGCCGGCTCTTTCTAGGGGGTCCGCGGCCACCTTCCACCAAAAGCGTGTAAAATAATGAGTAAAATTATTCAATAAAAATGTGAAAATCAAATTCATCACAATTTTTTTCGTGTGAAAAACATGTGTACTTTTACTTCAGATCGTATTCCCAAGCAGCCTCTGCGGTTCCTAAGTGAGAACGCATACACAGTTTCGTGCCGGAGAATGCGTCTTCTCTGATCGACTGTTTCGCAACAATACGGGGGTCGTTTGTGCGCCGGCTCACGGCGCTAGATGCGCTGAAACCTTTTACGCATGCGTGGAGCGAGCCTTGTCGACCAATCACAGCGCTCGCTGGCACGTATGCGGCCCCAGGCATCGTTAAATGTCGAACTTGCCTTGTCAGTGCACTACCTATTTCATAAGTCGATTTTTGACCAGTTTATTACTTCTAACGTGGATCGGTCGCTGAATTCAGGATCATTGAAGAAGGGTGCAGTTTCTCCGTAGCCTTCACAACAAAGGAAGTTTCCAGTTGAAATGAATGAGGGGGGAGGACGACCAAAGGAAGAACAATCACAAGAAGCTCCACAGCCGGATTTATTATGTGAAAACGCTGCAAGTACTCCATTGGTTGCAATATCCTGTGGAAGTGGGATAACCAAGAAGCGTAAGTACAACGAAAGCTATTTAGAAATGGGCTTTATGGAGACAAAGGAGGGTAAAGCTCAGTGTGTAATTTGTGCGCGAGTCCTTCCGAAAAGTTCAATGGTTCCAGTTAAATGCGCCGTCATTTTGAAGTTACTTACCCGGATTTCCCTGCTAAAGACATCGGTTTTTTCAAAAGGAAGGGTGCTGAACTAGCTGCTTCTCAGCATTGCATGAAAACTCATGCAAAAACAGTGAATGAAAATTCATTAAAATCTTCTTTCTTGCTTAGTTATCGAGTGGCAAAAACAGGCAAAGCTCATACCATTGCAGAAAGTCTCATAATCGGATCGATAATTTCAAGTTGATTTCATTCATCTCTAAACCAAAGACTATTGATACTTCGAGGGAGGGGGGGGATTTAAAGTTACTGTGCTCTTGACTGACTGGGGGTCCGCCATGGATTTTCGACTGAAGAAGGGGTCGGCCAGCTGGAAAGGTTGGGAAGGCCTGCTCTAGAGCAAACGTGTGCTGATACTTCCCGGTTCGTCCAAAATACAAAGGAAATTGGGCTGCTGGTGAACGAGGACAAAACTTAATATCTTGGAGTATCAGGTCGTCGAGTTCTCCCTCCTTCCACTGTTGTAGACGGGCATACCTTCGAACGAGTTGTAGAGTTCAAGTACCTGGGCTCAATATTAATCAACAAAAGCGAAGTGACGAAAGAAAGACATCAACGGCTGACAAGTGCTAATCGCGTGTTCTTTAGTCTGAACAACCTTCTTAAATCTCGTCTGATATTTCAGAAGAACAAAGTCCATCTGTACACGACACTGGTGAGGCCAGTACTTCTATACGGTTGTGAAACTTCGGCATAATCAGCAACGACAGAAGATTCGATAGGTGCGTTTGAAAGAAAGGTACTTCGGAAGATCTACGGGCCCGTCTACAATAGCGTGGAAGGTAAATTGGAAAGAAGAAAGAAAGACAACCTGTAATAGGGGTTTGGAAAGCCACACATTGGACGAATACTGGGACAGACGCGACTACAATGGTTTGACCACTTCTTACGAGGGGACTGATCCCTTTCTGAGAGAGTCCTCCATTCTCAACCCGTGGGATGTCCAGTTCCAAGAAAAACTTTTTAATAAGCATTACTTGTCAGATCAAATGAAAGGAGACTGCACCAAGAGGCGCGGCCGGGATGGCCGAGCGGTTCTAGGCGCTACAGTGTGGAGCCGCGCGACCGCTACGGTTGCAGGTTCGAATCCTGCCTCGGGCATGGGTGTGTGTGATGTCCTTAGGTTACTTAGGTTTAAGTACTTCTAAGTTCTAGAGGACTAATGACTTCAGAAGTTAAGTCCCATAGTGCTCAGAGCCATTTGCACCAAGAGGCACAAGCTCTGACGCTAAAGGAAGCTTTCCAGTATAAGTAAGTGGTAACATCGAGTGGAAACCTATAAGAGAAAACGAAAATTAAAGCGTTTTCGTGTCGAAGGAGCCAGCTGATGGAAATATCCCGAACTGCTGTTATAGAAGGTCAACCTCGACTTAGAACGGTATACAAGCCAGAGATTCTGGGAGAGGATTCAGAGGGAGAGCAGTGGTGGCCGCTTTGAGGAGCCACCGTGTGGCTGCGCTAGGCAGCAGCAGCAGCAGAAGGACGCAGAAGTGATATCCTCAGCGAGAAGTCGGTGATCAGATCTGGTGACAAGCACATCAGCTGCGGAATAGCTCTGAACATCGACGATCTGTCTTTCTCTCAAGGAATAGATAGTATTTGTAGTTTCGTAATTAACAAGAAGAATTGAAGGAATAGTAATTGTCTCTTCTAGCCTTAGGCGAGTGGCCTGTTGATAAGAATAAATTGAGTCTGACATTTATTAAAGAAGGGGTTATGAACTGGCACCTCTTTTATAAGTTATCAAAGAGATAATAAATGAATTGCTTAAATAAATACTGAACTCTTCAGCGTACCTATCCTGCCATTAATCCTAAAAGATTAGCACTGCAACCAGTAATCGCAGCTCTACCTCGGAGACCTTTCTCCCTCTCACCTCCGACAAGAAAGGTGCACACCCCAATAACCCTCAGATTGTCGGCAATGTTCCTATTGCACTACAAGACTGTGCTGGAACGCGACAGGGAAAACGCCCGAGAGGCGATGGAAGGATCGAATGACGACGATCCTTCAAGAAGTGGAACCGGCGGTCGTGGAGGATGACGCTGGAGACCGAGGAGGACGTTAGTGTTGAACGTCCCGTCGACAACGAGGTCATTAGAGACGGAGCGCAAGCTCGGGTGAGGGAAGGATGGGGAAGGTAATCGGCCGTGCCCTTTCAAAGGAACCATCCCGGCATTCGCCTGAAACGATTTAGGGAAATCACGGAAAACCTAAATCAGGATGGCTGGAGACGGGATTGAACCGTCGTCCTCCCGAATCGCTGGAGACCGAAAAAGATGGGGTGTCGTCTGCAGCAAATACCTCCTCTCTTGTGACTGACAGACTTCCTTTTATTGGGGTTTTTGTGGTTGTAATGTTTTTCCTATTGTTCTTCTGCTGTAGGCCTCAAAGGCCCGTTAATGCAATAAATGATGATGATGAATGATGAAGGACTGCAGTATAGTCTAAACGAAAATGATCATACGGCGTTATTGGCCAGGATAGACACGCCTTAAACCTTTGTTTTCGCTCTTCTGAAGGTTGCTAAAATTGTATTTTACGCCCACATAACTTTTATTAAAACTGAAACACCGATAAGAATCTACGTCCTTAATCTGTGATAAAAAGTTCATTTCAGTCACATGAGAAGACAAGTGATTAGTTTTAGAGAACTATGCGTGATGTGTGGCGTGAAAGAGGTTCCCTTGTGAGTTCTCAAAGCATCAAAAGTATTATGTTGGTGCATAAGTTTGTAGCATTATGTTTTGCATGTTAGTATTCATCGTATATCCATAATTGAAACGGACGACTTGGGACGTCAGATAGTATAGTACATGTTAAAAAAAATGACGAAATTCCTCCAGCTGTATTAAGGTGTTGGTTTTATTGGCAACTAGTTTCGATGTTGTTACAACATCATCTTCAGGCCCATATTTGTTGACTGTAACCGTATATGTCTAACACTAGTAGTCAGTGGTGAGATAGGCGTGTTCCATGCGCATGGAACTTTTTTGTGAATAGCAGAGTAATCACGTAGATGTAGATGTAGAAAGCGGTTTTCCATCTACCTCGGCGAATGCGAGCTGGTTCCCCTTATTCCGCCTCAGTTACACTATGTCGGCGACTGCTGCGCAAACACTCTCTCCACGTACGCGTATACCATAATTACTCCACCACGCAAACATTGGGTTGACACTCGTCTGGTGTGAGACGTTCCCGGAGGGGTCCATTGGGAGTCGAACCGTAGAATAACCCTGCGTTCGGTGTGGGCGCGCGGTTGTGTAGGTGGACTGCTGTGGCCTGTTGTGGGGTTGTGAACCACTGAGGGCTAAGGCGGGGACGAAGCCTCTCCGTCGTTTCTAGGTCTCCAGTTCCGTACAGTATAATACAAGTCTCTGTTAGATATACCTGTTGTATTTACTAAACTTAGGGAAAAGCGGTACGAACTTATGCACCTGGAGAGGCATGATGAAAAGTTTCCGACTAACCATATCTGAGACATGTTGGATGGTAGACACGTTATGTGCACGTGTGCGGCAGAGGAGCAGTGTTCCCATTCGTTATTTGAAGAGCCTTGAACATTTGTCGCAGACTGATTCCGTGTACTGACTTGCTAAAATGTGGCATCTGAAACTGTCTGAAGGACGGGCAGTACAGCGGATTTAAGCACATCCAAATACGAGGGTTGGAGCTTTAATAGTGGCAACTATTCATTTACACCTCTTACAGAATGGATACGTGTTTCAAAGCTTTACTGTCCTTCAAAGTAGTCACCAGCATTGTGTATGTGGAAGTCGTGGGATACTCTTAGCAGTGCCAGTTGTGTTGACAGTTCGAGCGGAGAGGTCTATTGCCCGACGAATTTGTAGCAGTTCTGAAGCGAATGCCGTGAAGTGTTTCCTTCAGTTTAGAAATCGTGTTGAACTCACGAGGGTTTAAGTCAGGGGAGTGCAGTAGGTGGTATAGCACGTAGCAGCCCCATCAAACAAATCAGTAACAGCTTGCACTGTGCGTGCTTGAGCATTGTCCTGCAAAATGACGGTCAGGTCCTGCTGAAAGTGTCATCACTTCTGTCTCTATGCTGTTCGTTTTTGAAACACAATCTATGACCAGCTTAGAGACAGAAGTGATGACACTTTCTGCAGGACCTGTCCACATGGGCGTACCCAGCGAGGGGCAGGGGCAGGGGGGGGGGGGGGGGGGGGGGTAAGCTGCCCCCCTAGAAGATATTCGCAGTTTTTCACTAGTTTACTATTTTATTTAATAAGAAATGCCCTATTTTTCTCGGATTGTACAAGTGCATTCTTGTATTTAAAATGTTTATTACAAGCAGTTTTTTTCACTGGTTTACTGTTTTTTTTTTAATAAGAAGTGCTATATGTTGTCACAAGTCCTTGTTTCCTGAGACTAGTATGACCTGACCCCCCCCCCCCCCCCCCCGGTTCAGATTCTGGGTACGCCCTTGCCTGTCCATCATTTTGCAGGACAATGCTCAAGCACGTACAGTCCAAACTGTTACTGATTTCTTTGACTGATGGTGCTGCTAAGTGCTATACCAGTTACTGCACTCCTCTGGCTTAAGCCCCCGTGAGTTCAACTCGATTTCTAAACTGAAGGAAACACTTCACGGTATTCGCTTCAGAACTGCTACAAATTCGTCGGGCAATAGACCTCTCCGCTCGAACTGTCAACACAACGTGCGGTGGAGCGGTTCCTTCCGTCCCTTTACGACGTACTTGCACCTACCTGTGAACATTGTGTCAGCAGATCATCAGTAGAGAAGCCGAGTGAAACTTACTGTACTTCGACGTGAACCAGGCTGCAATTAAAGTCACTAATCTACGTTTCGGGAGAAACACGAAATGAAAGGTTGGAAATTTTGTCCTCAATTTTCTGCAATATTCTGAAACTTGGGTGAACAAGTATCACTGCCAAGCCCGTGCTAGTCTTAACACAGTCACTCACAATCCCTTTCACTCACGTTAGCAAGTTTATGGTGTTGCATTTCCAGAAAACGTAATAGCTACAAAAATACCGATTGTTTTTGATTGAGAATGCTCGCCAAATATTAAGTCTGTCGGTACCTAATGTAGTCACAGTTTTTAACCACCGACCTGCTCAATACGCCACGCGGAATTTATGTCTTTTCTCGCCACAAAATTCACTAAAAAATTCCGAAATTTCTACACACCCATCGGAATAATTATGCCGTCACTTTACAACACTTTTGATGTATGAAACACTGCTAGATCCGGCAACTTATCATTTCCATCGGAACTACGACTACACACGTCCGAATTGTTTCATGGCTAGGCTCCGACCCCTCTCTAGTAGAATACTCTAAGTCTTCTCTACCAGCAGAGAAAGGCGCGCGATGAATATTGCTTTACCATTGGTCAGTTAACTCAACAGCCAATACCAAAACAACATTCTCCCGCGTCAGTCCGTTCTTTTCATCAATAACCAATCGCAAAATACACTCCTGGAAATGGAAAAAAGAACACATTGACACCGGTGTGTCAGACCCACCATACTTGCTCCGGACACTGCGAGAGGGCTGTACAAGCAATGATCACACGCACGGCACAGCGGACACACCAGGAACCGCGGTGTTGGCCGTCGAATGGCGCTAGCTGCGCAGCATTTGTGCACCGTCGCCGTCAGTGTCAGCCAGTTTGCCGTGGCATACGGAGCTCCATCGCAGTCTTTAACACTGGTAGCATGCCGCGACAGCGTGGACGTGAAACGTATGTGCAGTTGACGGACTTTGAGCGAGGGCGTATAGTGGGCATGCGGGAGGCCGGGTGGACGTACCGCCGAATTGCTCAACACGTGGGGCGTGAGGTCTCCACAGTACATCGATGTTGTGGTCGGCGGAAGGTGCACGTGCCGGCGACCTGGGACCGGACCGCAGCGACGCACGGATGCACGCCAAGACCGTAGGATCCTACGCAGTGCCTTAGGGGACACTGTTGCTCCTGGGGTATCGGCGAGGACCATTCGCAACCGTCTCCATGAAGCTGGGCTACGGTCCCGCACACCGTTAGGCCGTCTTCCGCTCACGCCCCAACATCGTGCAGCCCGCCTCCAGTGGTGTCGCGACAGGCGTGAATGGAGGGACGAATGGAGACGTGTCGTCTTCAGCGATGAGAGTCGCTTCTGCCTTGGTGCCAATGATGGTCGTATGCGTGTTTGGCGCCGTGCAGGTGAGCGCCACAATCAGGACTGCATACGACCGAGGCACACAGGGCCAACACCCGGCATCATGGTGTGGGGAGCGATCTCCTACACTGGCCGTACACCACTGGTGATCGTCGAGGGGACACTGAATAGTGCACGGTACATCCAAACCGTCATCGAACCCATCGTTCTACCATTCCTAGACCGGCAAGGGAACTTGCTGTTCCAACAGGACAATGCACGTCCGCATGTATCCCGTGCCACCCAACGTGCTCTAGAAGGTGTAAGTCAACTACCCTGGCCAGCAAGATCTCCGGATCTGTCCCCCATTGAGCATGTTTGGGACTGGATGAAGCGTCGTCTCACGCGGTCTGCACGTCCAGCACGAACGCTGGTCCAACTGAGGCGCTAGGTGGAAATGGCATGGCAAGCCGTTCCACAGGACTACATCCAGCATCTCTACGATCGTCTCCATGGGAGAATAGCAGCCTGCATTGCTGCGAAAGGTGGATATACACTGTACTAGTGCCGACATTGTGCATGCTCTGTTGCCTGTGTCTATGTGCCTGTGGTTCTGTCAGTGTGATCATGTGATGTATCTGACCCCAGGAATGTGTCAATAAAGTGTCCCCTTCCTGGGACAATGAATTCACGGTGTTCTTATTTCAATTTCCAGGAGTGTAGTAAACCTAACGACTGCACTTTTTACCGACGTAATTATCTAATATGCTGAAGTTCTGCTTATGCATAAAGTTATTTACTGTTGTTATTTATACCTGAATTAACTTTCCCTTTACCATAAACGTCCTTTACAAATCTATTCCACAAAAATCCCCTTTGTCCACATCCATACTTTTTCAAAATGTTCCCACACTAAATCGCACGACATAACTCGTTAAACAATTATCTTCATATTAACCTTAAACCACAGTCACGCATCATTCATATCGCTAAAACACATTTATAACATGTTACATACACAAAAGCCATAATAACACTTGATGAAAATACTAGAACAGTTTATGAAAAACATTCTATTACTTTAGTGGACTCTAGTGGACACAATCGAAACTAAATCACAGTCTCCCTATCCAATACTGTCCTCTATCGGCTGATACATAAACTACGTGCCCGTCCAGTCTCGCGTCACCATCTGTCAGTATCCAGCTCTCAGACACATCTCCCACTTAACCGCCTCCAAGCCACGATCGGTATACGGCGCTACGCCTCGAACTGGCACTGCTAAGAGTATCCTACGACTTCGACATCGCTGGGAACGGATTATACACAATGCTGGTGGCTACTCTGAAGGTCAGTCAAACTTTGAAACAGGTGTGTATTTTGTACGAGCTGTAAATAAATAGTTGCCACTCTTAAAGTTCCAACCCTCGCATGTAACTGCTGCTTTTCAGAGTGTCGTCAGTACGTGACAGAGAAGTTTGTATGCTGTTCCCATGATGTGCCAAACTGTCGCACTTTGAATTTGTCTGCTATATGGTTGAGCAGTATGAGATACCGTATTAAAGCCGCTTTAGTTGCGCCGAACAGAGCGGCTTGGCCGGCGCATAGGGTGAGCGGTAGGCGTGGCACAAATACCCGGTCGCGTAACTAAATAGAAATCAAACGCGAGGTCTGAACAAATAGCCTGAAAGCTGGAAGCTCTTCCTGAACCTGGGAGATTGCTTTTATAAAAAAAGTCACAACATAAAGTACTTAATGTAAACTTATGAAATTATGGAAATACATTCGTCTAGAGAACATAATTAAGTAATTGGCACTGCAAAATCACAAGTTAATGTACACACGAGATTGTAAATGTGAAATGCTGTTGCATTAATAACCGATGTAACCGTCAGAATGTTGAATGCTAGCATGCAAACGTGCATACACTGTGTTGTACACGGGTCGGATGTCAGTTTGTGGGATGGAGTTCAATGCCTGTTGCACTTGGTCGGTCATTATAGAGGTGGTTAATGCTGTTAGTGGATGACGCTGGAGTTGTGATCCGATGATGTCCCATATGTGCTCGACTGTGAACGGAAACTGTACGACATGTTGGGTTACACAGCGACATATGGGTGAGCTCTTTCCCGCGGGAAAGTACCTTCTGGAATGCTGTTAATGAACGGTAGCATAATGTGTCTAATCACCAGATTTGCAGTCGGGGTGCGTGGCATAACCAGTCATCCTGGTTCAAATGGCTCTGAGCACTATGGGACTTAACATCTGAGGTCATCAGTCCCATAGAACTTAGAACTACTTGAACCTAACTAACATCCATGCCCGAGGCAGGATTCGAACCTGCGACCGTAGCGGTCACGCGGTTCCAGGCTGAAGCGCCTAGAACCGCTCGGCCACTAGGGCCGGCCAGTGTTCCTGCTGCCACACGAAATCGGATCCCAGACCACAATCCAGGTGCAGGTCCGGTGTGTCTAGCATGCAGACAGATTGGCCGTGGTCCCTCAACAGGCGTGCTAACAAACACACGGCCATCAGTGGCACCGTGGATAGAACCAGCTTTCATCACGAAACACAACAGGCCTCCACCCTGTCCTTCAATGAGCTTTCTCTTGACACCACTGGAGTCGCAAACAACGGTGGGACGTGGCCAGTGGAACGCACGCTACGGGGCGTCTGACTGAGCTGTCTTTTGAAGTAACCGATTTGTAATAGTTCGTTGTGTGTCTGCGGTGCCGTGTCACCTAGGTGCCAGCTGCCGCTCATATTGCCACTGCAGGTGCGGTACGACGCGACAGAGCCGTCAGCCTCGCCTGGTGATCTTCCCTCTCGTCAGTGCTGCGTGGTCGTAGGGAGCCCGGTCTCCTTGTGACCGTACACTCTCGTGACCACTGCTGTCAGCAATCACGTTCAGTGCCTACTTCGCAGCCAAGTCTTTCTGCAGTACCTTAGAAGGTCCACCCAGTCTCTCTTGTTGATAAAAGCGTCTTTGTAGCCTTAAAGGCACTCCTGACTAATATCAACTCACCACGTCCAGTCTCAAAGGTAACTAACTTTCACGACCGCTGCACCGTGTATTTAAACCAAACCTGATTTACATCTCATAGTGGCACTAACAGCGCCACTTTTATGCAACTGGCGCGTAATCTGAATAGACATCATCTTTGACACGTAGAAACACGCCTACCAACTTTATTTTACGTCGCACAATTCCTTCTCGGTATTGCATTTTTTTTTCCTTCAGTCTATGTACAACTAGTACGTAAATTAATGCAAAAATGCGTCCGCGGCTCGTCGTCTTGCGGTAGCGTTCTCGCTTCCCGCGCACGGGGTCCCGGGTTCGATTCCCGGCGGGGTCAGGGATTTTCTCTGCCTCGCGACTGCGTGTTGTGTGTCTTTCATCATCATTTCATCCTCATTGACTCGCAAGTCGCCGTAGTGGCGTTAAAGAACTTGTGGAGCGGCGGCCGAACCGCCCCGCGAGGTGTCTCCCGGCCACCAAAGCCATACGCTCATTATCAATGGAAAAATACTACGGTTTCGCATCTAAGCCACGACCAATAAGTCAGACATCGTAGAGCAAAAAATACAATTAATACATACAATATGTTGTGTGTGCTGTAATATTATTGAACGTATTTTAATTTCCATCAACTGGTACCAGATATTAATGGAACTATAATAAATTTTTTAATCAAATTAAGCAGAATGCTTTAATCATCAAACAACTTTATTTCTAGGCATATCGAACATTTATGTCACATAATATGTACGAGTCTGATTAAACTTCACGTCCCTCGTCAAGTTCTGGTTTCACACACTGACTTAGTTACGGTGCTCGTTTTGCCAAATATGAAACATTTCTTGGCTAGTTTCATGTGATAATGATATACGTAAGTGAAGCATAGTCGTTCGTAAAAGGATTAAATATCTTAAAACAATTTTTATGTTGGGTAGCTTTGAATTTAGCCTGCAGATGAAAGTATTAAATTCAAGATTAATTGACGTCTACAACTTTCATGTTTGGTACTTCCTTCTTTTCATTTCAAAACGTTTTTCACCTTTTAAATTCTTAGGACGACACTGTAGACAAAAATGTTATAACGATTTGCGCTTTCCCTTTTGTTTATTTGAGGAGGACGATCGGCTGAGCTACTCTCAGACAGTCTGTACTGTGAGCTACTGTGGAGGTCTAGCGATCGAAAGCAAGTTTTGATAAGCCAGGGTTAGAGCACCTAAAGCGCTGAATTCGTACGAGTGTGGACATGCAAAAGTTTGCTTTGTTGTATTTTGTTTTATATTGTAGCTCATCTTTACCCACGAGGAGCGCTCAAAAGTCGGTCGAGGTGAATACCCTGCTACAGGCTCTCCATTATTTTGTTGTTGTGTAGGAAGTTACGTTTCTGTATGTTGCATAACACAGTTTTAAGAGTTTTGTTCTAATGGTAACTAACGACCTGAGTGCAAAAAGGTGCTACAGTGCCTCATGGGGTTAGTAAAACTGAAAGCGTAAGACTGAAAAAAAAAAAAAACAGTACTCCGAAAAAGGGGGAGACGATGTTTACACGTTGTGCCACACGCTAAACCAGCAGTGTCCGGGGATCAGAAGGATGCGGAAATGAGGTGGAGGCTTCCTCAACTGATGGTGACCAGTATCAGGATTCTCAGAGACATGGTACGTCGTTAGTTAGACAGTCCTACTCACAACTGGTTGAAGCTGTTGCGGTGTAGGTACTTAAGAACGGTTCTCTCAAGCAAAAATTTTTCTAATATGCAAGGAAGACAAGGAAGGCGTTATTTAGAAGCATCTGCAGCATCGACGGTGTAGAGGCTGGACCGGAGAGGCGGCGGTCACAGTAAAGTGACGTTTGTGTGGAGGAGGAGTGCACAGGAAAAAGTGAAAGTGCTACTTCTAGAACAAGCGACAGTGACAGTGAAAAAATCGTCGCAAAACTGAACGTATTTTAAGCGCTAGATCGACAGGAAATGAAAAGCTTTTAGGTTCCGTGGAGTGAAATAATGCTTCAGCAGTTTCCAGGTACATGAAGATGTTAGACGAAGACCTGAGCAAACACCGAAACGACTGCCGCGAGACCGAAAAAGCAATCAACCTCCCCTCTTAAATGTATCTGAGCACATCTTAAAAAAATGGGGAAATTTCAATAAAAGGTCTGGCTTGTTTGGAGCAAAGAAAGCATTGATCTGCTTTGTTTGCCAATTATTTGCATGACGCACGGATGTCTCTATTCTGATTTGGCTCTAGTCTATAGGCTGGGGGTTATCGAGAGGCTGGAAAAAGTTAAACCAAAAGGAGAGTGAACGTGAAAGGAATGCTAATCATCAAATTCTTGGAACGTCGTAACTTAAGAAATGCGCTGAATAGTAATTCAACCACAGCAGAGCTTTTGGACCGAAATAGCGTTAGAGAAGAGCAATATTGTACAGAAGTGTTGCATCGCGTAATCGAAGCGACTCTTTTTCTCTCAGGAAGAGGTTTAGCTCTGAGACATGATAGTGACTTTAGGCGGAGATGGTGAAAATGGAAATTTTTTGCGTGTCTTAAGAGTTTTTGGTGTTATGAACGAGCATTTAGAAAAAACTGAAGCATCGCAACAAGGTGGAAAACGGATGGTTCAGTATCTATTACACGATGTTCAGATCGAATTTATTCAAATAGCTGGAAACTTTGTTCGCCAAACAACTTTAATCGAGGTTAAAAGCAATAAATACGCACTTTTCTGTTATAACAGAAACGACTGCCGATGAAGCCCAGACAGAGCGCAATGTTCAAACACTTTGTTGATCGTGAACAGAAGACTGGCTAATCAATGCTAAAATGACTTGCAATGACTGAAACATTACTGTCTACTGCTTTCAGACTGTCATGGGCGGGGTTATGACACCGGGACCTGTGTGAGGGGCATTTATGAGGGAGCTCAAGCACATACACCAAAACAATATCCATTGGAAAATTTTTCCCCTTGCCTTGCCCATTCCTTAAATCTTCGTGGCGTCCATGCTGCAGATTGCTGCTCGGATGTAGTCACTTTTTTAGAAATTGTTTCGAAAACATAATGTTCTAGTCACCAAAGATGGAAAGTTTTAAATGAAGATACTGGATCGGCCCTTCACCGGAGACGAGGTGGTCTGACTGTATAGAGTCCATGGTTCCATTTGCTGAGCATTTACCAGGATTACAGAGTTCGGTTAAACTTGCTTTTAATTTTAATTTCCCTGCGGAGACAGCACATACTGAACTAAAGGCCATTCACAAGTGATGTGGTACGAAGTATTAGCTGCAATAAACGTACGTGCTGTTGTGCTCCAAACAAGGGAAGCGACATTAGACGTTGCAAGTGTCCATATTAGGAGTTTAGAGGAAGAATGAAGTTAATTGAGAAATAGTTGAGATAGTATTTATGCAGAAACTTTCAAGGTAGCAGAAAATTTTTGAAATATCACCTGACGTGAATGTAAAGACTCGCGTCACAGACAAATTCAAAGGCAAAAGAAACTGCCTTGTAGATGAAACCCTAGAAGAATATTTAAACCTGAACCCAGAAGGCAGTTTTAAGCTAAATGTTTTCAAAGTTATTCTCCATACACTTGTAGGAAACTTAATTATATGGTATGCTGACATAGACAACATGAGGGAAACATTTGGCTTCTTATAGAACCACATAAGCCTAGACAGTTCTACACCACCAAGGCGCGTAGAAAATGAGGCATATTTGTACAGCGTAGACGTTAGTTTGCGGGGTCTGAAAGAAGAAATGTTGCACTTAAAAAGGATTCATGGAGCTAATTTTGGGTCCAAGCCACTTCCCCCACCGGCCGGTGTGGCGAGCGGTTCTAGGCGCTACAGTCTGGAACCGCGCGACCGCTACGGTTGCAGGTTCGAATCCTGCCTCGGGCATGGATGTGTGTGATGTCGTTAGGTTAGTTAGGTTTAAGTAGTTCCGAGTTCTAGGGGACTGATGACTTCAGATGTTAAGTCCCATAGTGCTCAGAGCCATTTGAACCATTCGAACCACTTCCCCGTCTGGCCTTCTCAATGCTCTTCATAAGTGGAAGTTTAATATTTCGATATATAACGGCAGACTTATGGATTTTCTATTCTTTGCCTGTTACTGTTGGCCAAACAAAGTAGTCACTGAGTGTTCGGGCCGGCCGGAGTGGCCGAGCGGTTCTAGGCCCTACAGTCTGGAACCGCGCGACCGCTACGGTCGCAGGTTCGAATTCTGCCTCGGGCATGGATATGTGTGACGTCCTTAGGTTAGTTAGCTTTAAGTAGTTCTAAGTTCTAGGGGACTGATGACCACAGATGTTAAGTCCCATCGAGCTCAGAGCCATTTGAACCATTTGAACTGAGTGTTCTTGCAAGAGCTAAGAAATGTTTCAGAACTAAAATGGGAGGAGAGCGGATTTTCGGGTTAGCTATGATCACAGGATATTCAGAGTTAAGCGAGCTCATTAGATTGTGGCAGGGTTATAAAAGTGTTTGCTTCTGAAAAGCTAGAAAGAAAGCATAGTTCTGTAAAGTATCGAACTTGGCTAAACTGCGAGTCTTAAAAAAGTTTCTTAGAAACAGTTGTTCGATTTTTTGCATTAAAATTGTCTGACTTTATCTAAGAAAGCAAAGATTCAAATAAAAAAATGGGGGAGGCCTAAGAACGATTACCCCGGGTCTGAAAACCCTGGCGCCGGTCCTACACAGCGGTTCCCACCCACGGGGTAATTACCCTTGAGGGGAAAGGAGGAGAAGGATAAGAAATTTTCTGAGGGCTAAATACAAAAAGGGTTGGGGATTGTGGTTCAGTCATACAATAAAAAGTATTTTTTAAATCGTCTTTACTGCCATTTTTTCGTTAGAGTAATGTCTAATGGAAACGTAACCTACAACTACCGCAAAGATTCAAATTCGATCCTCGGCGCATGACGGAGTGCGGCGGACACACAGCAAGTGAAAACTGTATGCACAACGCCTATGGAATTCATGCACATGCAACGAAGGCCACAGTTTATTGTAAATCGAGAACTGCTGCAATGGCGGCTAGTGCTGGAACCTTCTTACCGCCTCGTTTGTCGCAAAGTTTCGCTATTTGGTTGTTCGATCATCTAACAAACCAAAATAACAGGTAATATATTTTGGTTTGTAAATGACAACGTTATATGTATCTCTTTTCAGAAGTAAATGTGTATAAACTCAGTTTTGAAAGAAATATGGTGAACAGTGTAACAACGACAAGATCGCCAATTTTCTTCTCAACTTGAGAACGTTTCGATGTTGGCAGAAGCGACAGTGATGATAGATATAAGCAACAACAAAATTCGGTTCTCGGTTGCGGTAGCAATGAAGATAAATGCGAGGAACTGAATGCACTTGGAGCATGACATATAATGTGCATTGACTGAGACCCAATCAAGTACAAAAAATTTTGCAAAATGAAATTCTCGCGCTGCAGCAGTGTGTGCGCTGATGTGAAACTTGCAGGCAGATTAAAACTATGTGCCGGTCCGAGACTCGAGCTCGGGACCTTTCCCTTTCGCGGACAAGTGCTCTACCGGTGGACCTCTTGTCGGCGAAAGTCAAAGGTCCCGAGTTCGACTCTCGGTCGGGCATACAGATTTAATCTGCCAGGAAGTTTCATGAAAAATATTGTTGAGAATATAAGGGGCGATCAAAAAACTTGCCTGCATGTCGGTGCCTATATAACCGCATCGGAGTCGCTATGAGTTGCATTCACGCTGTAGAAACGTAACCAAACGGAAACTTTTTGACCGGCGTTTGAAAATGTACCAACTGTCTAACTGACTCATCATTCCCTTGTTCAAAAACACGTGAAAGTTATTTATCTTTAATATTAACCAAATATTATTTAAGTTTCGCCATTTTACAATAGGAGAGTTTTCAAAGTTTTTGTGTCAGTCTAAAGTTTATTCGGGTGCTAAGCTGTGTTGGGGGTACCGGCTGACATTTGGTCACGCTCAAGTCAGTATGTAGCCATCTGAGCAGGACAGAGTGAGGCGGTACTGAGACTGCCGGCGACAGCGTTCACGTGTCCACTGCAGTCTGAGGTGTCTGTAGTTTCTGGACTGTGGGAGACGACGCATCGGCGTGTGCGCCGCACCCGGATCCACCACAGACATCGCTATGACGTCGACAGAGACAGCTGCACAACGTCGCTATGTTTCAACATCGACTAATCATTTCGGAAGAAGCTGTGCGGTCCGTTGTAGCATCGTAAACGAAGTTTCGTGATGGTCAAGTAAGCATCTGAAGCTGCACACAATCCTCTCCTATCTACTGTCGTAACGACATGCCTGCAAGTGGTAAAAAGTTGTTGTTGTTGTTGTAGTCTTCAGTCCAGAGAATGGTTTGATGCAGCTCTCGATGCTACTCTATGTTGTGCAAGCTTCTTCATCTCCCAGTACATACTACAACCTACATCCTTTTGAATCTGCTTAGTGTGTTCATCTCTTGGTCTCCCTCTACGATTTTTACCCTCCACGCTGCCCTCCAATACTAAATTTGTGATCCCTTGGTGCCTCAGAACATGTCCTACCAACCAGTCCCTTCTTCTTGTCAAGTTGTGCCACAAACTCCTCTTCTCCCCAATTCTATTCAATACCTCCTCATTAGTTACGTGATCTACCCATCTTATCTTCAGCATTCTGGATGGAAAAGCTGTTTCCTGAAGACAGGACGTTTTGCCTCATCTCAGCTCATTTACAGGTTGATACTGCGTTGTTTGCCGCCGTTATGACACACTGGCACTTGGTTTCACATTTAAATTTCGTTCGATGGCCATTCACTTTATGAACTTGGTCTAACACTGATTATTCAGTCACACAAGACAGACCGTTGTTTGGCCTACATGTGTGTCTTTCCCTGCAATATCTTATTAGTTATTCTTGGTTAACTGTTCCACGAATTACCTGAGTCTGGATTCTTTCAGACCGTTCTTACTAATTTTTTCCTAATTTTCACTTACGTGAGTGTGTCTTTCAGCTCCTAAGCCCCAGAAGAGTCAGTGGATGGCGTAGGATGGTAATGTATTATTATCGCCATTAGCCCCTTTTTCTATCGCATTCACTGATGGAAAGCGTGAAGATTTTAAGGATGTCATTTTTAACCATCATAAAGTTTTTGTGAGGATACATTCTCTATTGTCAAGACTAGTTTTGATCAATATATAACCTCCACCCGACCCGTAATAATGATTAATAGATACAAGGAATACGGCTTCGTCTGACAAGATTCCTACAAATTCTGATCGCTATTTACGCAGTAAAGTTCAAAACAAAACAAAAATAAAATAAAACACCGGGAGGTGAGCGATGTACACATATAAATAAATTATTTTTCGATATCGTTGTGTCCAAATACACTACGTAACACAATTAAAAGGCCACAGCAAGGTGTCGACGCATGCGGAAAAAAGAATTTACTGTGAGGTGTAAGGTGGGAAGCGAGCTCACATTGACACCAGATTTCACCACAATTCTGCCCAAAGCCACTGTGGACGTCTCATACGGTAGGAAGGTTCTCACAGCTCTTCTTACACACATTTTCCTCCTTCATTCGACGCCTCTGCGATGGTGATCAGAACGCGATGTGCAGCGTCAAAATAACGCGGCTTCCTTCAGGGAGACCGAGAAAAACATTTCAGACACCTCGCCGCTCAGAATGTACTCGAGAAGTTCTCAGGGGTGTCATAAAGGACGTCAATGAAGAATATTTCAGACACTTTGTCACTCAGAAGGTACACGAAAAGTCCTCGTGGGGTGGCATAAATGACGTCAATGAAACCGCCCCTTCCCGTGGTGTGTTGTTTCCCCACACATTTCGCGGTCAGAAACGACAATTCGCAGTACGATGAGGAACAGGACGAAATTCTTCACAACTTTTGACACTGTTGCCACCTCTGGACGATTCAACCCTTCTGTATGGCCATTGAGGGTCTGCAACCCCACTGAATCGAATCGCGGCCATTTGGAGTGTAGCACAACCGCAATTTTTGCTCTGGTATAGAGGGTGGAACCACTAGAAACCATTCAGAACTATTCGACGAAATATGAAAGTGATCCGAAGCAGCAAAATGTGTTTATGATATTTCAGCGCTCCTCTTTCGCTCCCTCCTGTGGCGTGATCGCAGATTGGGTATGACATTGATATATGTCTGCATAAAACGGGAAGTGATCCCTCTAAGACCCCTCAGTTCGGCAACACCCTCGGTGCCACCCACGCAGCTTTATTGGGCACTTTAAAAATGTACCTGTGCAGAGCCGGCCAGTCACTGATTCCTAGGCGCCGGTGTGACAGGCAACCGTTTCGACTCCCCTGAACTAAGTAGCGCTATGTCGCTGAACTAGTGCCTGCTAGCCACAGGCGAAACAAGAAGAGTCGTCGAGCAGATGCGCAAAACTATAGCCCTATATGTCTGACATCGATGTGTTGTAGAATTTTGGAACATGTTTTTTGCTCGCGTATCATGTCATTTCTGGAAACCCAGAATCTACTCTGTAGGAATCAGCATGGATTCCGGAAGTAGCGATCCTGTGAGACCCAACTCGCTTTATTTGTTCATGAGATCCAGAAAATATTAGATACAGGCTCCCAGGTAGATGCCATTTTCCTTGACTTCCGGAAGGCGTTCGATACAGTTCCGCACTGTCGCCTCATAAACAAAGTAAGAGCCTACGGAATATCAGACCAGCTGTGTGGCTGGATTGAAGAGTTCTTAGCAAACAGAACACAGCATGTTGTTCTCAATAGGGAGACGTCTACAGACGTTAAAGTAACGCCTGGCGTGCCGCAGGGGACTGTTATGGGACCATTGCTTTTCACAATATGTATAAATGACCCAGTAGATAGTGTCGGAAGTTCCATGCGGCTTTTAGCGGATGATGCTGTAATATACAGAGAAGTTGCAGCATTAGAAAATTGCAGCGAAATGCAGGAAGATCTGCAGCGGATAGGCACTTGGTGCAGGGAGTGGCAACTGACACTTAACATAGACAAATGTAATGTATTGCGAATACATAGAAAGAAGGATCTTTTACTGTATGATTATATGGTAGCGGAACAAACACTGGTAGCAGTTACTTCTGTAAAATATCTGGGAGTATACGTACGGAACGATTTGAAGTGGAATGATCATATAAAATTAATTGTTGGTAAGGCGGGTACCAGGTTGAGATTCATTGGGAGAGTCCTTAGAAAATGTAGTCCATCAACAAAGGAGGTGGCTTACAAAACACTCGTTCGACCTATACTTGAGTATTGCTCATCAGTGTGGGATCCGTACCAGGTCGGGTTGACGGAGGAGATAGAGAAGATCCAAAGAAGAGCGGCGCGTTTCGTCACAGGGTTATTTGGCAAGCGTGATAGCGTTACGGAGATGTTTAGAAAACTCAAGTGGCAGACTCTGCAAGAGAGGCGCTCTGCATCGCGGTGTAGCTTTCTGTCCAGGTTTCGAGAGAGTGCGTTTCTGGATGAGGTATCGAATATATTGCTTCCCCCTACTTATACTTCCCGAGGAGATCACGAATGTAAAATTAGAGAGATTCGAGCGCGCACGGAGGCTTTTCGGCAGTTGTTCTTCCCACGAACCATACGCGACTGGAACAGGAAAGGGAGGTAATGACAGTGGCACGTAAAGTGCCCTCCGCCACACACCGTTGGGTGGCTTGCGGAGTGTAGATGTAGATGTAGACGGGAAAGGGTGCTTTCATTGACGCCCTTCACGCCACTCCCTGAGGTGTCTTTGTTATCGCTTGTGAGTGGCGGTGTGCCTGAAATGTTTTCCTCGGTCAGCAGTAAGAAAACCGCATGATTTTAACGTTGGGCATCGCCGTTCTGACCTCCACGGTAGAGACGTCAAATGAAGGGGTGAGATGGAGTAAGGAGACACTGACGACCTTCCCATCGTGTGACACATCCGCTCTGGAGCTGGGCAGAATTGCAATGAAATTTGGTGCCAATGTGAGCTCGTAATCCACCTTACACTTCACGCGAAACTGTTTGCCCTGGCCTTTTTTCTCCCCCTGTGTCGACACCTCGCTGTTCGAAGCGTCGCCG
Source organism: Schistocerca nitens (assembly GCF_023898315.1). NCBI lineage: Eukaryota > Metazoa > Arthropoda > Insecta > Orthoptera > Acrididae > Schistocerca > Schistocerca nitens. The sequence continues at coordinate 4,446,050 of NC_064615.1, read as the reverse complement.
AGCCCGAGGGTGGCGTGGCATGCTGGGCGCCAAGCTTTTGCAGCATCACAGAGGAAGGTTGTAGGCAGCTTTGGGACAAATTTCAAATTTCTGTGTGGCAATGGGGAACAGTTACGGTGTTTCGAAAAAATGACCCTTCAGATGTGTTGCGCAGTCATCAAACCTTCAAAATGAAATTGAAAACTACGTATATACACTATCTGATCAAAAGTATCCGGACACCTGGCTGAAAATTACTTACAAGTTAGTGGCGCCCTCCATCGGTAATGCCGGAATTCAATATGGTGCTGGCCCACCCTTAGCCTTGATGACAGCTTCCACTCTCGCAGGCATAGGTTCAATCAGGTGCTGGAAGGTTTCTTGGGGAATGGCAGCCCATTCTTCACGGAGTGCTGAACTGAGGAGAGGTATCGATGTCGGTCAGTGTGAGGCCTGGCACGAAACCGGCGTTCCAAAACATCCCAAAGGTGTTCTATAGGATTCAGGCCAGGACTCTGTGCAGGCCAGTCCATTACAGGGATGTTATTGTTGTGTAACCAGTCCACCACAGGCCGTGTATTATGAACAGGTGCTCGATCGTGTTGAAATATGCAATCGCCATCCCCGAATTGCTCTTCAACAGTGGAAAGCAACAAGATGCTTAAAACATCAGTGTAGGCCTGTGCTGTGATAGTGCCAGTCAAAACAACAAGGGGTGCAAGCCCCCTCAATGAAATGCAAGACCACACCATGACACCACAACCTCCAAATTTTACTGTTGGCACTACACACGCTGCCAGATGACGTTCACTTGGCATTCCCCATACACACACCCTGCCATCGGATCGCCACATTGTGTACCGCGATTCGTCACTCCACACAACGTTTTTCCACACTTCAATCGTCCAATACTTACGCTTCTTACACCAAGCGAGGCGTTGTCTGGCGTTTACGGGCGTGATGTGTGGCTCATGAGCAGCCGCTCGACCATGAAATCCAAGTTTTCTCACCTCCCGCCTAACTGTCATAGTACTTGCAATGGATCGTGATGCAGTCTGGAATTCCTGTGTGATGGTCTGGATAGATGTCTGCCTGTTACACATTACGACCCTCTTCAACTGTCGGCTGTCTCTGTGAGTCAACAGAAGAGGTCGGCCTGTACGGCTTTGTGCTGTACGTGTCCCTTCACGTTTCCACTTCACTATCACATCGGAAACAATGGCCATAGGGATGTTTAGGAGTGTGGAAATCTCACGCACAGACGTATGACACAAGTGACACCCAATCACCTGACCACCTTGGAAGTCCGTGAGTTCCACGGAGCGCCCCATTCTGCTCTCTCACGATGTCTAATGCCCACTGAGGTCGCTGATATGGAGTACCTGGCAGTAGGTGGCAGCACAATGCACCTAATATGAAAAACGTATGTTTTCGGTGGTGTCCGGATACTTTTGATCATATAGTGTAAATTAAAGTGAGCAACTACTTCTTACATTTCTAGTTTCTATATGATAATATTTCCGCTTATTCATGCATCTGTGGAACTCAACATCCTGAGTGGAACACCAACAGCAGTAATGAGATTATAGACTAGGAAAATGTACAGTTTGACTGGAAAATTCTATTTTTGTTGCTATGCATTATTGTTAATTCACCTAAATATAATTTTAGATTGATATGAATTTTGATTTTCCTACGTCCGCAAGACTGTGTGTTATTGATGCAATTCATTAGGACTTATCTGTGTAACAGTCATCCGCTGTTACTTAAATATTTCTTATAGTCCACAGTCGATAAAACTGCTGTTACTATGGGGTGACAAAATAAAACTAGGCCAAAAAATATTTGTAATAAGGCTGACGCCGACTGACTTCGTTAATGAACGTTACGGAAGACGCTGGAAATGGGCACACCATTTTGCCACTGAGTTTTGCACTGCAGACTTCGCTGGAGGTTTTGACAAAACACTCTCAGTCTAAAATGTGTTGCAGAAACAGTTCCAGTGCCTTTTTCTAAGAAGTGTGCTTCGCCTAACACACGGCAATGAGAACGCCCTCTGTAACGAGGGATGTTCAATAAAGAATGATAATAATTTTTTTTGACAACATACCTTTACTCATTCTCATAATTTTTACGGTCCTTCTCAAATTAGTCTCCCATGAATGCGATGCACTTGTCCCAGCGTTTCTGCCAGTCTTCAAATACATGCTGGAAACCAATTTTTGAGAGGTCCTTCAAAATCGCCTGGGCATCCTTCACCCCTGCTTCTGATGGTTAATAACGGCTCCCAAGAAGGCGTTTCTTCATGCTAGGGAACCGAAGAAAGTCACTTGCGGCTAAATCCGACCTATAGGGACGATGACGGATGCACTTTACGTTGACTTTTGCGAGATATTCAGCAACAACATTGGCAATACGCGGCCGCGCATTATCGTGGTGCAGCATCCAGCCTGCTTCACGGAAATGTGGTCTTTTGCGCCTGATATGGACTTGCAATGATTTCAGGACATCCCTTAGTATTGTCCAGTTACTGATGTGTGTGAAGGTACAACACGCTGATAAACCATTCCGTGAATATCAAAGAATGAGATGGCCATAACTTTAACAGCAGATGCAACCACTTTTGTTATTTGGGTGTTGGTGATGAAGGAGATTTCCACACCGAGCTCTGCTGTTTGCTCTCAGGATCGAAATGATGTAGCCAAGCTACATAAGCAATGATTACATTTGAAAGAAGCTCCGTATCTTCCTCTAACATCAAGTTTAACTGCAGACCAGCACGGGAATGTCCTTTTGGTCGAGAATCGACAGTCTTGGAACCCATCGCGCACAAACATGTGTCACGTGTAATTTTTCTGTCACCAAAGTGTGAGTGGCACCCAACAAAATGTTCAGTATTTTAGAAAGTGATCTTAAGGTAATTCAATGACAGCAGCAGTGTTGATGTTTTCTTTCGTAAGAGCAGTAATTGGAGCACCGGGTCCACCTTCCTTTGAAATTGATTGTCTCCCCTCTTTAAACATTTTAAACCATCTTCCACGTGTGCTATAGGGAAGAACTGACTTTGCGTGGGCCTCCTATGACATTGTATAGGCCTCAGCTGAAGATTTGTTGAGACGAAAGCAAAAAAATTTCACAGCCGCATATTGTTCCTCGCGTGTTACCTCCATGGCAGCGATAGGCAATACTGAACATGTCTGACCTTGCCTGCCTCTCACAGGTGAGAACCAGGAGTCCCAACAATGAAACTGCTATGGCGTGTTTGTTGCACATTAAGCTAACGGAATATCATAAGATTAAATTTTAGCGCGAGAAATTATGACCACAAAAAAATTATGATCATTCTTTATTGAACAGCCCTCGTGTAAGGGGTAGTCAAATGAAAGCAAGACAAGTGGCAAAAAACTGTCCATTATCTCAACAGTAATCCCCATAACTCCAATACATTTATACCATTGTGAGATAAGACGGTCACTGCCTTCATGAAAAAATTTTTGCGGCTACTTTCGGAACCATGATTGTACCTTGAGGAGCACCTCTTCGTGCGCAGCAAATCGACGCCCACGAATGTCTTTCTTTGGTGCTTCAAAAATATGGAAATAGTGCGGGGAGGTATAAGGACTATATAGAACATGGGTAAGGGCTTCCCAGCTAACCTTCTCCAGCGTACGCGAAACAGTTTTGGCAACATGTGGACGGGAATTTTGTTGGCAAGTTGTTTCGACTACATCTACATCTACATCTACATTCATACTCCGCAAGCCACCTGACGGTGTGTGGCGGAGGGTACATTGAGTACCTCTATCGGTTCTCCCTTCTATTCCAGTCTCGTATTGTTCGTGGAAAGGATTGTCGGTATGCTCCTGTGTGGGCTCTAATCTCTGATTTTATCCTCATGGTCTCTTCGCGAGATATACGTAGGAGGGAGCAATATACTGCTTGACTCATCGGTGAAGGTATGTTCTCGAAGCTTCAACAAAAGCCCGTACCGAGCTACTGAGCGTCTCTCCTGCAGAGTCTTCCACTGGAGTTTATCTATCATCTCCGTAACGCTTTCGCGATTAGTAAATGATCCTGTAACGAAGCGCGCTGCTCTCCGTTGGATCTTCTCTATCTCTTCTATCAACCCTATCTGGTACGGAACCTACACTGCTGAGCAGTATTCAAGCATTGGGCGAACAAGTGTACTGTAACCTACTTCCTTCATTTTCGGATTGCATTTCCTTAGGATTCTTCCAATGAATCTCAGTCTGGCATCTGCTTTAGCGACGATCAACTTGTAACCTCCCCACGTAGCTGTAGCAGTAAGTTGTTGGTAGTCTGGAGTCTGCTCTGGTCTGGTATGGTGTATCGTGTTGGCTGGCCCGGTCGCGGTGCAGCGATGAGCAATACATCGAAATTACATCTGCTCGGACCTCTTACAAACTTTATATGATCATTCCATTTTAAATCACTCCTAATGCCTATTCCCAGATAATTTATGGAATTAACTGCTTCCACTTGCTGACCGGCTATATTGTAGCTAAATGATAAGGGATCTTTCTTTCTATGTATTCGCAGCACATTACACTTGTCTACATTGAGATTCAATTGCCATTCCCTGCACCATGCGTCAATTCGCTGCAGATCCTCCTGCATTTCAGTACAATTTTCCATTGTTACAACCTCTCGATACACCACAGCATCATCCGCAAAAAGCCTCAGTGAATTTCCTATGTTATCCACAAGGTCATTTATGTATATTGTGAATAGCAACGGTCCTACGACACTCCCCTGCGGCACACCTGAAATCACTCTTACTTCGGAAAACTTCTCTCCATTGAGAATGACATGCTGCGTTCTGTTATTTAGGAACTCTTCATCCAATCACACAATTGGTCTGGTAGTCCATATGCTCTTACTTTGTTCATTAAACGACCGTGGGGAACTGCATCGAACGCCTTGCGGAAGTAAAGAAACACGGCATCTACCTGTGAACCCGTGTCTATGGCCCTCTGAGTCTCGTGGACGAATAGATCGAGCTGGGTTTCACACGATCGTCTTTTTCGAAACCCATGCTGATTCCTACAGAGTAGATTTCTAGTCTCCAGAAGTGTCCTTATATTCGAACATAATACGTGTTCCAAAATTCTACAACTGATAGACGTTAGAGATATAGGTCTATAGTTCTGCACATCTGATCGACGTCTCTTCTTGAAAACGGGGATGACCTGTGCCCTTTTCCAATCCTTTGGAACACTACGCTCTTCTAGAGACCTACGGTACACCGCTGCAAGAAGGGGGGCAAGTTCCTTCGCGTACTCTGTGTAAAATCGAACTGGTATCCCATCAGGTCCAGCGGCCTTTCCTCTTTTGGGCGATTTTAATTGTTTTTCTATCCCTCTGTCGTCTATTTCGATATCTACCATTTTGTCATCTGTGCGACAATCTAGAGAAGGGCCGGCCGAAGTGGCCGTGCGGTTCAAGGCGCTGCAGTCTGGAACCGCAAGACCGCTACGGTCGCAGGTTCGAATCCTGCCTCGGGCATGGATGTTTGTGATGTCCTTAGGTTAGTTAGGTTTAACTAGTTCTAAGTTCTAGGGGCCTAATGACCTCAGAAGTTGAGTCCCATAGTGCTCAGAGCCATTTGAACCATTTTTCTAGAGAAGGAACTACAGTGCAATCTTCCTCTGTGAATTTAGTATTTCGGCCTTTAGTCTGTCATCCTCTGTTTCAGTACCATTTTGGTCACATGCGCTGCAGAAGTTTCGCTCGGAAGCACTTACACATCCTCTATACATTCCCAATCTCTCCCAAGCCATTTCCATATTTCTGGAGTCCTGAGGAGAGACACTGGTGCCGCAGATATGCTTCGGACGAAGAGCTGCACGGCTGGACACGATCATGGTTCCACATGCCACCGCAAACATTTTCCCATGAGGGAATTGACCATCTTGTCTCAAATTGGAACAATTTCATGAACAGTCATAGCAATTAAGTTTGAAATAATGAACAGCTTACTGAGTTTTTCCCCTGTGTCCAGTTTTCATTTGACTGTCCCTTATATAGCGCATTTCGTGTGTCGTTTTCCACGGGGCACTAAACACGTGTGCTCTTTTCTCTCAAATGTAGCAGAATACTCGGGACACAGCACGCGGGAGATGCGCATGTGCAGACATGTGACGGCGGCTCATTGGTACATCACGATTTCTATCTTTTTTCTTGTGACGGGCACTTCTCCTATTCATTGAGAAGACTCATTCCAGCCCAGTCTCATAAGTATTTTTCCAGCAAGTCTTACTTTTCCCGGCTGTACTACCTATACATCGTATATACCATATACATTGTGTGCACGTAAATTGAAGACGGTATTTACTAGCTTCGACAGTATGAACAGACTGAAACGGTGCAAAGCGTCTATGGTATTACCTTCGGTGTGAATGTTATGTTTAATTTGCAAACCAATTGGATTAGTGTATCCAGAATGAGAATTTTCACTCTGCTGCGGAGTGTGCGCTGATACGAAACTTTCTGGCAGATTAAAACTGTGTGCCGGACCGAGACTCGAACTAGGGATCTTTGCCTTTCGCGGGTAAGTGCTCTACCAACTGAGCTACCCAAGCACGACTCACGACCCGTCCTCACAGCTTTAGTTCCGCCAGTACCTCGTCTCCTACCTTCCAAACTTCGCAGAAGCTCTTCTCCGATTAGTGTTGTTTTGTGAAACAGTTTCGTGTACATCCTTTTCTTCACATTCTATTATTTATTTTTCTAATTCAAGTTTAAATCAGTTTCAGTATTTATTTTCAATTTTTAAAGGCGCAACAAAGGCCTGAAACATTGTATACCGTGTGTGGGGGTGGGGACTTGTATCTATGGAGGCGCAGGTGCAAGAAGATTGCTCTGCCAATATGTGCAAAATACGTACGAAGTTTAAAAGTGAGAGCACATAATGTATACAAGACTATGGGAATTTTGCCCCACTGATTATGTAAACAACTAATCTTTTTACTACCCAAATATAATTCGGCACATTGGTACCATCACCAGAAGTTCATATGGGATCGATGTTTCTCGCGGATACATCCTTTCATAAAACATTACCGATACATTTGCTGCGTTACGTCTAGGTAGAGCATCTAAGAATTCTCCATCGTCTTCGTCAGGTAAAACTGATTTCCGTGGCTGTACGTGAGCACCACAACAGAAGCCACGACTGTCACTTGTTTCTGGCGAAGTGGATGAAAGATGGCGTCGAAACATAACCGATTCATGTCTTCCTCTTTAAAATGTGCGTTATGTAGAATCAGCTTTACATTATCGTACAGCTTACTATAATTTTTCTTGCAGTTCTTGTCTTCATCTGTACAACATCTCTTACAGATATCGTGCAGAAATTCAGTCGTGTTTTTAATGAATAAAACTCGGAGACTAAAGCGTCGAGCTTTACCAAAAAATAATCTTAACGTAAACGTTTTATTAATTTATTATTGTTTACCTTCAATTTATTATGTATTCAAACAGTATAAATCAAAGCTAAATACTAAAAAAAATTATTAATAACAGGAAAATCAGGTAAGCATATCACTGTAAACATGACACTCAGAACATCCATAACTGAAGAGGTAACCAAGAAGTTAGAATATGTAGTCACGGCTAAACATACGGCGTAGTATAAGAGGAATCCACGAACACCAACATGAGAAAGACGTTCACAAGAACTTTTTTTTTCAGTGTACTGCTTCATGGAAGTGAGAGCTGGATATTGAATAATAAACAAAGGGTACGGAAATGTTGCTATGAAGGAGAATCTTCAGAATGAGCTGAACACAGAGAAAAAAATGATAAGGACTTAAAAGAAATAAAACGAGGAAAGACAGATAATAAGACAAATATAAAGGTTCTGGGTCATGTACTGAGGTATAACTGATGGATGAAAAACTTTTTGAAAGCAAAATAATTGGCACAAAGGGCAGAAGTAGACCCAGGAAACAGTTCTTCGAAGACCTGAAGCGACACTTCAATGCGAAAACTATGCCGTAATGAAAAGGAAAGCAAGAGTACAAAAAGTAATTTATAGCGACAACGCTTAACGTTTACGGAACGATAAGATCAGTGCTAGGTCTGACTGTTTTCTTGTTCTGTGTTTATGAGATATCCATTGCCTTGTCCCGCGGCAAGTGCTACTTAGCTGATCGGATTTAGTTACAGCAAAGTGCGAGACCATGGATTGCTTTCCGGCATTGTGAGCGTTGCTCGTATTTGTCAGAGGCGACACTACGTCCACGACCGTTCGCTGCAGATTGGAGTGCCAGCCGCCAGGAGACTCACCGTTCTAGTTATGCTGTCTCCGTCCTATAATGGCATTTCTCCTACAAATTACGAAAAATCTGATGGATGTAATACGTTCTCCTGAAGTACGACAAAATGCTTATAAGATCGACTGTTTCTCTCTATTTAACCGATACTTGTAATCAACACTTTGTAATGGTACTTTGACTTCCGCAAAGTTATAATTTACGATCGCGCACGCAGAAGAGCGCTGCGCCAGCGACCGATTTTATAAATAATTTTGTTCTTTTTTTTTTTTTTTACTTTTGCGTACTTTTTTTTGTTTTTAAGAGCTAATGGATGTCTCTCTCTCTTTGTCTTGTTACGAAAGACGTGTATTTTTCCCGCTGTGTTGAATGTGCTTTTGGTGAAAATTAAAATTACATTACAATGCGATGTTGTTTCAATAGATAATGAGGAGAAGATAAAATAATAAAAAGGTAACACCACAATTGGCGTCCTGGTGACAGGACTTGCAATCTTCGGATTTGATACAAGTGCAGTTTGGATTTGATACAAGTGCAGTTTGGATTTGATACAAGTGCAGTTTGGATTTGATACAAGTGCAATTATTATAAATTTTGGACATTTTATCTAATTTTAACCACTTAATAGCATCAGAAAATGAATTTGGACTAAGTCTCATTCATTTCAATTGTAATGTTACGTGCATGAAATTTACGACAATTTTGTTTTCCCTGTTATTAATTTGTGATAATTTTTATTTTCATGCTGAGGAAATTAATTTGGTAAAAAAAAAAATGGGGAAAGGATAACGTTCCATAAAATAATTTGCACGGACGCGAAAGAAAAATTTTGGATTGAAAACTATATTTGACGCTACATTTGCAACATAAGACTGAAAAAAATTGGTGAGTACAGAAATTTACATTTTTCCAGTTTCAAGCAGCCATCTGTACTTCCTTTATTCCGATCCATTTATTTCGAAATTATTTTTCAAATTGTAGTTAAAATTGATTTACTACTATTATTGCAAATGATAAGTGAAGAGCATAGTCACAGTCATTTATTTGTGAGAGGGACATTTCAGTACCAGTTTAATAATTCAATTTCTAATTAGAAATCATATAGAAATATCCATTTCCATAAGAGAAATTTCAATTTCAACATATCATATTTAAAAATTTTTTTTTACCATTGGAAAATTTTATTTACAATTAATTGTGAAAATCGCAAGATGGACGCTAGACGCGTAGAAATTGTTTCCGCGGACGAGCTTAGTGAAAGTGACACATTGCAAAACATGTCCGACAGTCAAATGAATATTGAACTTAATAGGGAGGATGTTCAAGACATAATTTTACCGGATCGATTAAGACAACAACCCCTATATTTAAACAGATATACAGGCGAATGGAGAGTGAGTACTACGCGACAAAACGTGACATTGACAACGTCAACTTCAGAACCAGACATCAATCAGACACGAAAAAATGACGAAACTAAGACACAGGACTCTGACATGCTCAACCAGATTCTGAAGTTACTTGGTGACCAAAACAGAAAATTTGACACTTTAGACAAAAGATTTGACGCTTTAGACGACAATTTAAAACGTGACATTGGGAAATTTGACACTAAATTCGATGAACTGACACGGGACATAAAACAAAATTTTGAAAAACAGTCGAGACAAATTGCCGACTTGACAGAAACCACCAGTAGTCTTGGAAGGAAATTTACTGACTTATCAGACAAGGTTACGAGACAAGAGAAGGTATTTGTGGAATTCAGTGACGAGACAAAAACTGACTTACAACGATGTAATGAGAAATTGTTAACAGTAGTTTTTGAACAACAGAAAACCAGTACCCAAGTTGACGAATTACGACAGTCACACAATTCCGTAAAAACAAACCAAGAACACTTAGACCTGACGATTACAGACCTTTCAGACAGATTAAATGATGTAACATTGGAGCAGAAATCCTTACAGGAAAAGTTAGAAAAGCTTGAAGACAGAGCAGATGTAGCATCTTTAAAGAATGACACAACTCTAGCAGAAAAACTTGTACATGAATGCAAATTATGTGATGATTATTTAGATGAGAAGTTTGAGACAATGACACAGATCATTTTAGATAAGACAAAGGAACAAGTAAAGGGAGAAACAGATAATATTCAGAAAGAGGTACGTAAACTTAAAGAAAATGTAATAACAAGTTCGTCAGTGATACCAAAACCCATAACAGGCATTTATCCAGACTCAAGAAAAATTGATGCAATAAAGAATTTTCCATCCCCACAGAATCGTAAACAACTCAAAGCCTTTCTTGGTCTATCTTCATTCTTCAGGAAATTTGTACCCTACCACCTTCTTAACAGTCCACATCTTCTATCTTTACTCAAAAGAAATAATATTTGGAAATGGACAGAGTTCTGTCAGACAGATTTTGAAGCGATTAAGAATGCTTTAGTTAATGCACCGTTGTTATGTCATCCTGACATGACGCCAGACTTTTGCCTAGTAACAGATGCAAGTTCCTATGGGCTCGGAGCATTTTTATTCCAAATTCATGTAGAAGATGAACAAACAGTCATCAAACCTATAAGTTTTGCTAGCCGCACGCTCACTGAATGCGAAAAGTCATATTCAGTGACCGAGCGCAAAACACTTGCCATAGTATGGGCGTTTCGCAAGTTTCGCTACTTTCTATGGGGAAAACGTACTAAGCTTTATACTGATCATCAAGCTCTTTCTTTCCTGCTATCATGCAAGTTATTACATCCACGTCTTACACGCTGGTGTGCATCACTACAAGAATATGATTTTGATATTATATATATAAAAGGAGAATCCAACATTATAGCCGATGCTCTATCTCGTTTGCCACAAGGCCTACAAGAATTTTCAGATGTGGCAGAACAAACATCAGATTTTAAAATTTTACTCATGTATGACGGTACATTTGCACCTTACTACAAAAACATGTGCAGGAAGTTGGCCATATTGCAGGACAATGATCCCAGGTGGATTCAGATAAAGAATAAATTACGTGCAGGAACAGACCCACATCTTGAAAAATATTACACGTTACACAAAGAAGTATTATTCCACCGACGAAACCCTGAATCACAGCATTGGTGTGTTTGCTTACCTGAAGCTGCTCATGTTGATGATTTTATTTTATTTACACACAGAACTTGGGAACACTATGGTGTAACCAAATGTACAGATAAGATTATACAATACTGCTATTTTCCAAATTTAAGGCGAAGAGTATTGAGTAATATTAGGAAATGCATCATATGTCAGAAAGCCAAATATTCTAATCGCACAAGCATGAATGAATTGCACCCAATCATACCTAAGAGGCCATTACAGCACGTGGAGGAATGAAATACATCCTTGCTGTGTTAGATGTTTTCACAAAGTATTTAAAATTATATGCTTTACGTTCAGTTTCTACCACTGCTATTACCAGACGTCTATTAACAGATTATTTTGTAAGAATAGGAAAACCTGAAGTTATGATCACGGATAATGCAGCATATTTTACCAGTTTAAAATGGAAGACATTTATTGAAGAGCAGAATGTTAAACATATTTCAAGATTTCACGCAGCAGGAAACCCAGTAGAAAGAACATTTCGAGAATTTGGACAGTTTATGAGAACACACACACCAGAGAAGCACACAAAATGGGTAGAATACCTAGCACCATTTGAACAAATAGTGAACAATTTAACTCACATTTCTACTGGATACACACCAACTGAATTAATTATGGATAAAACAGAAAGAAATGAATGGACAGACCCTCTACCTAAACTTACAGCAACAACAAATCATGTTAGTTTAGAAGAAAAGGTAAGACAAGCTTACACAACATTATGTGACAAAGCTAAGGAAAGAAAGCAGAAATATGACAGAGGTGTCAGGAAAGCACAAACATTTCAAGTTGATGAGTTAGTTTTACTAAGAACACATCCTAAACCCACAAAACTGAAACATTTAAACAGGAAATGGCAGATCTTATACTCTGGACCATACCGAATTGCAAATATTCCACACCCTGGCTGTTATTCATTAGAATATCCATTAACACATAAACCCAGAGGTCTACATCCACACAGACATTTGAAAAAATACATACAGTAAAATGTTAGCCAATGAGAAGAAGATAATTAATATTATATACAATTATGATGAGCCTACATTTAAGTTATACAGATACTTACAATCTAATGAATGCAGGTAAGTGTAGAAAGCAATGTGAACCATCCAATAGCTAATAAGATATTTGGTTATAAGAGGAGTTGCTATTGAGGCATATACACATTAGAGGAGGCATATACACATTAGAGGAGGCAGAGAACTGAACAGAATTATTTTCTTTAGGAGGCATGTGATAATAGTAATGTTGATATGAGTGATGTGAGTGACTGAATGAGATGAGTGAATGTAATTTTAGTTTAATAAGAGGATAAATAGTAATATGGAGAGAGGTAAAGTGGTGATGAATAAGAGGAAAATATATATATATATATAATGCTGAGGAATAAGTATGTTATTTTGTGAAGAATTAATAATGGATAGGTGAGAATGTTATGAGTAATTGAGAATATGTTGAGAGGAGAGAAACTAGATTTGAACGCTATATCACATGTACTCTTGGAATACATAATGAAAGTAGTGGAAAGAAAATTATTTATTGAAAGATTGGTATGCCTGAGATAATAACTTATGTGGTGTCTTATATATTCTTATAACTAAAGGTGAAAGTATAGATTTATGTGGAAAGAATTATTTACAGCAGCCACTGTTGGAAATATACCAGAAGATTTAAATCTATAACACTTTAACACTAATCTAATGGGAACTTGTAATGAAATTTTTGGAGTTATGTAGGCTTGACACTTCAGATTGGAAGAATTATTTAAGAGAACATATTTAGCAGTCATCTAATGACATAATTAAAGCTCGTCTACTGAACTGAACTAATGCACCATTAAATAGAAAGGAGAATAAGGAGAAAACAAAACGTCAGTCCTCTGTTGCGGCTCATACTTTCATCCCTCCCTTAGAAAAATTTATACATGTTGATAAAATATTTGACATTATATAATTCGTGATTATCTGACAGTATGGAGAGACATACACACATATTTATTTATGAATAGAATTTTACAGGTACCACAAGGTAAATACAGAATGGATATACAGCATGGAACGCAGCAGCAATTATCTAAGAAGATTTATTTATCTATTAAGTAAAACATTTATTTATATTACTTGATACTCATGAAAGGAAGGAGATGAACTACACAAACTTTATAGGAACATGATTGACTTGAACTATATATATACTTACCACACTGATGTACATACTTGTAGGATCCTAAGATATTTAGAGGGGCACCACTCTTAGAAATGATGATAGAGGGGTACCATTCTTAGAAACAGCAATAGTGGGGACACCACACTTAGAAACGGTATTAGGTATAGGAACTTTTACATTATATTAAGTTAACATGTATTTTATTTATCATATTTTATTTTGTGTAGTCCACTGTAGGGGATGACTTTACTAGTATTTATGAAGTAGTCAGCAACCATCCCATGAACCTATCCTCCTACAGAGGGCTGTCTTGAAGCTTGAAATATGTGTAAATTTTATTCCAGGAGCAAGATGAATTTTAAGTTGAATATTCTAGCGAGTTGCCACAATTATCTTCAAATGTTGCAAGTGTAACGAAAAAAAAAATAAATAAATAAAAAAAATAAAAAAAAAATAAAAAAAAGGAGCTAACAAATAGAATGTATATTTCAATCTGAATATAATGTAATTCACATGTCAGCACAATGATATTGAATGTAACGTAAAAAAAAAAAAAAAAAAATTGACTATATTTTTTCATTTAATTCTGTATATGTACTATATGACAACAATGTATCTCGTGTAATGATTAATTGTAAATATTTGTATATTTATGTACTTTACGTAAGAAATGTATTTTAAGGAGATGTTAATGAGCTGCAAAGGACTTGTGAATGTAGCACATGATTCATATAAATGCAACTGAAAATGCAAAGAAGAAACCAACGTGATGGAACACTGGTCAAGCAATATGTACGTAGTGTCAATATGCTTTGAAGTGTATGGTGTTGTGGAAGCCGGCAGGTCTTCAGGTTGGTGTAAAAGACAAGCTCATCACCTGTCGTAGGCAGTGAGGTGTTTCCTGTGCCCTCATTGACCATTTATACCCCGGTAGACGCCACCAAAATTCGACTGCTGGAGATCACAATTTCGTGTTGACACATTGAACAAACTTTGGATTTTCTTCAAGTCACACGCAAGAGATCCAGGCAGTATACACACACTCAGAATCCGATACTACGTTTACAGACATTGGAGCAATATAATAGAAACATTTATTGTTCGAATTAATTCCATTGTAAACACGAATCATGTGAACTGAATTCAAACGCTGTGCTAAGCAACGATAATACGCTGCAATTCAAAGACATTAATGTTACGACTCCTAAAGAAGATACACACCAAAAAGACTGTATACAAAGACTGATATGCAAAGAGTATTGTGCACAGAAATATTTTTTGTAATATGTAAATTTCTTATTTTCTCATATATATCTGTATCTATGTAAATTTTCTATACTGCCACGCTCGCTTGCGGAGCGTGTCAGTAGAGGAGGCATTGTAATGGTACTTTGACTTCCGCAAAGTTATAATTTACGATCGCGCACGCAGAAGAGCGCTGCGCCAGCGACCGATTTTATAAATAATTTTGTTCTTTTTTTTTTTTTTTACTTTTGCGTACTTTTTTTTGTTTTTAAGAGCTAATGGATGTCTCTCTCTCTTTGTCTTGTTACGAAAGACGTGTATTTTTCCCGCTGTGTTGAATGTGCTTTTGGTGAAAATTAAAATTACATTACAATGCGATGTTGTTTCAATAGATAATGAGGAGAAGATAAAATAATAAAAAGGTAACACCACAACTTCCAGTAACATCAAAATTACCTCTTATCACTGTTAGCATTAGCTACCCCGGTCGAAACATTTCGCTCGAAATATAAACCGTAAATTTGGCACTACCTCCGACCTGATCGGGCAGTTTCGGTCACCGCAGCTGTCCAATGAGTACTAAGTTGTTTCGTTAGATGTTGATATCAATTAGCAATTTATTTTCCGCAGTAGACATCCTAGATGCGGTTTCGAACATGTCTCTCGTCTGAGCTTTATTTTAAATACATGGGTTGGAACTTAAATAGTGGCAACTATTTATTCACAACCGATACAAAAGAGTTACATGTTTTCACCTGTTACTGTCTTTCAAAGTAGTCACCGGTGTCGTGTTGAAGCCGTTGCCAGCGATGTGGAAGGCGTATTATACCGTTAGCAGGGCCTGTCCTGATGATGGTGCGAATGAAGTGGTCTAACGTTACGGTGATCCTCGTGTACGACTGTGATGGTGTTATCCTAACGCATTACGTTCCTCCACGGCAGACCGTCAATGCACAGTATTACTGTTCGTTTTTCGAGCATCACCTGCGACCAGCTCTGCGAAAGAAGCGGTGACACTTTCTGCGCAACCCACCCATCATTTGGCACGACAATGCGCGGGCGCATACAGCGCAAGCTGTGGCTGCTCTGTTCGGTCGATGGGACTGGGAAGTACTGCACCATCCACCATACTACCCGGACTTAAGTCCTTGTGACTTTGATGTGATTCCGAAGATGAAGGAACTACTTCGTGGCAGCCGCTTCAGAACTGTTCCACAGATCTGACAGGCAGTAGACCGGTCCAATCGCACCAACAACAGAACAGGCTCTGCTAACGGTATACTACGCCTTCTATATCGCTGGCATGGGTTCTACTATTGACCACTACTGGTGACTATTTTAAAGGACAGTGACAGATGCAAACATGTAACTCTTTTGTATCGGCCGTGAATAAATAGTTGCAACTTTTTTTAAGTTCCAACCGTCGTACTTTATATACACGTCACACTTTGGTTCGTTACCACGCGCTGCTATCGTTCCCTCACTAGGAACTTTACTGTCGGTTACCCGTCTTGTCACACAGTTAACGACGCGTAGCATGAGGTCTACGCGGCCACGTGACCTGCACCAGACACGGCAGATGCGTGCGTGCGTAAGATTTTTGCAGATAAAACTTCCTTCTCACAGATGTGTCATCTTAAGCTACAAATTGTACGTTAACATCTCACGTCTATACAAATAATAAAATAAATATCCTGTGTCGAAGGACCAGCAACAAAATGTTAACGTTGACCTATGTACCTAGCCACCATGGGCGCAGCATATAGATTTGAAAAGCAGCGCCGCGCGGGATTAGCCGAGCGGTCTAGGCGCTGCAGTCATGGTCTGTGCAGCTGGTCCCGGCGGAGGTTCGAGTCCTCCCTCGGGTATGGGTGTGTGTGTTTGTCCTTAGAAATATTTAGGATAAGTAGTGTGTAAGCTTAGGGACTGATGACATTAGCAGTTAAGTCCTATAAGATTTCACACACATTTGAACATTTGAAAAGCAGCCCATCTAAAAATCAAATAACTTTAGTCGTCCTCTCGAGACTTGTCACGCCTCAGTTCCTAGAATCTTTTTTACTCTTAATATTAATCTCCTGTGCAGGACAAAAAAAACTCACACAATCGCAGGTACTTCCAGTCCTCAGTTACGGCTGGGTTATTCTACAAGGAAGTTCACATTTTGGCTTAGAGCAGTTAAGGCTGTTGTTGAAAGCTAAATGCGATACGACGCTCTGCTTTACAGCTACAACACTTCATCCAACGCCAATTACCTGGACTGCATACGGATAAACGTAGAGACGAAAATAATCTCTGTTTCATTTGCTGTCTGCCTAGTTTCTGCAGCCATTCTAGGTTATCTCCGTGTTCAGCACTTATTTCGGTACGTTACAGAAGAATCACTAATTATCATCATCATACACTCTTCACTGCACCACTTCATAACAGTCACTTCTCCAAAATCTTCATACGTATTGGGAGTCTGGCTCTGGAATCTGTTTTGGGAACCTGACTGTGATGAGTCTCACATATTTCCAGCTTCAAAACGCCGTTAAACGTCCACCGGGTATCGCGACAACAATTTCTTCCTTAAACTTGTCTGCCCGTCGCTTTACTCCGAATAGCCTCAGTCAGCATTGAGCGTCTCCGTTCTCCCCTCCGACCACTTCTGCTTTATACCTTAAAACCGTCCCATTTTTAATTACCTATTTCTCAAAATTTGTCTTTCTAGCACTTCTTTCTAAATATGTCTGTCTATTTAGCACATATTTCGGACTTGCTGAGTTGCATATAGGCACAACAAAATGACTGTCACAGAAAAAGCTTCCAGCCAGTAAGGCCTTCGTCAGAAAAATCCCATCAAAGGCAGGGCTACCCCGTGAAACTAGTCATGTGGTCTACAACCTAAGCTGCAACCACTGAGCTGCATTCTATGTGTGCGTGACAACCAACAAGCTGTCTGTCCGCCACCGACAAACTGTGGCCAAGAAACAAGTGGACCGTCCTGCAGCTGAGCGTGCTGCCAATCGTGACATCCTTCATCCCAATGACTGCTTCACAGCCTGTGCCATCCGGCTCCTTCCCACTAGCACCAGCTTTTCAGAATTGCGCAGGTGGGAACTTTCCCGGCCATATATCCCACGTTGCTGTAACCCTCCCAGCCTCAACCTCCGCTAGTCATTGTGCTCACCCATCCAGCCCTTTCCCTGTTCGCATTCCAGCACTACACTGCCCTCATTCCACCGTCGCACCCAGTCCTTTTACTCCTCTCCTTTTCCGCTACCGCTCCCCACCTCCCGACTGCACACAGCTGACTACCCACCCCCTCTGCACCTCGTCCCTGCAGCACTTCACTGTCCGCCACTCCTACCTCACTATCCACAGCCTCTTCCTTACCCCCACCCAGTCGCCACTCCCACCATGGGCAATAATCCATTCATCATAACAATAAACCTAGTGTAAACATTGCACTAAGTATTCTTCCGCGTTTGCTGGAACCTCATTGGATTTCCGTTTCACGTGGGACTGCAGACAAGCTGTCTCGAGTACTGCCAACTACGATAATAAGGCGACGTTTTGTGCTGTGCGTTACGCTCACATCGACTTAGCGATAGTGCGGGACAAAAGCGTTACCGGCGCATGTAGCTTGGACGGCACTGGCCAGTCAGCTGGTACAGCTAGCCTGCAGTGACGTGGCCAGCTGCAGTTCACAGCAATACAGCTTCGAATGTCATTTAATTTTTAAGCAGAATCTCCCGCAATACGCTCCTTAGACGACTATACGGAAACCGCAACATGTTATCGTTTTCAGCTAACGTACTATTGTAATTATAAACATGCAGCAGCACTCCGTCGTCAGGCCACAAGTGGCCCATCGGAACCATCCTACCGCCGTGTCATCCTCAGATGAGGATGCGGATGGGAGGGGCATGTGGTCAGCACACCGCTCTCCCTGTCATTACGATGGTTGTCTTTGACCGGAGCCGCTACTATTCGGCCGAGTAGCTCCTCAATTGGCATCACGAGGCTGAGTGCACCCCGAAAAATGGCAACAGCGCATGGCGGCTGGATGGTCACCCATCCAAGTGCCGCCCACGCCCGACAGCGCTTAACTTCGGTGATTTGACGAGAACCGGTGTATCCACTGCGGCAAGGCCGTTGCATAATTATGAACGTGAATAATGAAAATTCCTGACTTAACCACAGGATAATTTTTCTGCATAAGTTGTGTGTAACGTGAGAGACTATTGAAGGATTTCACCGTATAGTTAAATATTGAAGACACTTAAAGTATTACTTACAGTCAGTCGTCTGGTAATCACTTAGCTCCTTAACTGTCCGAATCCAAGAAATACATTTCAGTTTTGAAAGTGTCACCTACTACGTTGATAACGAGCCTATCAGCAACAGAATCTACGAAGCCAACCAGGCGCCGCATTTTCTCTTCTTTTATGACGAACCGTTCTATATCCCGCCAGCATTGGGCAGTGACGTGAAAAAGCTGTCTGCGTTAGTTCCAGTGCGTCTGGCATTCAACAGTCTTTTACTTCTCGGGCCAAATCCCGCAATTTGGCTCCAGATCGTCAGTTCTGCAGGGTTCATATTGTAATGGTACAGTAGCAAATGTAAAAATGCAGCATTTGTATGATAAGCTCGATGCAGTGAAAATGATTGATTTTCATGTTACTACGATACTTCTTTACCTCTGTGCTATAAAACGATGGACACAGTCCGAATAAAGAGGATTTGGTTTTTCACTTTTGCCTTACAAAATCAAATTATGTTTCCTTAATTTAAGCAACTTTCATGAACAGTCTTACATAAAACGTCGATAGTTAAAATTTGTATTTGAAATAGAAACAGGAATTTTGCGTCCAATATGTAATTAAAAACAAGACGACGTGCATTGTTCATAAAAAATGATAAGTGTCTATAATTAAGAGATTTAGGTATTACAAATTGAACAAGAAAAAAAAAATACTGGGAAGATTGGAGCTAACGAACTATTACCTAAATTTAGTCTTATTCCATCACGCTACCGACTACGCTACACATTCGTTGTTGGGTGTGATCTCAGCTGCAAAACATAACAAGCTGGGAAAACTTCAGAGCCGATTGTCTCTGTCAATGTACGAAAAACATTAAGAACAGCCTATTTCTCCGCACTTTTTAGCTGTGTTCCACGCTCGCGTTTCACTACGGAACAGAAAGCAGGCTCAGCATTTTCATACTGTGCATAAACAGCGCGACAATCAGAGCACAAAGCTGCAGAGGCTGTGAGCGGACGCGATTTTTGAAATAAAAACTACCTATCTGCAGCGTGTTAAAGAAAAACGATGTGGCTGTTAATACTTTTGAATATCTTAAAGTTTCATTTAACGTAACGTAATAATAAGATATCTGATACGTGAGTAGGAGCTACTTCCAAGAGCGTAACAACACCAGTGTACGTATGCTACGGCTTCTGACCAATCATCGCGTTTGTGTTTGTTTACATCAGGTTTATTCTTATGATTGAGCGGATTATAGTGCTGCTGCTCGCATTGTGGCTGCAATTTCCTGAGACGAGAGGAATGTTTGTGTGTGTTGCGTTTGCGTGCGTGTGTACGTGTGTCTGTCCTCTATTTTTGACGAATGCCTTAGTGGCAGAAAACTTTATTTGTGACAGTCATTTTGTTGTGCCTATATGCGACTCAGCATCTCCGCTCCACGGTGAGCAGTAACTTTTCTTTTCGTAATATTGTTACATTCAGACCTGGATTTTCCATTGTTTAGTACATATTTCTCAAAGCTATTTGAAAACATACTATTTGCTTGCCATAGCATTAAGGTATTATTTTTAATTTTATTACTATTTGTATTTTTAATTGCAACTACAGTCACAATTATTTGTCACGAGTTCACATAACTGAATCATAAGAATTCATACAAGTTGTGCAGCCTGAGATGTTACGCAATATATTGTCTGAATAAGACTCGTGAGAAAGTCTGAAGGCGAGTGATTAGGTTGAACTATTGAAAAAATAAAGTTGCGAGAGAGCGTTTCTTTATTATATGAAAAAATACGCAATGTGATGTTATTATCTGATATTCAAGAGCGATGTTATCGTTTTGTTTTTATGTTAACGACTCTGATGTACAAACGGAAAAGTGACTGACGTTTACTTTCCAGGGTGGTATTCTCATCATTATCCGATCTGTCATTAATTGACGTTGCACGAAGTGAAGTGTGCGGTTGGTGCTTTGATTTAGTTGAAACGCATACACTGCGTAGACAAAATGACGAGAAATATACATATATTAAGGAAAAGGGACGTTGCCTAGTCGCTAGTGTTTAGGAGCATCACCAACTGTGGTAGCAGACGATACCAGTCCGCCATATTAAATAGCCGACAGATAAGAGCAATACTTACCGTTCGAAAGTATCTCCTAATTTCGCTGACTGATCTGCTTTCAGGGTATCATATAGGTCCTCGACCTCAAGGTCCTTCTTCGATCCTTTGACGAACAAGTCTTTCAGCCACCTGAGAAGAAACGTATTGGATTAAAAAAATAGTTCGTAACTACACGAAGATACCAGTCAAAAGTATTTTCACTAAAACGAGGAGAAAAGTTCTTCTCCCATCAATCCACAAAAAACTAATTTCTATGCAAAATGAAACAGTACTTCGCAAAACGTGTGGAACTTCGTAATTGCATCAAATGCTGAAACCTGTTGACTCTTTAAAGTACTCGTGACTGTATGTGTGAGTTAGTGCGTATATTTGTTAGCCCTTCACGCTGAAATGGCTGGACGGATGTGGATGAAATTTGGGATGGAGATAGATTATACTCTGAATTAACACTTATGATATCCATCTATCTAAGGAATGAGGGTGAAAAAGTAGCGCACTCCACGATGTGTGAATACACATACTTAATTCGTCCAGTGCTTGAGAATGAGACTACTTTGTGACTTGTAAGAATCTTCACACATAATATCAAATCTGTTTAAAATATTTTCTCGCTGACAACTACAGCAAAATGTTGAAGGGAAAAACGTTTATTGTTTACTATATTTTCGCCGTTCATGCAGTAAAACTGCCTCTGGAAGCATGACGTTTAAATATATTATTTCTTTACTGTTAACTGCCTTCGCGACGCATTTTGAAGTCAGTATTCACATGTACCATTGAATGTACCAACAAAATTATATCATTGTGTGATAGATAGTTCAGGAGACGATGTCAAATAGTGACATGCATGAGAAAGTGTCGCATCATGTATGACATTTTAATTTATTACTTCTCTACTACTACATCTATTCACAATACAGGGTGATTCAAAAAGAATACCACAACTTTAGGAATTTAAAACTCTGCAACGACAAAAGGCAGAGCTAAGCACTATCTGTCGACGAATTAAGGGAGCTATAAAGTTTCATTTAGTTGTACATTTGTTCGCTTTAGGCGCTGTTGACTAGGCGTCAGCGTCAGTTGATGCTAAGATGGCGACCGCTCAACAGAAAGCTTTTTGTGTTATTGAGTAAGGCAGAAGTGAATCGACGACAGTTGTTCAGCGTGCATTTCGAACGAAGTATGGTGTTAAACCTCCTGATAGGTGGTGTATTAAACGTTGGTATAAACAGTTTACAGAGAATGGGTGTTTGTGCAAAGGGAAAA